>NW_026067935.1:405647-411768 GCF_014885135.2 Alexandromys fortis
CATCTCCTAACACATCTGCAAATGTGTATGGCATTCTGACCTGAAAAGTTTGATGGTGGCATTTTCTTTCTTATAATTTTTTATTGTTTTTAAATGAGCTATACATTTTTCCTACTCCCCTTCCTTCCTCCCCTCTCCCCTTCCACCCTCCCCACTGTCCCCCACACTCCCAATTTACTCAGGTGGTCTTGTCTTTTTCTTTTTCCAGGGCGGATTCATGTTTGTGTCTTTTAGGGTCTTCTTTGTTGTCTAGGTTCTCTGGGGTTGTGGACTGTTATTCTTTGATATATATCTAAAAGTCACTTATGAGTGAGTACATACTATATTTGTCTTTCTGGGTCTGGGTTACCTCTCTCAGTATGGTTCTTTTCTAGTTCATCCATTTGCCTGCAGATTCCAAGATATCATTTTTTTACTGCTGAGTAGTACTCCATTGTGTAAATGTACCACATTTTCTTTATCCATTCTTCAGTTGAGGGGCATCTAGATTGGTCCAGGTTCTGCCTATTACGAATAATGCTGCTATGAGCAAATTCCTCAATGCAATACCCATCGAAATCCCAGCAAAATTTTTCACCGGCTTCAAAAGAACAATACTTAACTTCATATGGAAAAACAAAAAAACCCAGGATAGCAAAAACAATTTTTTACAATAAAAGAACTTCTGAAGGCATCACCATCCCTGACTTTAAACACTATTATAAAGCTACAGTTATGAAAACAGCTTGGTATTGGCATATAAATAGACAAAAGAACCAATGAAATTGAGTCAAAGACCAGATATCAATCCATACACCTATGAACACCTGATTTTTGACAAAGAAACTTAAATTATAAAATGGAAAAAAGAAAGCATCTTCAACAAATGATGCTGGCATAACTAAATATTAACATGTAGAAGCATGCAAATAGATCCATATCTATCGCCATGTACAAAACTCAAATCCAAATGGATCAAAGACTTCAACACAAAACCAACCACATTGAACCTCACAGAAGAGAAAGTGGGAAGTACACTTGAATGCATTGGCACAGGAGAACACTTCCTAAATATAACTCCAGTATCTCAGACACTGAGAGCAACAATTAATAAATGAGACCTCCTGAAACTGAGAAGCCTCTGTAAAGTAAAAAACATGGTCAATAAGACAAAATAGTAGCCTACAGAATGGGAAAAGATCTTCATCAATCCCACATCTTACAGAGAACTGATCTCTAAAATACACAAAGAACTCAAGAAACTAGACATCAAACAAATAATCCAATAAAAAATGGGGTACAGACCTAAACAGAGAACTCTCAACAGAAGAATCTCAGATAACCAAAAGACATTTAAGGAAATACTCAACATCCTTAGCCATCAAAAAAAAATGCAAATCAAAACAATTCTGAGATTCCACCTTACACCTGCCAGAATGGCTAAGATCGAAAACACCAATGATAACTTATGCTGGAGAGGATGTGGAGTAAGGAGAACACTCCCCCATTGCTGGTGGGAGTACAAACTTGTACAGACGCTTTGGAAATCAGTATGGCGATTTCTCAGAAAATTAGGAATCAATCTATCTGAAGACCCAGCCATACTACTCTTGGGCATATACCCAAAGGATGCTCAATCATACCACAAGGACATTTGATTATGGCATTTTGTTACTTGGTTTTAGAAGTTCTTTATAGAGGGTGGACAGATGACCCATTAGATAAGGACAGTTGCTGCTTCTGCAAAGGGCCCAAGTTTAGTTCTTAGGACCCAGTGGTCCACAACCACCTGTAACTTCAACTCCAAGGGATCTGATGCCTCCTTCTGGTCTCCATGGGTCCCTGCATAGACACATGTAAAATCCACACATGTACTTGTAACCTTCAGAACTCTTAAAATTCCTTTATATTATGAATGAGAAGGCTTTGTTACTGTTATTTGTTTTGTTGACAGTCTTATGGAGCCCAGCTTGGCTTTTAAGTTTGCTATGTAGCCAAGAATGACCTTGAGTTCCTGATTCTCCTACCCCCACCTCCAGAGTGTTGGGGTGTTGGGTGTGTGCCACTGTACCTGGCAGGATATAAAAGTTCTATAGCATATGCTTTGTGAATATTTTCTCAGACAAATGACATTCCCATACCTTGGCTTTTCCTTCTCTCCAGCATTTTGTAGCGAGATGAATTTTCATCTGGGTGGGTTCTGATTTATTTGTTTACCGTCTATGTTCCTCTACCCTAGAGTGCTTTCTTTTCACAGTGCTCTGCACCAGTTTTGATATATTCCTTGAGCAAATGCACTTTGTGGCACAAGCCCCCTTGTCCAACATATCCAAGACCCACTGAACTCAGATAAGCCAGCTTCCCATGGGAAGACGTCAAGGATGCTGTAACAGAGCAATTACGTGTAGGTGATTGACAGCTTCTAGAAACTCTGGAGTGACTTCGTAAGACAAATCGCAGTCCATGAGCCAGGTACAGTGGTGGGAGGCACATCTTTGTTGGGGCCTCTTGTGGTTCTTAGAGACAGTGAATGACCACATCACACCTCAGCCTGAATCTGCTAGCATGCCGGGGTCATGTCTGTCCAACCTCCCAGCTCTCAGATGGTATCAGTCTACAGGATCCCACGGAAGCTTCCCAGGCTGCCCTTCTCGTTTCTGTTTGTTTCAGTTACTTTGTTTATTACTGTGACAAAGTAACCGAGTAGAGCAACTTAAGGGAGGGTTTATTGAGGCCCAGAGACCCAGAGCACAGTCCACCGTGGTGGGGAAGGCACAGTAGCAGGAATGTCAAGACTCTGGTCACATTGTATCCACAGTCAGGAAGCAGAAAGATGGGTGCTCGTGCTCTGCCCGCTTTTTCCTTTTCATTCAATCTTATGCTGCCCACATTTATGGTGGGTCTTGCCACCTGAATTGCCATAATTAAAAAAAAAAACCTTCAGAAATTTGTCTTCAGGGTGAATCTACATTCTGTCAAGCTGATGATGAACAGGAACCAAACTATTTATTCATTCCACATAAGAGTATTAAACCCCTGCCATATGCCAGGAGCTGTCTAAGGTGCTGGAGGCAGAGGACATTAGCAAGAAAGAAAGTGGCTTCTGGCAATTGCTAGCCTCTACAGGGGCAAGAGAACAAACTAGAAGTGTGTGCATAACTGTGAGGTTATAGTTGGGAGCTGGAGGAAGGGCTCAGCAGGTAGAAGTGCTTACAGCACAAGCCCAAAGACCCAAGTTCAAATCCCGGAGGTCACAGCCAAAGAAGAGAACCAACTCTACAAAGTCATCTTCTGACCAGCCCCATGGCAGACGCCTGTCTGCTCACACACATGTTCACACACATGCAGCCACAAATGCACACACATGAACGCCTGCATGCTGAGTGATAGCAAGAAAGAACAGTTGGGATAAATGCAATAGGGGAAAGTTGATGGTCGGGTGTGGCGGCACACACTTGTAATCAGTGTTGCTGGCTTTCTTGGACCGCCAGCCCCCAAATTATGAGACAGAGATTTATTATTAATAATGAATGCTTGGCCTTAGCTTAGCTTGTTGCTAGCTACTTCTTTTAAAACTTCAATTAGCCCACTCCTATTCATCTATGCGGTCGCCCAAGGCTCGCTTACCTCATCTGCATACCTCCCATTCTGCTTTCCTGCCTCCTCCATGTCTGGTTGACTGGCCCCTGGCTGGCTCACCTCTGGCAGGCTGGCTGACTGGCTCCCCTTTTCCCTCTGCCTGCCAACCCCCACTATCCCTCTTCTGCCTAGCTATTGGCCACTCAGCTTTTTATTAGAACAATCAGGTGCCTTAGGTAGGCAAAGTAAAAGAGAAGCACATCCCTACATAAACACATGCAGTATAAGCAAAAGCAACACGCCTTTACATAGTTAAACAAATATTCTATCCCACAACATCACAACACTTGAAGGACAGCGCTCAGAGGACTGGAAGTGCAAATCCACCCTGGCTACAGGGGAACCTGTCTCAAAAAACTAAAAGAACAAAAGCATGGGAGGACATGTCCTGAGAGTGTCTGTACAAGGGCTCTGAGGGCTGAGCTGAGAGTGGTGGAGTTATCACGGGGACAAAGAACACGTCAGACTGAAGCCACCAGATCGTAGAACAAGGGCGGCAAATTGCTGTCGCTGGAGGTCACAGTTTTCTCCTTCTCATTGTATTTTCCCAACTCTCCTTCCCTGCTCTCTTTTTGTTTTGAAACAGAGTCTCATGCTGCCCCAGTTGGCCTTGAGCTCACGTCTGGCTGAAGATGACCTTGAACTCCTGACCCTGCCCCTCCAGAGTGAGGGGGGTAACAGGGGTACCACACTTGGCCCATACTCTGCCTTTTTATCCCTTTCAATGTTTCTTATGGAAATAAAAAGATTTTGTTTTGATGACTGTCAATGAAATAGAATAAAACCCCCAGAAACACACACCACATTTATATAGACAATTACATTTCAGGGAAGAAAAAAGAAATCAATGGATGAACGTGTGGCTGGGCTTTTCAATAAATAACACATTGTCTTAATTACCGTAGCTTTATAGTAAGTCTGGGAAGAAATAATTTTCCAACTTCAGTTTTTCATTTCCAATATGGATGTCTTTTATTTATTTTTATTATCTTATTACATGGACCAGAACTTCTGGTAAAATATTGAACAAGAGGGCTGGAGAGAAGGCTCAGCATTTAAGAGGGCTTGCTGCTCTTGCAGAGGGCTTGAGTCCAGTTTTCAGCACCCATAACTCTAGTTCCAGGAGATCTGGTGCCACCTTTGACACCCACACACGTGACAGACACACACATGTAAGGAATGAATTACACCTTCATGAAAGTAAAATATAAAACAAAATTTTGAAGCGTACACTTTCTTCTTGTTCTAATTCTTGTTGGATGCATGGATGCATCTCCCAGGTTAAAGACCTTATCTTTTATTCCTAGCTTTTAGAGAGTATTTTTCAGGAATGAACAGAGCAGTGAATGAAAGCTTTTGAGCTATGTTTATTAAGGTTGAGGGCTGGGAAGATGGCACAGTGGATAAAGTGTTTGCCTCAAAGGCACGAGGACATGAGTTCGGTCAGTAGCACCCGTGGTAAGCCGGGGGCAGCAGCATGTGTCTATAACCCTAGCATCCTACAGCAAGATGGGAGGTGAAGACAGGAGATGCTCTAGAAGCCCCTGTGGAGTGGGCAACAATCAGCACAGGAACCCTGTCCTGAACAAGGAGGAAGTCAGGGACCAATACCTGAGGTCATCCGTCCTTGGATCTCCAGACCCATACCACAGAGCACACACACACACACACACACACACACACACATGCAATACATTCACCGTGAGCATGTGGACACTCACATTACATGCTTAAGAAAGCTTACTTGGGTCTAGATTCCCTGATTCCCTCTAGAGAGGCAAGAAAGATGCTACTGTATTTCAGATTGAAGCTGGTGTCTTGAACACTTGGTTTTCAATGCTCTTTGCCTGTGCACCTGTGTGCATGCAGTAGCCAGAGGCCAGTCTTGGGGGTTGTTCTTCAAAAGCACTCCACTTTGTTTCAGAGACAGGATCTCTTGCCAGCCATGAGCTCACCGATTAGGCTAAGCTGATCGACTAGTGTGAGTCCTAGGCATCCACCCATCTCCACCCCCTCAGCAGTAAGATTACAGGTGTGCACCACCATATTGGTTTTTCCATGGGTTTCACGGGGACTGAGCTATTGTCTTAGCCCCACAGGGCTGCTCTGAAAGCTGTGGAGCCTATTAGTGCTAGGACTTCACTGGCAGAATTGCGTCTCTGAAGGTGGGCCTCCTGGCTCCTCTCCTCTGCTTCTTGGTCAGCCTTGATGGGAATACCTTCTGCCTCATGCTGCCACCATATGGAGACACTTCCACGGCCATGCCTTTCTGTAATGCACATATATTGATAAACTGCCATTGTAATGGTCTGTCTTGCCCCTTTAAAAGAGAAGCCCCGCCCACTCCCCCAATCCACTGAGGCAAGCAGACTTCCTTTTGCTTCCAACCTGCAAGTCTTCCTTTCCATCTCTCTCCCAAAGAGGTAGCTGCTGCTGTGTCTCCTCTTGCCCTCCCTTCTCTCTCTCTCTCTCTCTCTCTCTCTCTCTCTCTCTCTCTCTCTCT
>NW_026067935.1:415346-446731 GCF_014885135.2 Alexandromys fortis
GACCCAGGGTCAGTCCTCCTGAGCTAGCACTGTACATGCTGTCCTGAGCATTCGATTTGGAGACCCAGGGTCCCTCAGATTTTTTCTCTCCTTGAGGGCTCCTAGCCTGGGACTTGTAGCCTTCATGACCTGCCGTGGTCTCGGGACCTGCTGCCTGCCGCAACCAGTCAGGAAACCTCGCTGTTAAACCATTACAGTCATGTGTTGTTTGAATTCTGAAAAGCTGACTCTGGAAATGGGACTGCACACACACATCCTGCCATTCCAGACCCAAGCAAGTTTGTCTCAAAGTGCCCTCCAAGGTCTGGGAGTAGGCTGGCCTCCAAAATTCCATGACAGGGAAGAGAACAGCAACACCCCACACACACCCCAAGAGTAAAAACACTGTGTCCCTGAGAACAACAGGGATAGAGCCATTTTCAACAGAGGTCACTAGTGTTCACTCACAACATCTAAAAGTGCCTGTAGGGGGCTGGAGAGATGGCTCAGAGGTTAAGAGCATTGCCTGCTCTTCCAAAGGTCCTGAGTTCAATTCCCAACAACCACATGGTGGCTCACAACCATCTGGAATGAGGTCTGGTGCCCTCTTCTGGCCTGCAGGCATACACACAGACAGAATATTGTATACATAATAAGTAAATAAATAAATATTTAAAAAAAAATAAAAGTGCCTGTAGTGGAAGAGAGAAGTTGGATGCCCAGCCATGGGGAGCCCCACACAGATACACACACACACACACACACACACACACACACACACACACACACATTCCAGGGAGAATACATGCATACACACAAATAAATAATTTACAATTAAAAAAGCGAGTGTGATCTTGCACATCTGTAATCCCAGCACTCAGGAAATGACATTAGGAAGATCAGAAGTTCAAGGTCATTCTCAGCTACATAAAATATTCAAGCCCTAAACTGGGCAGTGGTGGCACATGCCTTCAATCCTAGCACTCAGGAGGCAGAGGCAGGTGGATCTCTGTGAGTTCAAGGCCAGCCTGGTCTACAAGAGTTAGTAACAGGACAGGCTCAGAAAAGAAAGGAAGAAAGGAAGGAAGATAGAAAGAAAGAAAGAAAGAAAGAAAGAAAGAAAGAAAGAAAGAAAGAAAGAAAGAAAGAAGAAAGAAAGAAAGAAAGAAAGAAAGAAAGAAAGAAAGAAAAGAAAGTTCAAGCCCAGCCTGGGCTACATACCCCTCCACCCACCCACACACACATACATTTAACAAGGAATAAAGCATCCCCCCTCTTTACCAAAAATTACCATCATAGCATTTCCAAATTAAAGATAAACTTGCTCAGTGCCTGTAATCAAGGGTGCTATGGAATAATCCCTTTACACACTGTGAAGATTTGTCTCTGCGATTGGTTTAATAAAGAATCCGACTTGCCAATAGCTGAATAGGATAAGGTTATGTAGGAGAACCAAACAGAGAATGCTGGGAAGAAGAAGGGTGGGGTCAGGAGCAGCCAGCAGACAGAGAGAAGCAAGTTGAGCATGCCATACTGATAAAAGATAACAAGACATATGGCAAAGTATAGATTAAAAAAAAAATATGGGCTAATTAAAAGCTAATAGCTAGTACCAAGCCTGAGCTATTGGTGGAGCATTTATAATTAATATTAAGCCTTTCTATGTTTATTTGGGAGCTGCTGGTGAGACAGAAACTTCTGCCTACACAGGGGTCTCCTGACACCATCGCAGCTGTAAATACACTCAGAAGTAAGAGAGCAGAGTGCAGAGCTTCCTATTTTTTCTTCATGTCTTCTTTATGAGATTTTTCCCAGAGCTTAAGTCTGATCCCTTTGAGGCATGAGAGATTAGTCCAGGACAGTCAAATCTCTGAAAAGAGTTGACCTCGCTCAAATCCACTGAGCCCCTTCCTGCTGACGCACCTGCTGCAGGTGCAGGACTGACTGCTGCTTCCTGTCTGTCAGGCCCCAGGTACATCTCCTAAAAAACACCCTTTTCTGATGTCTCTAAAACTGGAGGGCGCAGGGCAATGGTGCATTTGGTAAAGTGTGAGTATCTGAGTTCAATCCCCCAAAGCCCACAAGAATATTCAGAGCATGAGCTGGTGGGGTGGCTTAGCAGGTGAGGGTGCTGCCTGCTAAGTCTGATGACCTGACATTGTGGAAGGAGAAAACAGATGTCTACAAGCATGCTGTGGCATGCACACACCTGCACTCACATACATATACACATTCACACACATACATGCATATAGACACATGCATACACTCATGCACACACACACATACATGTATGCACACATGTGTGCATGTGTGCTAACTAACTAAATGTGATTTTTAAAAAGCTGAATACAGTGACACATATGATTTCAGTGCTGACAAGATAGAGACCGGCAGATACCTGGAGCTCATGGTATTTAGTGAGTTCCAAGTCCTGCTGAGAGGAACTCTGAAAAACAATAATAATAATAATTATTATTATTATTAAAAGGTGTGCAGCACCTGAAGCTGATCTCTGACCTCTACATGCATATACACATATACCTGTAACACATGCGACTGCACACACACAAACATACACACACATACATACATACATACATACATACATACATGCTATGTGTATGTGTGCTCACAAAAAGGCATTAAGAAAAGTTGCGAGGGAAGGAAATGTTCAATGCATGCTCCAGAACCAGCCTTCACATGCACAAGATTGCAAAAGAAGGCATTATCATGTTTTTGGGTGCTGGATCCACTGTAACCCCACTCCATAGCCCTATAACATGGCCATAGCTGGTTACATGAAAATTCCTTCATGATGGAATCTGAACCCAGAGCCTTGTTTAGTGGTCCTCCCTTCAGGGGCTGCTGGCTGTTTTCGATCCTAATCTCCTTAAGGACTGGTGAGTTCACACACAAGGCAATCTAGCTCTTTGCTTACCAATGGACACCGCCCCGATAAGGTTTCCTCTCTTAAGGAAGAAGAGGGCCACAGATCTAGAGCTGGAGTTACAGGAAGTTATGACAAAAAGTGACATGAGAGAGAACGGGTTTATTGTGGTTCACAGTCTGTCTACAACATGGCAGCAGGAGCAGGAAGCAGCTGGCCACACTGCGTGCAGTCAAGGACAAAGGATGAATGCTGGTCCTGAGCTCACTTTTTTAATCCAGAGCAGGACTCCAGCCCATGGGATGATGCTGCCCATATTCAGAATGGGTCTTCCTATCTCAATAAAGCCAGTCTAGAAACTTCCTCGCAGACATGCCCAGAGATGCACATTTCCATAGTGATTCTAAACACAATCAAGTTGACCTGTGGCGGTCTGAATGGGAATGGCCCCCATAGGCTCATGCATTTGAGTGCTTGGTCCATGGGGAGTGGCACTATTAGGAGGTGTGGCCACATTGGAGTAGGTGGCGCCTTGCATGAGGAAGTGTACCACTGCGGAGGCAGGCTTTGAGGTCTCCTATGCTCAAGCTACACTCAGTGTGGCAGTCTCCTGCTGCCTGCAAATCAAGACGCAGAATTCTCAGCTCCTTCTTCAGAACCACGTCTGCCTGCACAGCACCATGTCCTGCCATGATTAATGGACCAAACTGTAAGGCAACCCCAGCTGAATGTTTTTCATTTATAAGAGTTGCCATGGTCATGGTGTCTATTCACAGCAATAGAAACCCTAAGACAGTGACAATGGAGACTGGTTTTCTAATATTTTTATTAGTTTTGTTAGTTTTTAGTTTCTAATATTTTCTTTCTTTCTAGGCAAAGAAGTTGCATACAGAGCTGTAAGGAATTTTGACTTGTGGAGTATGATAGTGGATGCCTGTAACCTCAGCACTCTGAGGGCCAAACCAGGAGGATCATGAGTTCAAGCTACATCGCAAAATCCCATCTCAAACAACCGAATTAATAACAAATAATAATAATAACAAAAGAAAGAGAGACAAAGGCAGAAGACTGAACAGAGGCCATGCCTTCTCCTGGGAAAATAAAGATTTCCCAGACTGATGGAATAAAATGGAATCTTTCAGAAATGGTTTTGTCCATGTGTGGATCCTGAAGAGACCACAACAGGAAACCCTGAAGACTTGGGATTCTGACGGGTGGAAGACCTCCAGGAAACACAGGCATTGGTACAGTGTGGTCTCCATTAGGAAAGGATGAAACAGGGAGTTGGGGAGACGGCTCCAGTGGCAAGAGCACTTCCTGGTCTTCTAGACCTGAGTTCAATCCCAGCATCCATACTGAGTGATTCAGAATGGCCTGTTACTCCAGCTACCAGGGGACCCAGTGCCTCTGGCCTCCATGGGCACTGAACTCATACACACACACACACACACACACACACAATGCATGCACAAACACACACAATTTAAAATATGAATATTTTTTAAAAATAAAAAATACTCTTAAAGAAAGAATAAAACATTAATGCAGTCAGCCGTGAGAGTGCATATCTGTAATCTTAGCACTTGGAGTTTGATGTCAGCCTGGGCTACCCCAGAAGACTATCTCAAAAATAGCAAAGCAACACAAAGACACTAGAAACAAGGAAGGAAAACAAACAATTAGCTGGGAGAACAACCATAAAGTGCGAGCAAATGTTAACCAAAACTGGTCCTGTAGAGCAACACCTCGAGTTGGGGAGATCTGACTTTACCTTTTCTCTGTTGCGCTTCCCTGAACACGTCGTCCACCTTCTCTGAACCTGGAATCCCCTCTGCATTAAGAATGATGACATCAACTCACAGTATTATTCCAAAGGCGATGCCAGAGCCTCCGCCCACCTCCAAGAGCTATCTCATTTAAACAGAATGGTAAAATGGCTCAGTCAGCAAGCTGTTGGCTACAGGAGCACGAGATGCTGAGTTCAATCCTAGCACCCATGTGAAACGCTGGGCATGGTCTTCAGTATGTCTAAGCCCAGTGCTGGGGAAACAGAGGCACTGTGAAGCCCTGGCCTCACTGGCCAGCCAGCCTAACCTACTCGGTGAGTTTCAGGTCAGTGAGAGACTCGGCCTCAAAGCAAAACTGAAGGCAGACTTCCCATGAGGAGGTTGACCTCTGCCCTCTAAATGTACGTGCACACATATGTGCACACAAATGAACAGACCCACCCACCACGCACCCTCCCCCACACCAAAAGAATGGGTGTCTTAGAGAACCCAGAGGAATCCTGGAAGCTATGCAGTAACCAAACTGCCAAAGCCAGGAGTGAGCTTTCTAAGAACTGTGCCCGTGAATTCTGAACTGGGTCCATTAGCGTTTCCAATTATTCTAGTAAACATTAGAATTGCATTTTAATCACTAACTACTGCTTCTTTGTCAGTACTCGAGACCTTAAGATTTATTTGAGTTCCACACTCGTAAATAATTTAAATTTATACTGTGCAATTAGAAGAAGTCGTATAGCCTTAGGATAGGAAGGTCAGAATGTTGTATCCTCTGGGGTGGGTGAGTTTGCTCAGCAGTTAAAAGTGCTTGCTGCTCTCAAAGAAGACCCAAGTTCCATTCCCAATGCCCACAATGGGCAACTCGCAACCACCTGCACTACAATTCAGGGGGGTCTGAGGCTTTCTTCTGGCCTCCAAGGGCATTATACTCAATGTACACAAATCCACATACATATCTAAAATTAAATAAAAATCTTTAAAAATATTATATGTAAACTTATGCAATCAGTACATAAATCAGTATGGAAGTTTCTTTAAAAAAAAAAAAAAACAACTAAAATTAGTACTATATATGACCCAGCTATGCCACTTCTGGGAACGTACTGGAAGGACCCGGCGTCAGCAGACCACAGAGACATCTGCACATCATGTCCACTGCTGCCGTATTCAGGATAGCCAGGGATGGTAGCAGCCTAGACGCCATCAGTAGACAGAAGGTCATTGTGGTGGGTGTGTGTACACAGTGGAGTGTATTCAGCCAGGGAGAAATGAAACCACATTTGCAAGGAAGTCGATGGAACTGGAAATGACTGTCAAGTGAAGTAAGTCAGGCTCAGAGACAGGAACAACATGAGTTCTTTGGGCTGTAGAACCCAGATTTTATAATGCATGTGGTTTTTTAGGTTTGTTTTGGTTTGGGGTTTTGGGGGGGGTTCCTCTGTGGCTTGGGAGCCCATCCTGAAACTAGTTCTAGTAGACCAGGCTGGCCTCAAACCCACTGCCTCCAGAGTGATGGGATTAAAGGTGTACGCCACCATACCCGGCTTTGCGTGTGTGTGTGTGTGTTTTTTTTTAAATATTTATTTATTTATTATGTATATAATATTCTGTCTGTGTGTATGCCTGCTGGCCAGAAGAGGGCACTAGAGCCCATTACAGATGGTTGTAAGCCACCATGTGGTTGCTGGGAATTGAACTAGGGACCTTTGGTAGAGCAGGCAATGCTCTTAACCTCTGAGCCATCTCTCCAGCCCCCTGCGTGTGTGTGTTTTAAGTGAATATTATATTCTCTTTGGCATACTGTTTATGAGGCTATTTTTTTCAGTTACATACAATGTGATTTAAGTGATGGATTTAGAATCTTCGGAAAATCTTAGGACTAAAACCTGGACAGAGGATCGGGAAGATGGCCCCGTGGGTGAAGGCACTTGACCACCCGAACTTGATCCCCAAAACCCACATGGCAGAAGGAGAGAACTGATTCCCACGAGCTGTCCTATGATCTCCACATGTACATCATGGCATGCTCATGCACACACAAACATATGATATAAAAAACATTTAAATTAATAATATATATAGTATGATTTACTAAATAAGTGGGCATTTTGATCGATTTGTTTATTTCTTCTTTTGTAAGTACTGGGGGTAGAACCCAGGACCCTGTCTGTATATGCTGGGCAAGCGCTCTCTCACTGACCCACACCTCCAGACAACGACGTATCTGTTAGACAATGACACACTTCCCAACCCTTCTATGCACATACATAGACACATGCACACTATATCCACACAGATGTCACACTCTGCTGACAATTATACCTATATTTTTTAAAATGAAGATCAATGGTGACGATCCAAATCCCTCCCCTCTCCCCCTCCCCCCCGCCCCCCGAGCTCAGGGGACGCTGTGGAAGATTGTGAGAGCCAGAGCGGATGGAGGACACCAAGGAAACGCGGCCTTCGAACCACAACAGGACCAATGCGCCTACGAATGCACAGAGACTGTGGCTTCACGCGCAGGGCATGCACAGCTCTGTTCCAGATGGGTCCCAGCATCGAGAGGGGAAGTGGACACAAGCCCCATCCCCCTAACCCAGCAGCTATCTCTGATCGATAACCACTCAGAAAGGAAAAAAATTGGTTTTCTCTAGCTTCGTCTCACTGAGGATAAGAATCACTCTTCATCACTGGCCCCGCGCCCAGAGTAGATGCCAACACAAAATGAACTCGAGGGCATCCTTGGAGGTTCTTTGTCTCAGACTGCTTTGTTGGGGCCTTTTTTCCCCCATATATATTATGCTTCAGGTTGTGTGGGTTTTGTGCGATTTCTAATGTGTGTGAACATATGTATCTCAGTCTCTATGTGTTCCTTGTGCTTTTTTTTCGGATTCTTTTTCTTCTGTTTGCTTATTTTGTCCTAGCCCAGTTAGTTTGTTTTTGTTTTATTTACATTTTATTTAATTTTATTATTATTTTTAGGTTCCTGTTTGTTTTTTAATGAGAGAGCAAAAGAAAGAAGGGGTGTGGATTTGGATAGAAGGGGAGGTGAAGAGAATCTGGGAAGAGTTAGGGGAGGGAAAACCATAATCAGTGTATAGTGCATGAAACAATATAATTTCAATAGAAAAAATAGGAAAAAAAATAAAATAGAAGGGCAGGGCAGTGAAATGGCTCAACAGGTAAAAGCACTTGTCATGAACTCCTAGCAACCTGAACTCAATCCCTGGAATTCACATAAAAAGCAGTAAAAGCCCAGATACAGTCATGGGCTTCTGGGAACCTGGCTCTCTACCATGAGTGGAAGGCAGAGATGGGAGACTCTCGGGGAAGCGTGAAGTTGCTCCATGGCAGAAGCGAGCAAGACTCTTCCTCAACATGGAAGGAGAGAGGCAACTCCAGGGGTTGTCTCTGACCTCCACACATGCACTTGAACACAAACACTTCACACACACACACACAAACACAACAATAATACATCTTTTAAAACTTTCAAAATATAATAAGAATAGAAATCTAAAGTCAATACCCCCACTGCACCGGCTTCTAGCTGTGTGTTCAGGTGCTTCTTTTCATACTACACAATGTCATATTTTTTCTTGCGAATGGGTTCCATGTAGCTCAGGATGGCCTCACATTCCTTATGTAGCCAAGGATGGCCCTGAACTCCTGATCCTCCTGCCTCTATCTCCCAAGTGCTCGGATTACTAGCAAACACCACTATGCCTGATTGATGTGGTACACGCTTCACGCATGCTCGGTTAGCACTCCGCCAGCTGAGACCCACACCCAGCCCCACACTCTGTTTCCTGACATCTCTGATATCAGTTACTGACCTCTTAGGCTATCAAATGACAATTAGCACTCACTCTATTTCCTTCATCCTAATTTTATCATTTTTGACTGAAGCAATATTTATTAAGTTCCCGTGTCAATATTATTCACGATGATTGGCGTTACAGGAATACCCCTCATTTCTGTCACCTTGGGGTCATAACTGACTCACTATCTCATTTGCCTGTTTTCTCTACTTATCCACAGTATAATATATATATGTATATATTATATACTATTATAATATATCATATTATATATAATTATATAACCTGCTACGAGCTGTTCTAAATGTCAAGTCAAGGTCAGAGACTGGAAAGCAGGGATCTCTCAATTTGTTTACTTTTACCCAAACTTCCTCTTTTCACTATGGGACCCTGACCCTCATGTATCCAATGTCCCTAAGTGCAGATTCTACTCAGGCCAATCTTTTCAAAAAGGACCCTGTCAGCATTCTGCTCGGGTCGCCAGTCCTGGTGACTGTGGTGCTTGAGAAGGAACATGGAAATCCAACTTCTCTTCTTTTTTAAAGATATATTTTATTTTTAACTGTAAACATGGGGGTGGGGACCCGAAGAAAGCATCAGATCCCCTTAGAGCTGGAATTACACGGAACTGTGAGCCACCCAGTATGGATGCTGGGAACCAAAGCAAACCAGAGGACCTCGGTTCAGTTTTCAGCACCCACCACACTGGGTGGTTCGCAGCCACTTGGTTGTGCACACCTGTCCTCCAAGACAAACAACCAATACTTGGGGGAGTTCAGACAAGCCCACTTGCAAAAGATCACCCCAGCTGACCTTCTTGGCTGTTTGTACCCCTCAGAGAAGAGAGGGGAGGGTGACCAGACCCTCACCTGAGCATCCAGCCTCTCCCTACCCCCTGCTGTATGCAACTCTGCCCTGTTGTGGCCTTGGAGAAGGCAAGGATCAGGGGATCCAAGCTCCATCTATGTAGCTTCAGGAAGGTCATCATCCCTTTTGGTATACCCTTGATGGGGTGTACCTACACTCCGGTAAGTAACCCGGCTTCTGTGCCCTATGGAAGCCCAAGAAACTCTTTGGTTCCCCGATTGTGGAATCGTGCCTCAGTTTGGGACATTGCTAACATTAACACCTGGGAAGGAATCTTAGCAACACTTAAATCTTAGCTTTAACTTCAGCTCCTAGGGATCTGACGCCCTCTTCTGGCCTCCTCAAGCATCCGCATGCACTTGCACACCCACACACAGACACACAATACACATTACTAAAAATGAATCTTTTTTAATGCCATAGTGATGTCTAATACTTTGTACAATAATTTAGTAAATTAAAAATGTATCCTCAAAATATTCAAAGGCAAATCTGGAACTGGGGTGCATGTCTATCATCCCAACTATCCAGGAGGCTGAGGAAAGAGGGTGAAAAGTTCAAGACCAGCCCTGGCAACTGAGCAAGATTCTAAAGATGAAAAATAAAGATAGTTCAGGGACTTCAGTCCAGTGGTAGGGCACCTGCCCAGTAAATGCAAGGCCTTGGGTTTTATCCCCGGTATATATTAAAAAAAAAAAAAAAGCCTGTGACTTCTCTGCCTGGCTGGATAGGTCATAAATCCCATGCCATTCACCCTTCTTCCTGCTCTCTCTATGATGAGACTATCATCATAATGGAATATCTCACAGGCCCAGATGGATGATGGATAATTAAATCTATAAGACTAGCCCTTCAAACTGGATTGAAACACAGAGGCTTCAAAACGGATGACACCTATGACTCTCTTTTCCTCCCCTTTTTCTTCTCTGCCCCCTCCCCGCCAACAGGGTCTCACTATGTGTAACCTTAGCTGTCCTGTAGACCTTCCCTATGTAGACCAGACTGGCCTCGAACTCACAGAGATCCACCTGCCTATGTCTCCTGAGTGCTGGGATTAAAGGTGTGCACCACCACGCCCAGCCCTGACTCCCTTTTTAAGCAAGATTGGCAGCCCACTGTCTCTCCATGAGCACAGATTGTCTCTTAGTTCTTCATATTCCTTTACCTGTCTGTCTGTAAATCCCTGACAGCCATCAGTCTTATCCCACCACCCCCCCTCTGACATACACACAGGGTTTGTTTGGTGGTTTGAATGAGAATTGTTCTCCACAGGCCCATGCAGCTGAGCACTTGGCTCCCAGTAGGTGGCGCTGTTTGGGAAATTATGGAATCTTCAGTAGCTACAACTTTGTTGAAGGAAGTCTGTCACTAGGGGCCGGCTCTGAAATTCGATAGCCTGATTCCATTTCCTGTTCTCCCTCTCTCCTTCTCTGCTTCCTGTGTATGGATCAAAATGGGACCAGCCAGCTTCCTGCTCCTGCTGCCATGCCGTGCCTTCCCAGCCATGATGGACTATAAACCAAAAGAGCCCCTTTCTTCCTGAAGCAGCTTTTGTCCAGGTATCCTGTCCCAACAATGATAAGTAGCCAACATGGCGGGGGCCAGTCCCTCAGCTCTGAGGTCACGGAAACGGAGTGAGGTGATGGTTATTACCAAAAGATATCAGGAGAAAGACAAAGCCGGAGATTGTGCAAATGAGAAGTAAGTAAGGCAGATGCCCTAGGTCTTTGGTTTTCTAGGGGGGATTCAGAGTCAGTTTGGGGCAAGACTGGAGAGCTGGCTCAGCAGAGAGGAATGCTTGCTGCACGCAGTCGTGAGTACTGTGGTTTGGATCTCAGCAGCCATATAGAGCCAGTGAGATGGCTCAGGCTATAAAACACCCGCTGGATAAACTCGACCTGAGTTCAGAACCCATGTCAAGGTGGAAGGAGACACTGACTCCCCCAGAACCCACATGCACTCAGACATAAATAAGTAAAATATTTGAAGCTAAAGATGTCACTTACTAGCAGCCATGAGGCCCTGGGTTCCATCTGAGCACTACATCGGGCTTAGGGGTGCCCAGCTCTAACCTTAGTGCCTAGGAAATGGAGGCAAGAGGATGAAAAGTTCAAGGTCATCCTGGACTACATGGGGAGTTCAAGGTCAGTTTGGGTGTCATGAACCCCTATTTCAAAAACCAAAAACATGCTGGGAAGATGGCTCAGAGGGTAAAGCTGCTGGGTGAGCCTGGTGGCCCAAATTCAGATCCCGGGAACCCATGCAGCGGCCCGTGCACCTATCATCCCTGCCCCGCTGGGGACATGGGAGACAGAGACGGGAGACTGTGGGAGCTCAGGACCAGACATCCCGATGTGCACACTGGTGAATGGCAAGAGGGCCTGCTTCATGATGGAAAGCAGGGACCAACACCTGAGACTATCCTCACGCCTCCTCACACACACCATGGTGCACACACATATATCAAATAAAATAGAAGTTTTTCCAACTGACTGGCGCATTGGGACTGTGGAGAATGAAGAAGTAGGTCACTGGGTATCTGACTTGGAAGAGGGTATCGTCCTCTGAGGTCCTCCTTTTGGCATCCACTTCCTGGCTGTTCTGAGTTGAGGCACTCTGGTTCACTGTGATGTTCTCCTTCACCGCAAGCCCAGAAGCATGAAGCCCGGCCTATCACAGGGGCTCTATCTCGCCCTGGTTCCTTCCCCCAAGACTCTGCTGTGCTTCCTGGCTGCCAGGAAGCAGACAGCCTTCCATCCATTTCCCCCTGCTGAGCAGTTCCACCTCACTAGGGTTCAGCCACAATCCAGCCAAGGACTGTGAACCGGACTCTCAAAGCCTGAGCCAGGTAACATGAACCCACCCTTTCCTTAAGTCGCTTCTCTGTGTATCCGATCTCAGGTGCATTTAAAGGCAGCCCGTGAAGCATCTGAAGGCATGGCTCAAAAGCTGAAAAGGCTTTCGTGAGTGTGTGTGTGTGTGTGTGTGTGTGTGTGTGCAGACACACACTTCGAAGAATTCTCTGGAATGTTTGTATGAGCTCACATACCATTGGGCACAATGAACCAAACAGGGAGAGGGACCGGAAGGAGAAGGTGTGCAGGTTCCTATGGGAGAAGCAGGGAGGAAGCTCTAGCAATTGGTCAGAGCAGGAGGTGACCAGTAATATAAAGTACTGACATGATCTGATCTGCTGACCCTACATATCAGGAGAGAAATATTAAAGTGGGCTGGAGAGACAAGTTATCAATGTGTTTACGTTGCACTCCTGAGGACCAGAGTTCAATTCCCAGAACCGGGTGAAGAGAAAAATGAAAGTCCGGCATGGTGGCGTGTGCTTATGACCCCAGTGAAGGAGGCTGAGAAGGGTGACTCCCTGGGGCTCACTGGGAGGTCAGCTTAGCCTTATCAGTGAGTTCCAGGCTGGTGGGAGAGCTCATCTCAAAAAATAAGGCAAAAACATGAAAAAGGAGAAAGTGATGAGGAGGGTCAGTGGGTAAAGGCATCTGCCACCAATCCTGACGACACTCTGAGTTCAATCCCCAGAAACAGCGTGACAGAAAGAAAGAACTGACTCTTCCCAGTTGTCCTCACGTGTGTGAGTGCACATACGCACGTGCGCGCAGGCACACACACACACACAGAGTAAATCTAGTGCAATATTTTTAAAGATTTGGTTATTTTTACTTTATGTGCTTGGATGTTTTGCCTGCACATATATCTGTTCACCACGTGTGCACTACCCAAGGGGGCCAGAAGAGGGCATCAGTTCCCCTGGAACTGGAGTTATAGATGTTTGTGAGCTGCCATGGAGGAGCTGGGAACCAAACCTGGGTCCTCTGTAAGAGCAGCCAGTGTTCTTGACTACTGAGTCACTGCTCTGGTTTCGTGTGTATGCGTGTGTGTGCATGTGTGTGTGTGTGTGCATATATATGTATATAATTAGATGGAACCTGACAAAAGACACCGAAAGTTGTCCTCTAGACTCTACAAGCACTCGTATACATGAACACATGTACCTGTACACACAAACACACCTGCCCACCCCCACACATACAGAGGGAGATGAGACCCACTGACCCCACAGGAAGTGCGACCCACTGACCCCACAGAAGGAGGTGCGACCCACTGACCCCACAGAGGGAGGTGCGACCCACTGACCCCACAGAGGGAGGTGTGACCCACTGACCCCCCAGAGGGAGATGAGACCCACTGACCCCACAGAGGGAGGTGTGACCCACTGACCCCCCAGAGGGAGGTGTAACCCACTGACCCACATATCAGAAGAAAAATATAAAAATGCAGAAATGTTTTGAATTGTCTGGAAGCAAACCGTGATGGAGTGTTCTGACTCACTCAGAAATGGTCTCCCTGTAGAATTAATAGATCTTAAAAGAATAAATTGGTCTTGAACAAACTCGAAAAACCACTAGAGCCTTTCAGAACCAAAAGAGATGCCAAGGCATTTTGATAAGGGCCATCAGTAATCGACAAAGCAAGTTACCTCTGACTTATTTTTTTTAAAGGGGTGTTTTTCTATAAATGAATCCATTACCAAGTGCTCATGAGATTATTAGAGCCCTGATAAGTGGTTCCCTGATAAGGGAAAGGAAGCTAATTAAGACAGGAATCTGTTATTTTGTGAGCTTGCCAAAGAACCGATTCCTTCATTCATCCTTCCGTACATAGCTCATAAGGCGTCTGCATGAGACCCACCCTTGATGGGGCCCAAAGGAAGCTGATGAAGATGCCATCCTTGACTCATAATCTCCCATCTGGGACGGGGAGAGAGGTGTTACAGGCTGGATCTTCAATGCCCTCTGTTAGGTTTGAAAATGAATACCCACACAGGTTCACAGCTTACTCACTTGTTCCCCAGAAGGTGGCGCTATTTCAGGAGGTGGTGGGGCCCAGCTGGGGGAAGGGGAGGGGACCTTGGAATGTAATATCAAGTCCCTGGTTCCTGACCCTCTCTCCCCTTCCTGGTCCATCGAGGCATGACAGCTCCCACCACAGGCTGAGTTGCTTTGCCATGCCTTCCCTGACATTGAGGGACTGATATCCCTGAAACCAGCATCCTTCATTTATTTCTGTGTTTCACCCACATCAATTCAAAAATTATACCATGTCCCCCAAACCTTAATCTTTAAAGTGGCGCTATGGAAGGTGGTAGAAACTCGAAGAGGTGAGACCTAGAGAAAAACCTTTCGGTCGTTGGAGATTATATTCTTAAGAGGATAATGGTGCCCCGTCTTCCTCTTTTTTTCCTCTTTGCTCCCTGGCTCACACCTCTAGGGTCTGGTTTTGCTGCATCCTGCCCTTCCACCATGATGCCCTGCATCCTCACAGATCCTATTCAATGGGGCTGACACCAACTGATCATGGACCAAGACCTCCAAAACTGTGAGCTCACATAAACCTTTCTTCCTTATAAACTAACTGTATTGGGTTATTTGTTACAGTAACAGAGCACTGACTAATGCAGGAAGCAAATCTTTTAAGCCAGTAAACTGCAACAGCACACGCTATGTCCAGTGCACAAGGTTCTAGGTTCCAACCACAGTAGCCCCCCCCAAAAAAAAGTAAAAAAAAAAAAGTTTCCTTTTTTTAAGAGGGACATTTCCAGTTTTTATGGAAGTTATCTAATCATGTGAGAAACAGCAATAGGGCTCATGGAGAATCTGCAAGCTTTTTTCCCTGCAGAAGCAGGGTGGTGGAGGAACCCCAGGGATGCCGAGGTTTGCCTCTGTCCCAAGCTGTCGGGCAAAAGGCTACCCATACCCCCTGCTCTTCCCCATCCTGGAGATCACAGACTGGCTGCTGGGTTTCTATTAGGCAGGGGAAGTGGCCCATTAATGGGATAAAGTGTAAACACATCCTTTATTTTATGTTTAGATGTGTCTGAGTGATGTGGGAACGGGGAGGGTATTTTCTTATTTTCACCGCTGGGTTAAATAAACACATTAGCTCAAGTTAAGAGAGCCCAGTGAAATGAGCACCCTGGAAGGTATAGTTAAAGATGTTTCAGCTCCTGCAGACAACCTTGGCACCCCAACTTCCAGGGCAATATCACTAATAGAAGCCATTACGTCAGCATTTCCTGTCCCCTGGGAACAACAGGCTGAGTCTATTGGAGGGGACGCTGAGCAGATGGGACAGGATGTGGTGGTCAAAGGGATGGTCAGTTTGTGACTCTGAGTCATGAATTGTCATAATCAGGAGGCAGACAGAGTGTGAGGCCGTAACTGCTGCTCTGCCTCCCTAAAAGGGTTGGAAATTAAAATAATAGGCTTTTACAGGAGCCACCAAGGACTCTGTCTAATGGCCACACTCTGCATTAGCCACAGAAAGACCCAGACAGGCCGGTGACAAAAACAAAATGTCACCTGTCCTCCCCGCCAGGAGAAAGAGACCGAGAAATGGGAACTAGGGTTCAGTCACTGGATCAGGTTGAGAAAGGGGTCCCAGGAAAGCTGCCCACAAGATCAGGGAGTAGGGATGATCTGCGGGCAATGTCTTTTCCACTACAAATCAAATCACAGGGCTCAATGATAGAGGGCTTGCATAGAATCCCCCAGTAAGGTTCTAGATGTGGCTCAATGAAACAGCAGCTGAGGGTGTCCTCTTAGTCTCCACAAGCTCACACACTCGTGTGTCCTCACAGAATTCACTTCCCATGGACAGATGCCGTCCTTGCTGAGCTCCAGTGGCTACAGAGAATGTCCCTCTGACCTCCTTCCCTGGTAACCCCATTTCCTGTGCTGCTTCTGCATCAGGGCCTGGTACTTCTGCTCTTGTGTTACACTCTCTGCTTCAGGGAGCTCAGCCTGCCTCTTTTATATTTTTAGTATTTATTTTTATTACGTATATCTGTGCATCTGAGTACAGTTGCCCATGGAGTCAAGAAGACCTCAGGTTCTTGAACTGGAGTTATAGAGTATAATTATCTGTCCTGTCCCTTTAAGAGACAAGCCCTGCTAGTCCATTACACAGGGGATTGGGAACTACCAGAAGTAGGTCCTCTCCAAGAGCAGTTTGGACTCTTGCTGTTGAGCCATCTCCCTAGGCCCATTCCCTAGATTTTGACGGTAACTCCCAATGTGGATGACTGATACATGTCTGTCTCCCCATAGGGTCTCTCTATACTCGAGAGTCCTACCATCATCCATCCTAGTCTCAGGCCAGGGTATGGTGAGCCAGCACTGACCTTTGAACTCTCTCCCCACCCCATCTGACCAGTCTGCAGCTGTGTGCACTAGGCATTATCTCATAGACCTCTCTCAAGTCCATCGCAGCTCTCCAACCCAGCTGTGCAAATGTCACCCCAAACACAGACACAGGCACACCCCAGGGGCCTTCTAGACTGTTCTATGTAAAGTGCTTACCAACTGTGTCTTTCCCCTTTGGCCCCTCCAAGCCATTTGAAAACCTGCAGCTCTGGTGAGCTTATTAAAATGCAAATCAGTTCAAGTTGTTCCTTTGCATAATTGTTCCTAGGGCCCAGGCCTGAGTCATGGACCATTATGGCCTCTAGACTTGGCTGCCCCCACCCCCGGTGTGTGTGTGTGTGTGTGTGTGTGTGTGTGTGTGTGTGTGTGTGATTGTGTGGGGTACCCACACTTGTGTGTGCAGAGATCAGAGGACTGGGTGTCCCGTTCGATCATCCCCACCTTATTCCCTTGAGTCAGTGTCCCTTACAAAACCTTCAGCAAGTGTTCAAGTAAGAAATGTCCCCATGGTCTTGGGCATTTAAACACTTAGTCCCGAGTTGATACAGCTGTTTGGGAAGGTTGGTTTGCTTGTTTTGTGCTGTTTAAGGAGGTACCAGTGGTGCAGCCTTGCTGGAGGAAGTTTGCCCCTGGGGACAAGCCACTATGATGAAAAGCCTCAGGCCGTTTCCAGCTCATTGTCTCCACTTTGAACTTGTGGTTCAGTGTGAGCTCTCAGCTTCCTGCTCCAGCCGCCAGGCCTACTTGCTGCCATGCTTCCCCGCCATGGCGGACTCTTAGCCCTCCAGAACGGTAGTGTTTTATCAGAGCAATAGAAGAGTAGTTAATACAGCTAGGCTGACAGTTATCAAGCTCCAACTATCCTCTGGTACCGGCCTCCCATAGTATTGAGGTACACAACCCCAAAGGTGGGTGCACAGCCATACCCAGCTTTTTTATGTAAGTGTTGGGAACTGAACTCAGGTCTTCTATTTGCAAGGCAAGCTCTCTTACACTGAGCCATCTCCCCAGCCCCTTTTCCTGTCTGTTCTACATCACCTTTCAGCTCTAGGTACTGGGGTGGACTCTCGCCCTTCCCCTCCACACCCCTCTCTTCTCTACAGCAGGATTCTTCCCTGAGATGATGGCTGTATCACCACACACGTCTCAACCCACGAGTTGAGAACCACTGGTTTAGGCTACATAGGGAGCAGAAGGCCAGCCTGTGCATCATAACAAAGGCCTTGCCTCAACGGGAGGGGAGGGGAGGACAAGGGAGCTGAGGATTAAACTCAGGTCCTACTTGGTACTGTACTCAGGTACCTCCACCCCAAGCCTTTTCTATACAGACTGCAGCTTTGCTTCAACTACAAAAGGGAGCTGAGAGGGAGGACAAAGGAAAAGAAGTCCCCCCACTCACCCGAGTTCTGTAACTGGACCCTTGCCTTGGTATTCCCAACTAAAGAACATCTTTTTTTTCTCCCCCATTTTCATTCTTTTTTTTTTTTTCTCAAGACAGGGTTTCTCTGTGTATCTTTGACTGTCCTGGAACTCACTTTGAAGACCAGGCTGGCCTCAAACTCACAGAAATCCTGCCTCTGTCTCCCAAGTGCTGGCATTAAAGGCATGTGCCATTACACCTGGCCTCATTTTCTTTTTTAAAAAAAGTTTTAAAGTGGGTGTGTATACATGTCTGAGTGAAGATGCATACAGAAGCAGGAAGAATGTGTCAGATTCCCTGGAGCTGGAGGGTAGTGAGAACTGAATTTGGTCCCCTCCAAGAGCATCAAGCACTCATGGCTGCTGACGTGTCTCTCCTGTTTCCTTATTAAGTCTACCTTGTGCTTCTGTTTTTTAAAGTAGCTTGACTGAAAGGCAAAGCGTGGTAGCTCATACCACTATCCTAGCCCTCAGGAGGCGGAGGCAGAAAGATTGCCATAGATTAAGGGCCAGCCTGGGCTATACAGCACAACCTGAACTGTGTGTAAGCCCTTCTATCAACAGAAAAACAACCAAAGATAGGGGTTGGTCAGGGAGCTCAATGGGTGAGAACACTTGCTACGAGGCATGTGGATACAAGCTTGAATGCCCAGCACCCAGGTAAGCTGGGAGTAGACGGTAACCCCAATGCTGGGGATGAGGGTGAAGACGGGAGTCCCCGATGACTGCTGGACACCAGTGTGCCTCAAGGCACAGTCAGGGATCCTGAAAATGACAAAGAGGTCCTGTCCTCCTCTGGGCTCTGCGCATGTGTATGGATGAGCACACGTGCATACCCATGTGCATATACACTACACTACACACGCTCACACACCCCCAAATGGGATGCGTTAGTGAGCGGATGCTGCCTGAGGCTAGCACACAGATGTCAGAGATGCTGCAGACAGCTTGACCCCAGCTGAAAGCATTGGGAAGGGTGGATGGGATGTCGTAGGTGCACACTGAAAATCCCTGTGCTCTCTCCAGCCACTGAAGAGTCACTGACCTTGACTTTTGTCTCTTACCTAACGTTCTCCTGAGGGAAAAACCTCAGAACGTATCCAGGTTAGGGCATGCCTGCCTCCTACCAACCCTAACATGTCAAGTCTGGAGAAGACATCCCACTCTGGTGTCACCAGCCTAAACTGCTGTCCCCTCCGGTGCAATTCCCGTTGAATGCACTGATGTATGACGTCACTTTTGTTCCAACTATAAAATGCACGCATGTAACCTGTTCCCTGATGGGACACAGCACTCGGCCCCCAGCAGTCAGTTATACGCGCCTCTGCATGCACGATCTACTTCCTTCCTTCATTAGTAACTCAGGCTTTTAAATTACGTAGTATGTGTTTGTGCACATGTGTGTGAGTGTGAGTGTGCGCGCTGCACTGGAAGGACAAGGTCAGAGGACAGCTTACCGAAAGCCAGTTCTCTCCTTCCACCATGGAGAGGGTCCAACTCAGGTCACAAAGCTTGGGAACAAACACTTGAAGCAGCAGAGCCATCTTTGTCTGCCCCTAATACTTTAAAGATTTATCTATGTGTGTGTGTATGTGTGTGTGTGTACATGTGTGTGTGTGTGTATGTGTGCCTGAATGAGTACACGTACTCCATGCATGTAGGACCTCCAGAGGCCAGAAAGTGGGGTCAGACCCCCCCAGAGCTGGAGTTACAGGTTTGTGAGTCACCTGATACAGGTTCTAGGAACCAAACCCAGGTCTTCTGCAAGAGCAGCTCACACTCTTAACTACCTAGCCATCTTTCCAATACACCTACCACTTTTATTTTTATGAGCAGGTGTACATGTGAATATGTTCATGTGTGTGACTGAAGTTCCTGTGTGTTACCTGTGACACAGTGTGTGAAGGTCGGAGGAAAACCTTGGCTTTAGTCCTCCTCTTCCATCTAGAGACAGACTTTCTCATCTGTCATATGGAAACCCAGGCTGGCTGGCCCTGGAGCTTCTGAGGAAGGGGTCTTCACGGGCCTAAAACTCAAAGAGCAAAAGGAGCTTTAATCTGCGGACATAAAAGAATGCTTGTGCCCTGGGTCTGTAGGAAAGATTATTGTGTTTTAGATAAAAAAAAAATTTAAAGTAACTTCAATTACTTAAGAAAAAAAATTAACTACAATAGTTCTGGCTAGAAAAACTTGAAGCTGGGCACAGCAATGCACACTTAAAATGCCAGCACTCAGGAGGCAGGGGCAGGAGAGTCAGAAGTTCAAGGCCATCCTCAGCTACAATGTCATTTTGGGGACAGCCTGGGATACATGAGATCCTGTCTCAAGACATGTCGGGGGGGAAAGGAACAGAAAACTTAGGTCTTAAAAGACAGATTGATTGTGCATAGCAATGAGGGCAGAGGTAGAAACAGAGAAACATGGAGAGGAGACAGAAACGCGCATGTGCACAAGAAGTCTCAACAGTGATTCTGGCCAGAAAGACAAGGAGAGACCCTGTCCCACAAGTCTGCTGCACTGATGACAACACACTGAGTGGCAACATTTCTTCCAGAAGGGACCTGGACTCCCATCCAGCCCATGGCACCTGCCATGGTAACCTGACTGGGACAGAATGAAACACAGGCTGGTCTAAGGTTTAAAACAATTCCCCCAAAAGCTGTGAACATGCAGAAGTTTAAAGTGATTGATTTAATATCTTAAAATATTTGGAAGAATAAATAACATTTGGAACTGGAGGGATGGCCCGGGAGTCAAGAGCACTGCTGCTCTTCCAGAGGACCTGAGTTCAGTTCCCAGCATCCATGTTGGCCATGCAAATGAGAGCTGTGCTCGTGGAGGCCAGGATAGGGCGTCAGATCCCTGGAGCTGGACTTACAGGTGGTTGTGAGCCGGCCAACATGGATGCTGGGAACACACACACCTTTGAGAATTGGGAATAATCATTTTCAGGAGGTGTGACTCTTTAAGATTGAGAAAAGGAATGGAGCCCTTACCTTGAAAAGGACAGAAAGGTTTGGTTCAGTCACTGTAAGCTAAATATACTGGTGCTCACTCTGGAAAGAGCCAATAGCTAAGAGAGCGCAGCCGGTGCCACCGCCTGGTAATACCAGCCCTCGGCAGACTGAGGCAGGAGCACTGCCGTGAGTGGATGCCAGCCTGCGCTACCTAACCAGAACAGATGTAAAGAAAAGAAAGAAGTTCGGGGAAAAAGCCAGTAGCTCGGAAGAAAGAGGCAGAAATATTTATTCCCTGTGTAACACCCAGGAATAACACTTAGGAAAATTACTAAAATAAAATTCAAAACTATTAAAAATCCAAGGGTGACTGTCGCCTTCACTGTCTCAAAAATCAGCTCAGAGAAGGGCCTGCGCTCTGGTGAGAAGCACTGGGCCAAGTGTCCGACCCTGACGCGGGTGCTGCGTCTGCAGCTCAGCTGCCCGGTGGTGTCACTCTGGAACACAGCTGCCAAGTTCTGCCCTTGACAGGGTGATGGGGACTGAGAATCTTCTGGGGCCGGGCGGCTTTGTCTTTGGAGATCCTTAATTCAGATAAGCTCAGCATCCAGAAACGTCTTTTGCTTTGTTCTTCCTCTGGTATCTCGTGTCCTTGGGATCAAAGCCTCTTTCCCTGGCCCCGAACAGTGCCCACCGTGGAGTTCTGGCCATGTAATCGCTCGCGCTGAACGTCTTTGCGCCTCCGCTCTCTTCATACTGCAGCACAAGCTCTCGGAAGCGGCTGTAATCGATCCATGTCCACCACTCTCCACTGACCTTAAACTGCAAAGAAAAGTTGTCAGTCCCACATGGATGACTGTGGTAGGTAGCTGTGCTGCCTACGTTTATGACAGTCTGACCCAAACCAGAGTCATTTTGGAAGAGAGAATCTCAACTGAGAAAAATGCACCCCTCAGACTGGCCTGCGGTGCACTCTCTTACTCGATGAATGATGTAGATGTCCCAATTCACCATGGGTGGTGGCATCCCTGAACTGGTGGTCCTGGGTGCCTAAGAATGCAGGCTGAGAAAGCCATGGGGAGCAAGCCAGTAAGCAGCACCCCTCCATCGTCTCTGCATCAGGTCCTGCCTCCAGGTTCCTGCCCTGACTTCCTTCAGTGATAGACTGATTACAAGCAATACACTGAAATAAACCCTCTCCTCCCCAGGTTGCTTTTGGTCATGGTGTTGATCTAAGCAACAGAAACCCTAACTGAGACAAACAGCATGAGTTTGGACTAGAAAGATGGCGCAGGCTCAGCGGTCAAGAGTATTGTTCTCCCAGAAGACTAGAGTTCGTGCCAGCACCCATGATGGGCAGCTTACATCTTCCAGTAACTCCAGATCCAGGAGATCCAGTGCCCTCTTCTGACCTCCATGGGCAACCCCCCCCCAGCATACAAAAATAAAAATAAATGTTTTTTTAAAGATAAAAGAAATGTCAAAAAGTTCCGAGTGCGAGAGCCAAGAATGTGTCTGTGTTGGTAGAGTGCTCTCCAAACACGTATGAAGCCTTGGCTTCCATCCCCAGCACCGCACAGGCTGGACATGGTGGTACCCGCCAGAAACCCCCGCATTCAGGAGATGGATCAGATCAGAGGTTCAAGGCTAGCCTGAGCTATATGTGACCCTTGCCCAAAACGATGTTTTAAATTGCTAATCGGCCTGGTTCTCCTCTGGTGTCATGGTCTCATGTGTTTTCAGAATGCTTGTGTCCCTGAAGCCCACTCCACCCTAGGCACAGATGGCCCAACTGTTGATAAGGAATATTTCCTGAACGGGGCACGGTGGCCCAGACCCTGGGAGACCGAGGCAGAAGGACCACAAGGCAGAGGCCAGAGCAGGCTATATTTAGGAATACACATACATGTACATCATATACAGACAGCCATGTAACAACAATTCATGAAGAGGTCAGAAGTTGAAAGAGTGCAAGGAAGGGCAATGGGGGGGGGGGGGCTAGAGGCAACGTGGAGGGGATAGGATGCTAACTGCACTATAATCTCAAAAATAAAAGAAGAAAAAACGCAAAGCCTTAAAAAACAGAGAACTTATATGAACGGGGGAGGTGGTCAGATGGCCTACAGTGAGTGTCCCTAGAGCAGGGTGACTGCAGAGGACCAGAGAGCTAAGCAGTGGTCTCACGCTGCTTCTGACTCGCCCTGCTGTGGCTGCTTTTATCCGGTGTGTGTTTTCACCCTTCTGTTAGCGGAATGTGTGGAGGGCTTCTTACTGCTAAACTTTGCTTGAGTAAAGCCTTAATCAATGGCTTCTAATTCCGAGCTGCTAAATGACTCAAGCTAGCCTTTGCATCCTAACACGCATACAATATCTCATTAGCAGAAAGCCTCGTTAAGAATTTCAATTCAATAATGGGAATAATCCAATTTGTACTCTCTTAAGTAAATTGCTTCTCAAAAGTCATTGTGGCATAATGGCTGGGAATGAAGAGAACAGAGAGGCGGCAGAGGAGGGGCCAAGGAGACTCCTTTTGTGGGGAAGGCTTTTCATCCAGAGCCTCTGCCTGGCATTCACATGTGTAAAGTTACTGTTGACTGGTAACCTGGAAATAGCCAAGTGTTTCTGTCCCAGGCAGGAAGAACAAGAGGTCAAGGGCAGCCAGGGCCACACAGTGAGAGTCTGTCTCAAAACAGAGCAGCCTGGAGATGCAGCTCAGTGGTTAAGAGCATGCAATGCTCATGCGGAGGACAGACCCTGCTGAGGTCCCGGCACCCATGTTGGGTGGCTCACAACCACCTATACCTCCAGCTCTAGGGCACCCAATACCCTCTTCTGGTCTCTGAGGGCACCTGTGTGTGTGTGTGTGCATGCACGCGTGTGCGCACGACACAAGCCCTTTCAAATAAATCTTGGAAAAACGACAATAAAAGCCTAATTAATTCTATGAACCAACTGAAGGAACAGTTTCCAGTTACAGCTGAGAAAAAAGTATTGAAAATGAAAAACATCTTCTTGGAGTTAGGATACTTATTGAATTTAAATGGTTTGTGGTTTATATCAGTTAAGAGCTTTCTAGTAGGCAGGGCCAAATGAATGTAAAAGCTTAATTAGTCTGTTGATGAATTATGAGGCCCAGTCTTTGAAATGCTGCCCCAAGGCTTCCTACATCCTAGAGCCCAAGGCCTAAACTCCCATCTTCACTTTCCCTCCCAAGACACTCCCCACAAGGGCAGTGCAACCCTGTGACTCGGGGGGAGGTAGAGGCAGGAAGAGGAGTTCAAGGTCATCCTCACCAGGCAGTCTCCAAAAAGAAAAAGGAAGGAGGGGTGCGGCTGGGGAGATGGCTCAGTAGTTAAAAGCACTTGCGACTCTTGCAGAGGACCCATGTTTGGTTCCCAGCACCCACACTGGGCATAGCCACTTGTAATTCCAGCTCTAAGGGACCTGATGCCTCATCTCCACTGGCACCTGCACACACATACACATACCTCTTACCCCACACACAAATATATTTAAAAATAAATCATTAGCAAAAAAAAAAAAAAAAGCGCCGGGCGGTGGTGGTGCATGCCTTTAATCCCAGCACTCGGGAGGCAGAGGCAGGCGGATCTCTGTGAGTTCGAGACCAGCCTGGTCGACAGAGCTAGTTCCAGGATAGGCTCCAAAGCCACAGAGAAACCCTGTCTCAAAAAACAAAAACAAAAACAAAAAAAAACCCCAAGAACTAAGGGATTCCTTGTCATGGATAGGCTCAGAGAGACAACAGATCTGTTTAGATTAGAGCAGCAGTTCTCAGCCCATGGGAAAACAACCCCTTTGGTGGTCGCCTATCAGATATTTACACTATGATTCATAATAGTAGCAAAATGACAGTTATGACATAGCAAAGAAAATACTTTATGGCTGGAGGGGGTCACTACAACATGAGGAACTGCATTAAAGGGTCGCAGCATTAGGGAAGTTGAAAAGAAACTGAATGAGAACCATAACCCCATTCTTTTAGCCAGATGACATTAAATATATATTTTAGAGTTGAGTCTCTGCTCTCTCTCACAAAACACAAGAAGCTATCCGCAGGGCATCTCATCTGCAATCCCAGAGGCGGTATGCAAACTCAGGCACCGGAAGCCATGCTAACTAACCATTCTCTAGAGCTGTGCTCTGGTCCAGACTGAAAAAAACACCTGCACAGAATGGGCGATTAGAAGCTAAGAGTGACAGGACACAACAGGAGGACCAAGCTGATGTGACACAGTGTGGATCACTGCGACAGGGCACCTCAGACGGGGCGGCTCAGCGACAGAAATGTTTTGGAGGCATAAGCCCATGGTCAGGTCCCCGTGAGCCCCGTCTCTGGGGAGGGCTGTCTTCCCGGCTGGCAAACAATGCTTTCTTTCTCACTGTCGACACAGGCTTTCTCCCTGCGTGCAGGCTGTGCAGTGTCTGGCCGACCAGTGCCCTATTCTCACGACGTCATCCAACCCTTAGACGCCCCATCTTTAATACAGTCACACTGGGGGATTAGAAGCTCAACACAAATGAATTTGGGGAGTAGGAGACATAAAGTTCCACCCAGAGTATGGGTGACTCTAGAACAATGCTGAGCCACCAGGCCTCAAGGATCAAAGTGAATCTCCACACTCCTCAGGACAAGCTGCGGGAAAAGAAGCTCAGAGAAGATGAACTGTTTCACGCAGAAAGTAGAAGCTAAAAGGGCAGCATTTAGCATGATTGACATAAACTGCCGGAAGACAGCTGTGCTGACAGGGAAACAAAGCCCCAGCTCTAGATGTGAGGGGAAGTGTCCTAAGACAGGGGGTCACCCTCACAAGCCCCATACTGAAGAGAAGAGGTAAATCTATGCAGAATTATGAGCTAGCTACAAACGCCACAGGCAAGCCTGTGACAGTGTGAGGAATACGGTCTGGACTGAACAGTCAGGCCGCTCTAGACGAGACCAGCACGGAGGCTGATGCACAGGCATGAGCAGCTACTGTGAGGGGGAAAAAAAAATCGCACAACCTCATCTAGCTATTATCTGACCCCCACACAGGGAAACTCCCCTAAATGACAGGACAGCGTAAGATCCCTTTCTTATTAGATGGCCGGTCATCTAAGCCTGGATCCCAACACCTTGGCTGGGAGCATATTTCTCTCATTTTGATTAATGTTATAGTATTTTAAAATATCTATTACAGGGCTGTAGAGATGGCTCAGCGGTTAAGAGCATTGCCTGCTCTTTCAAAGGTCCTGAGTTCAATTCCCAGCAACCACATGGTAGCTCACAACCATCTGTAATGAGGTCTGGTGCCCTATTCTGGCCTGCAGGTATACACACAGACAGAATATTGTATACCTAATAAATAAATGTTAAAAATGTTTAAAAAAATATCTATTACATTTATTTATTGGGGGGAGGGGGTGCTTGTGTGTGGAGGTCAGAGGACAACTTGAAGCAGTCAGTTCTCTCCATCCACCCCGTGGGTCCCAAGAGTCAGGTCATCAAGCCTGGGGGCAAGTGCCTTTACCCACTGAGCCATTTCTCGGCCCCAGATTAATTTGTGTTTGATGTCTCTGACCTTGCTGGCTTAAGGTGACGCATCCAGTTGTGAGCCCAGAGGGAGACAAGTATCAAAAGAGACTGCTTCACAGAAAGCAGGCCACATTTCTGCTTCCTCCACCACACACTGGAGTGCATAAGACCCGCCCCACCACCTTGAGGAGGAAACACACCAGGAGATATGGAGTCAGAAATAATATGGCCTAGGATTTCATCCCATTCCGTGTGAGCTTCTGGACTTTTCTTCACAGGCATGAATACCATGTATCAGAAGAGAGCTCAGCGGAACACCACAGTAAGCTGTTTCAGAGGGAGGTCCTGGTGTTGGATGTCCACTGGACTGAGAGCTCACAGTCATTTTACTTGTATCATAGCAGATGGAGCTGTGAGGCTTCCTCCCGGGGCATGGGAATAGCTGTGGGTGGGGTTTCCTATGCTGTGCATCTAAACACAATCAACCTGTCAATCACTATCTCTCTCCTCCCTCTCTGTTTTTGAGCTGGAGTCTCTCCACATAGCCCTGGCTGGCAGGAACTTACTATATAGACTAGGCTGGCTTCAGACTCACAGAGATCCTCCTGCCTCTGCCTCCCAAGCGTGCACAACCAGTCAGCTTCAAGCACAGCCTCTCTGAATGTGCTGCCTGAAGCCTTTCTGGAACTTTTTTCTGGTGCCCAACCAGGTCTTTTCCCATGGGTCCTCAGGCACATAAATAAAAGAACAAACACTAAAATACCCCAGTGAAGGATCCCATCCGCTACTGAGAAGCCCGGAGAGCAGGTAGATGGTGCACGCTGGAAGCTCATTCGCTCTCAAACTTCTCATTGTCTGTCTCACAACTCAGGACATTCCCACGGTGCTTCTCAAGCGCAGGTCTATTCTGCGTGGGATGTACTCGGTGGCATGTGTGCGGGTGTGTGTGTGTATGGCGGGAGACAGCAACGTTGGGTGCCCTCAATCGCTCTCCACCTTATCCTCTGACAGTCTCTTACTGAACCTGGAGCTCACAAGCTTGCTAGGCTGGCCAGCCAAGGGGCTTTAGGACCTACCTGCCTCTGCCTCCCCAGCACTGGGATTACACATACATGCCCACCATGCCCAGCGTTTCCACACGGGCTCTGAGGATGGAACTCAGGGCTTCATCTTTGCACAGTAAGCACCTTCATGACTTCATGACCCTCAGCCTCCTCCCAGGCCCATTTGACTACTGCGAACCCTCTGGCAGTGCCTCCCCATCCCCGCAGGATGAATACCTAGGATGCATTCAAGTCTGTTTCCAATCCGTTCACCTCAAGCGCTCTGCCCCCAGGACACCCCCCCCTCGTAGTGCCCTCCTGGTATCCAGCCCCCTCCCCCCCAAATCCTGTCTCACAAGTCTCCCCAGGCCTCTGCTCGGACTGCTTGCTGCCTAATTCTTCCTTTCTTGGCCATTTTAGGACCAGTTCGAATAGCAACTCCCCTGCAGCAGCCCCTCTGTGCTCTGTCCTCTTCTGCCACCACGGCCCTTTAACATCTTTAACATTTTTCCCCCTATAACATCTGTCTTGGACTGGAGGCTTGCTTCACATGGCAGAAGGGAAGAAATGGATCCCCCAAGCTGTCTTCTGAGCGCTGTGATGTGTGCATGCATGTGCACATGCTTAGTCTCTCTTCCCTCCCCCTTCTCTCCCTCACACACACCTTTTAAAAGCAATGAAATTAATAGCTGTCTCTTTCTGCTGGAGCACCTTGAAGGCAGGGGCCCTCTTTCACCCCCTCCATATTAATTTTGTTGTTGTTGTTTGTAAATGCCCGCATGAATGCCTGTACCTCCAAGACAGAATCTGGGGTCTGGTCCCTTGGACTGGAACTACGGGCAGCTGTGATGTGCAGGGATTGACATCCTCCGAAAGCTGCCCCCCTCCACACACACAAAAGCACTTGACAATCAGGAAGGCAGGACAGGCCACCTGAGGCTCTGTCCTCCTAGTCTTTAGGACTGACCTTGGCAATTCCTTGGAGCTAAGGACAGACTGTTTTTTGTATCTTTGACCCTTTGTTCTCCCAGGATACATTCTCTTCTAAACGGCCAAGTCTGTGACAGACCAAGGTCACAGGTTCACAATCTAACTGCAGTCAAAACACAGGGGCCCGTCAATCTCAGGATTGAGACTGGAGTGGGTGAAATTTTTACTGGGGGCTCTATGTGTCATTAAGGGCTGGAGAGATGGCTCAGAGGTTTAGAGCACTGCCTGCTCTTCCAAAGGTCACAAGTTCAATTCCCTGCAACCACACGGTGGCTCACAACTGTCTGTAATGCGATCTGGTGCCCCCTTGAGAGACCTGGTCAGTTGATCAACTTAGAGCATGAAACTCAATGTGGACAAGTTCAACAGAACTGCCATACACGGGCTGCCCACGCAGCTTCAGCACTGCCAGGGCAGGGTTCATTTCATTTCATTTTCATTTGTTTGTGTCACTAAGCTGAGCAGCTGCTCAGAGCCACTGAGGCCAGGAAGCAGGGAATCCATAGGGAGCTGGAGAGATGACTCAGAGGTTAAGAACACAGCTGATCTTGCAGGAGGCCTGGGTCCTGTTCCCAGCACCCATGTGGTGGCTCACAACCATCTGTAACTTCAGTTCCAGGAGCCCAGCTCCCTCTTCTGGCCTCCAAGGGTACCAGGCAGACATGCTGCAAACACTCACACACATGGAAAAAAAAAAAAAACTAAACAAATAGAAACCTTGAGAGAATCTACAGGAAAGAGCTATTCTACACTTGGTCGTTACGACTTTTCTGATAAGAGACCTGCTCTTATTACATGATAATTTTGTTTTGACTTGATTTTTGTTTGTTTTGGTTTTGGTTTTTCAAGACAGGGTTTCTCTGTAGCTCTGGCTGTCCCGGAACTAGCTCTTGTATACCAGGCTGGCCTCCAACTCACAGAGATCCGCCTGCCTCTGCCTCCCGAGTGCTGGGATTAAAAGTGTGCACCACCATCGCCCAAAATTACATGATGATTTAATCATATAATTCAGTGATTTTTTAATGCAGTGACAAAGTTGAGTGGCCACACAATTCCAGAAAGCTCCCAACACCCCAAAAGCCCCAAACCTGACCAATCCATTCTTTCTTCAGCCTCTGGCGACCATTTATCCACTTCCTATCTCTATGGGCTTTGCCTATTCTGTGCATTCCCTATAAAAGGGACCATACTGTGCCACAAGTGGTATCTGGTGTCTGGCATGGTTCCCTTAGAAGGTTTGGTCCCATTCAAGGTTCAGCTACCACACAACAATAAGCTCTATGACGGAGCTACGCCCTCAGCTCTACATCCATTTGTTTTTTTAAGTTTAGTTTTTCAGGGTTTGTTTACCCTACCTGTCCTAGAACTCGCTCTGTAGACCAGGCTGGCCTCAACTCATAAAAGATCCACCTGCTTCTATCTCCCCAAATTCTGGGATTAAAGATGTGCACTATCACCACCCAACCCATTTTTTTAAGGGGGGGTATTTTGGGTAGTGTATATAGGTACACGTGTGTGTGTGTGTGTGTGTGTGCGTGTGTGTACATATATATATATATATATATGCCAGAGGGCAATCTCAAATGGTTTTGCTCAGGCACCATCCACCCTGTGTGTTGAGACAGGGTCTCTCACTGACCCCGAGTTCACCAAGCAGTCAAGCTCGCTGGCTAGCAAGCACTAGGGTCCATTCAGCTGGCTCCACCTCCCCAGCAATGGGGTCACAAGTGTGCACCACTACTCTAAGCTGTTTCTACTGGGTTCTGGGATCAAACAGAGCAGCTCAGGCCTTAACCAACTGAGCCATCTCTGCGGTCCAAAACAGGCTTTCTTTAATGAAGAATCTGAACAATGACTTCGGCAGGGTGGCACCCATGATGAGGGCAAGAGACTCACAACCACTGGATATGACGCCCTCTTCAGGCTTCCGAGGGCACTACACTCACGTGTACATATCAGACACACATACATAATTAAAAATAAAAGTAAACCTTTAAAACCAGAGCTTAGGGACTCCCACCGTGGAATGGTGCTCTGTTTTGTTCAGGGCATTCTTAATGTGTGCATTAGGGAAGACAGCAGACAAGTGAACATCCACTGTGATCAAGGGAGGGCAAGCCAGAAAGAACAGAAGGAAGGGGAAGAGCAGTGGGGGCAGACGCACACGCGCTTGCTTGCATCCTCTTACCTTTTTGTGTCCGATCAGGAGGCAGTTGGAGTGCTCGTGTTCACACGCGATTTCATAGTCGGGAAGCAGAGCCACCAGCTCCTGGACAAACCGGACCACTTCCTCGTGCCAGGGTACGTTGGCCATGGTGAGGCTGCTGGCTGCACTCTCGCCACAGTAGGTCACGCCCTGCGGAAGGACGGCAGTTACAGACCTTTCTGCGGGTGATGGCTTGAGGTGGTCTATGAGAACGTCTCCAGAAAAGGTCAACTGAGGTGGGACTCACACTGAATGTGGGCGGCACCATTCCCTAGGCTGGGGTCCTGGACCCCATAAAAAGGGGTCAGCATCCATCTCTCTCTGCTTCCTGCCTGCGGACGCCATGTGACCGGCAGCCTCACAGTGCTGCCGTCATAACTTCCACACCGTGATGTGATCTTTCCTTTCTTAAATCATTTTGTAAGGTATTTTCCCACAGCTATAAAACGAGTAACTAATACAGATCCTACTGAAATTCTCTAAGGAGATAGCAAATTTTTCTGACAGTCTGCCTATGTAGCCCAGGCTGGCCTAGAATTTGTATAGTAGTCCTCCGGCCTCTGAAAGGGTACTGGATTACAGATGTGTATCACCATACCAAACTTGTGGTATGTTTTGAATATGATTTTTTAAAATAATTTATTTATATCTCATGCATGCAGCCTGG
>NW_026067935.1:447164-449864 GCF_014885135.2 Alexandromys fortis
GCTTTGGAGCCTGTCCTGGAACTAGCTCTGTAGACCAGGCTGGTCTCGAACTCACAGAGATCCGCCTGCCTCTGCCTCCCGAGTGCTGGGATTAAAGGCATGCGCCACCATCGCCCGGCTTTATCTATATATTTTATATTCATATAACAACAATTAATGAAAAAAGAGGCCATGAATTTGAAAGTGAGCAATTAAGAGTATATGTGAGAGAGCTTATGGGAAAAAAGGAAGGGGGAGTCACGTAGTTATAACCTCAAAAATAAAAGAATTAAAAATAAATATTACACCAAAGAAGAAGCATTTGTGGATTTACCACTAGCCTTACTTATTTTACCAACATGGAAGTTCCTATTACATACAACTGTAGTGAGGTGAGTTGGCATCTAATTCTCGACCCTTCCCTGGGAACACAGATGTAACCTCCAAGTCTCCTCCTCAGTTCTCTACTTGGCGAACACAGAGTGGGAGATGATTCTGTGTCCTCAGACATCTCCAGATCAGACCTCTCTGTTGTGCTTTAGAGATGCTCACGTAGCCTCAATTCTGCAGCCTGATGAACCTTGCGCTCCTGATTCCGCCTCCTGAGCGTTGGGATTCCAGCCATGGCCACCATGCCCAGTTCAGAGTTGGACTTTCTCAAGAGCTAGCTTCCACAGCCTAGAGACAAGCAGCAACTGACACAGAAGGGCATGCGCACTATCGACGCCCCCTCCTACCCCTTAGGCCAGCGATGGCCCACGTCTTTAAACTTTAACCCCAGCACTCAGGCAGAGGCCAGCCTGGTCTACAAAGTGGGTTCCAGGACAGTCAAGGCTATTACACAGAGAAACTTTGGCTTGAAAAAAAACAAAAAAAAACAAGCCCCTGTCCCTACACACACACACAGATTCAAACACAGACACATATGCCACACGTACACAATGCACACAGAGACAACTATGCACCAATACAGAGACACACATCACATATACACAGGCACTGCAGATATATAGAGACACTGCATAGTAAGACACTGTGTACACACACATACACACTACATATACTGTGTGAGAGGCACAACTCATCACATTAAAAAGAAAAGTCGATTCTACAGATGAGCCTTAGGTAACCCGCCCCTACAGATGGCACAGCTGGGACTTGGCCTGAGACAGAGGAAAGCTGCAGACCCTAGCTGCAGACGGCTGAGCGCTGCAGACCCTCGCTGCAGACGGCTGAGCGCTGCAGATGGCGGTTCACAGGTACTGCGGACACTGCACCCAAATGCCAGCCACTGAGTGTTAACTACCCACAGCCCTGCTTCCTTAGGCTAAATGGGGAAATGGCCTTTGTTTGCTCGGGGATTTGGAGAACTCATTAGGATGAGCTTCAGTGGATTTTCAAAAGCAGTGGTAACAGAGTTCAAGACATCACTAAGAAAATCAAGCTGGAAAAGTGTGCTCCTAACCGGAATGCACACAAGGGCTCACATGCAGGTCATCAGGTTTCAGCGCTGCCTATGATAGGCGAGGTATGTGATTGTGCAGAAAAGCCATCACAAAGCAACTTTTCGCTAATATTTAAAAGTTCCCCGAAGCACAGCGCTCTCTCAGACACGCTCTTATATTCATAACTATGATCGAGGAAGATATTTTAATATTTTATTATGCAGCAATAACAAATCACGAGCTGCTAAGGAACTCAGTATGAAGATGGACTGACTGTATGCTGCAGCTCATTAAAACCTTGTGTGTCTCATGTAGCCCAGGCTGGCCTCCATTCCACTGTAGCCAAAGATGACCCTAACCCTCACCCCTCCCTCCCACATGCTTGGCTTACAGGCAGCACCGCAGATCCAGGCTCAGGCAGTGCTGGGGAGGGACAGGGCTTCATGCCTGCTAGGCAGGCTCTCCACCAGCAGAGCAACAGCCACAGCCCTGAACTGCCTACTCCCTAAGGACCAGGAACCAGCAGTTAAATGGGAGATAAGCATTTACCTCAACTTGGCTGGACTCACAACCACCTCCAAGACTGAACCCGAGGTGTGTCTGTGAAGGAGCTACCACAACGGTTAACTGAATGGGAAGACGTGACCATGGGTGTGAATGCGATGGCACCATCCGTGGGCTGAGGACCCAAACTAAATGAAAAGGAAAAGCGAAGGCCGCCAAGACGGCTCAGGGACAAGTGCTTTATCACCAGGCCCAAAGACTGGAGCTGATCCCCAAGTCACACAGGGTAGGAGCACGCTAACTCCCAAAACAGTCTCTGCTGTTGGAACAAGGCCCAAGAATGGAGTCGGGCAAGGGGAGTTCTGAGTGCTTGGGAGAAAACTCCAAGAAAACAAGACGACTGTCTTATGACCTCAGTTTCTTCAAAAACACCGAATGGTTCTTGGAATGGGTTTTTGCGCCCCTCCCAGGTTAAGCTGATAGGTGTGAGTTTACTCAGATCCCCGGAACAACTGGCATGCAGTTGTCTGTTTATACGCCTCTACGGAAGAACATGTTTTGTCATGTACAGCTTGTCCTGGTGATTACATGCAGCTTGAACTCAAGTGACTTTCCTTACTCCTCAGAGTGTATATAAACTGTCTGATGCTCTGAATAAAGTTGGCTATTGCACGTGACTTTAGTCTGCCTCATTGTTTGGCTCTATTCTCCCAGGTTCTACTGCCTAAACACTCATGCTTTCAAATGAGTCTCTCTCTTTCTTTCTCTCTCT
>NW_026067935.1:449891-476109 GCF_014885135.2 Alexandromys fortis
CCCCCCCCTCCCTTCCTTCCTCTCTCTCTCACACACACAACATAATCTTTTTTAATGAAGAAAAAATGGTTGACTGTGGTAGCCCACACCTTTAATTTCAGACTCCGTAGGCAGAGACGGGTTCTGTGAGTTTAGAACTAGCCCTGTATACACAGTGCATTCCAGGCCAGCCAGCGCTACACAGCAAGACCCTTTCTCCAAAAAGGAATGAATAAATGAATGAATAAAGATTAAACTGTGATCAAATTAAAAAGGAACAAAGGAGAAAGCCATCAGAATGCTAGAGCTCATCTTTCTGCTTACTGATCCACCCAGATGAAAACAGGCTTTCCTCACACCATAGCACCCCCCTGCCCCGCAAAAAATCCCTGCTCTCCTGGAAATGGCCTCTTCTGGAGGATTTGGATGCAGGAACAAGAAAAACAATGGATACAGCACTGCAGGCTGAGTAACTGGCAACCTCCCGCCCCCGACTCTGCCTGTGGACAGTGAGGGGAAGTTGCTCACCCACTTGCTGGGTCTGGGAACAGTTTTGGTGCTAACAGAGGGTGGCTCTGATAATATCCCCAGACAACAGTAATCACCATCCCTTCCTGGGCTCCGCAGAGAGCGCAAACTCAGGACTTCCTACAAACGGGCTCCGTGATGTAGCAGATGTTTACACTATGAAGCACGTTTTTACCCACAGCAGACAGATGATGAGGACTGAGAATCTTGGGCTCACAAATGAAGGCCCCATTTAAGCCTAACGAGGCTAAAATGCAAGTTAATTTACAGGGAATATAAAAGAAAAAAATATTTTACCAGACTGGCAATGAAAGGAAAGAGGAAATCAATATAATGAGGAGACAGCATCTACTGATTTATTTTAAATACAGCGCCTAATGGAAGGCAGTCTCAACATTTACTGGATCCTGGCTCAGATTATCCCATTGAATTCTCAAACAAACAAACCTCTTGAAGGATTACTACTTTAGGGCAGGTGGGGAGGGGGTGGTGCACACCTACAATCCCAGCACTCAGGAAGCTGAGACAAGAGAGCCTGGGCTCTGCAGCCAGACACCTGCCTCAGAGAACAGGCGCCATTGTTGCTCTAAGATCAGGACGACAGCTTAGTCTGAAAGTCTACACTGGCACATGCTGACTGGGTGTACGGAAATGTGCGCAGGTCGCAGGACGGCTCAGCGAGCAAGGGTGCTTCCTGCCAAGCCTGAGCACCTGAGCTGGATCCCTGAAACCCACACAGTGGCTCCTGCCAGTTTTGGACTGACCTCTGCATGCACCTGTGGTTAGGATGGGAGACACACACACACACATATGTACATTAAAAACAAAGACAAAACCTGTGATGCATGCCCCACTCAGCCTCATAAAGAAGCAAAAGACAGAGAAGGTAGGAAAAAAAGACAGACAAAATATCTCTTAGTGTGGTTCAGGCAGTAAAACAAGACATACACTAAAAAAAAGTTTTGATTAGGAACCATGATAGAAACACATCTGAAAACACACATGCTTCTACTCTTCGGTATTTATTTGTGTGGTCATTGCGTGTGCACAGGTGGAGGTCAGAGGACAAGTTGCCAGAGTTGGCTCTCCTTCCACCCAGGGTCAGGCTCAGGTCACCAGGCTTGGTGGCAAGCACTGTTGCCTGCTGAGCCATCTTGCTAGCCCTTGTTTTTGCTTTTGCGTTTTTGAGACATGTAGTCTAGTTTTGCCTGGGATCACGGTAGCTGAAGATGACCCTTCCGTGTTGACCCAGATGCTGGGATTCCAGTGGGCACCATCATGCCCAGCTCACATCTGCCTTAGATTCCTAGGAAGGAATGTTAAGAAAACAAGCAGGTTGACTCAACTATGGGTGACAGGCAGGGGCTGTGGGCATGCATGGTCTGGCCCCAACTCGGGCACATGTGTGAAGTCTGACGGACTGTTACACTTGAACCAAACCTCCCCCGGCTCAAAGGGAGACTTTGCCCTTTTGCAAAGTAGGGGTGGACAGGACTCAAGGCTTCTCGGTGCTAGGCTCAGCCCGTGGAAAAGTGTTCCTTCGGTACACCGCCCTGCAGTGTAAGGCTCTGTCTCCTGTGCTTTAGGATGGAGTCCCTCCTGAAGCAACGGAGTAGGATGCACTCCCGCCCGTCCTCAGGCTCTGAGGGCGCCACTTGCAGACCTGACATTAAGGCATCTCATCTAACAGAGAGGGGGATGAGGGCTATCACAGCCTGTCACACTGGTTCTCAACAAAGGAATTTTAGAGAGCCTTCTTTCTCCTCCCCACCCCCCTTTTTAATGTCTCCTTAGCCTCCAATGGCTTTCCTTCGAGGGTTTTTATCTTTAATGATGTAAATGTGTGCCCGTGTGTACCTGAGTTTAGTACCTACAGATGCCAAAAGACGGTGCCAGATCCCCTGGAGCTGGAATTAACAGAGGGCTGCCAGACGCTGGTACTGGAAACTGAACCCCGGGTCTTCTGCGAAAGCTGCGTGCACTCTTAACCACTGAGCCATCTCTCCAGCCTCTTCCACTGGTTTTGTTTTTGACACCGAATCACCCTGCAGCCCAGGATGACCTCGAACTCTGCCTGGGCCCCCCAAGCACTGGGATTACAGGCGTGAGGCCACCACGGCAGCAAACAGATTGCCTTGCAGACATAACTATTTGAGTCTCCTGAACAGAGAAGCTTACTGGCTCACTCACTAACCTATTTTTAATTGGTTGCTGTCTGTGCGCTTGAAGTGCTGGGGACAGAAGCCAGGGCCTCATAGATCCCAGGCAAGCACTCTGCCACCAGGCCATGTCCTCAGTCCCGTTTCAGTCCGAGTTTCCAGTGGTGGGATGAGCTGGTAAACACCTGCAACCCCAGCCCAGGGGAGGCTGAGGCAGAGCACTAGTAAAGGGGGTTAACCTGGGCTACAGAGTGAGGCCAAGGGCAGACTGGGCAACTTTGCAAAACCCTGCTTGAAAATAAACAGAGAGAGAAGGACTGGGGACAGTTCAGTGATACTAATCTCTAACTGGTCTCCATTTGTCTTTCGGGGAGAGCATGTTTGCGGCCAGCCTGTACCTCGCAGAACCCCAGGAGGAGCCCCAGGTCTGCACAGAGACAGTCAAATGTCCACGCCTACTGCAGCAGCATTCGCAACAGCCAGCATGTGCAATCAGCTCAGCTGTCCATCAACAGATGAACAGGTAGGGAAATACGGCACAAGGGGAGGGGCTGGCGGCATGGCTCAGTGGGTAGAGGCAATTGCTACCAAGTCTGACAGTCTGAACTTGATCCTCAAATCCACATGGCAGAAGGAGAAACCCGACTCCTGGAAGCCGTCCTCTGCCCGCCACTGCTGCTAGACGACGGACTTCTCTAAGAATTTTACACGATCACCTCATTTACTGTTATGGCCTTCAGTACAACACCCATGCCTCCAATGCCCTCTATCAGTTGTCTCAGTGAGTGTTTTAGTGAGGCCGGCACAAGCCGCACCGGAAATACTGGTAAGCACGGGGATAGAACAACCAAGTAGGAAGTCATCTGAAAGAAGCCATGAGCTTGTAACACAGCTTTCTCTATTCCAAGTCAAGTGAACAGGTGTCAAACACACAAAGCTCCCAGCAGGGAAATTCACTATCTAACAAGTCATCTTTATCTAAAGCCCAGCAGTTACTACTATCAGTAAGTAATGACTGACCGACCGCCAGTACCGTGGTGCCCATAATCCCAGCACCAGGGACTCAAGTCATCCTTGGCTGCACAATATAACATCTATAGAAGATCCTGTTTAAAGGAAAATTATAATAATATTTGCCAGGTTTTTTTCCAAATTGTAAAATGTTCATCATAGGAAACATGACAAGAAAGGGCGAGTGAGCGGAGCGAAGGGAAGCGGGAGGGGGAAGAAGGGAGAGAAGAGACGCCTATTATCCAGCCAAGCACAATAAAAACAAAGATTTTACTACCATATAATTTGTAGCAACATTTTTAATAGTTAAGCCATAAATTAAAATGCCACTAATCTCTGCAGTTGGCAAGCTGTCCCTGAACCGGACATATATTCTCAGACAGTTGGTGTTTGTGCGTCATTAAAACTCCTGCCAAGAGAAACCTTTTGAACTCAAGAGCAATTTCAAAATCAAAGAGTGTCTGCGGCCTGACCAGAGATAAACTGATAATGGCTCAGAGAGCAGGAGCCCTGGTGTCCCACTCCACACCCCTCCCACAGAGAGCTGAGCAGGAGCCCTGGGTGTCCCCACTTCTACCCCTCCCCCTCCCCTCCAGAGTGCCCACCTCCAGGGGAGCAGGGAAACGCTACAACTCCCCCCCCCCTTGGGACTCAGGTAATACTCAGTCTCAAACTACACACCGAGAAGCAAGAGCTGGCCTCCAGAGTGGGGATGTCCTCCTAGCGCTCAGTCCTCTTCTGGATGCTCTCTGGCCTCCAGAGAGCTAGCTACTCTATGCTCCACCTCAAAGGCAGGGCTCCAACTGTTACTTCCAGTCCTGCTTAACCCCCAAACCGTTGAGTTTTTCAAACTCATTCTTGAATATTTAAAAGATACCCTAAATTTAATATGGCAACAGGGAACTCAGAAAATGTCTCCTCTAATGTCCCCGGTTTTCTCTACCTCAGTAAACCATTCCCACCTTCCACATAACCAGTTAGCCAGGCTTCAGTGCCACACACACACACACACACACACACACACACACACACACACAGTTTTTTTGAGACAGTGTCTTATGTAGCCTACGCTTAACTCAAACTCATGTACAGCCGAGGATGAGTTTGAACTTGTGATCCTGGGTAATTACATGCCTATGACATTAGGTACAACCAGTGGTACAATTTTTTTTTCAATCTTTGTTGCTTGTGTGAGAGGATGTCAGTCCCTTGCTTGAGAAAGGGACTCATTATTTGCCTCCTGTGTATGCCAGGCTAGCTGGCCCAAGGTCTGGGCTACACAGTGCATCCCAGGCTAGCCTGAACTACAGAATGAGACCCTATCTCAAAAATCAAACAAGAAATAAGTAAAGGAATGAATGAAATGGAGAACCTCTCCTTTAACTTACACAACTTAGGGGAAAATAAGCAGGGATAAGAGCAGGAAAGGGGTAGCAGTTGAGCTGAAATTAGACTACCCAAGACTGGTCTCCTGCCGGAGGTGACAAGTGGGCGGAACTCATTAGACTACCACCAACATCTGGAATAGGTCTGAAACATCTCACAGTAAGAGATTACTAATTACTCCAGCACAACTTCCTTGGCTCATGTTATCTACCTCCCATCAGAGGAGAAGCTCTCAACAATTTTTTTAACCCAATACCAAATATCTAAACTGTCAGAATAAACCGACCACATTGCATGCAGCACTGACTGTAAAAGTAAATTGGTGAAATGGTTGATTTTTATGAACTGGCCAGTTCCATAATTAACTTATTTTCTACTCTGAAGAAAGAAAGATTTAAAAAGTGTGTGTGTGTGTGTGTGTGTGTGTGTGTGTGTGTGTGTGTAGACAGTGCCCTCAGAAGTCAAGAGAGCACTGGATCCCCTGAGCTGGAGTTACAGATGGTTGTGAACTGTCCAATAACTGGGAACCAAACTCGGGTCCTTGGGAAATCAGCAAGGCAAGTGCTCTTAAACACGGAACCATCTCTCCAGCCCCCAAAGGAGATGCTTTTGAAGACCAGCAGCTTGGTCTCCTTCACTGCTGCTCCGATGACCAGGACAGAGACAGCTTCTCAGTGAGTCTGTGTACCAAATGACCAGGAGTTCTGAAAGTCTGTCCCCGGGCCTTGGCCAGTCATCCCTAAGTCACAGCATGCCCACCACCAGCCAGCACAGCTCACCTTGACCTCGATGAAGTCAGGGTTCCCCAAGGACACCAGTTCCGCATAGGCCTGGAGTTCATCCACGTTCCAAGACTTCACAAGTGTCAGTCTGTAGACTGTTCGCTGTTGCTGAAACAGGGAAAAAGACTTCGTTTAAAACTGAGCCGAAGTCACAGATTCACCCAAGAGCACTGGCTGACACTTGACTCCCAGAGAATGCAGGTCAGGTGAAGCCCCTATGGACTTTTACAAACTGAAGTTACTTTTGAAAAGAAGACGGTTGCTCAGCTAGCTCAACTGGTCGAGCACAAGGCTCTTAAAAAGATTTTATTTTTAATTAATTGTGTGCATATGGCTGAGTCTGTGTGTGGGTTTGTGTACAGTGTAATTCCTTCTGAGGTCAGTAGAGGGCATCACACCCTCCCCTGCAACACAGGTGCCTAGAGCCTGGGTCCTCTGGAAGAGCAGCAAATGCCTTATCCACTGAGTCAGCTCTCCTCTCCAGCCCCTGAAACTACATTTTGCAGACAGATGGAAAGTATCAGTGATAGAAAGATTATCATACACCTTTCAGAAGGCACAAACTGCTAGCACATGTTTTCCCCACGCTCTCACCCCTATTCCCAGTATCTACAACCATGTTAGTCACCAAACAGCTGCCTACCACACACACAAACTGAATTAGCTTTAATAAGAGCAAGGGGGCTAGTGAGATGGCTCAGTGAGTAAAGGCACTTGCTGCCAATCGTCACAACCCGAATTCAGTCTCTGGGACCCACATGGTGGTCAGTGAGAACCGGTTCTGAACCAGTGTCTTCCTCACTCACGAGTGCTTGCAAGCAGACACACACTAAATAAACAAAAAGACTATTGAAGAAACAACAAGATCCCCGCTAGTGCAGGCACTGGTAAGTCACCAGCCATGTTCCTGTAAATAAACAACCCCTCTCCCAGTGCGAACAGAAGAAATCATAATTAAAGTCATGGTGAGCTGGAGAGTTGCCTCAGTGGTTAGAGCACCGGCTGCCCTCACAGAGGTCCTGAGTTCAGTTCCCAGCACCCTCATGGCGGCTCAAACCATCTGTAACTCTAGCTCCAGGGGATATGACTTTGTCTTTCTGATCTCCATGTCGTGTGTGTGTGTGTATGTGTGTGTGTGTGTGTGTGTGTCATAAAAAAGGGGACATTAAAATAAAAGGGAGATTTGCTAGGAAGATGAAAAGGATTATGAGGGGATGAGGAGGACAGAGGGCAGTGGAGGGTGAAATTATCTGAACACACATGAGTAAAAATAACAAAATGAAACACATTAAGTAAATTGATACACGCTAATAAAAATTTTAAAAAGTAAGCAATAAGTTAATTAAATCACTTTAAGAGAAGAGAAATTAACTCAAATAACCTTTGTGTGCTCAGACAACAATCCTGTGAACTGCAGATGAATCGTGGTTCTTTTCTTCCCAGTTTTCTTGTTAGTTATAATCTTTGGCATTTCTTGTTTCAGGAAGTCACACTCATGGATAATCACCAACATCTACCACAAACCCAAACTGGTGCAGGCTTTTCAAAAAGCATTAAGATTGTAATCACTAAAGGCTATGAAAGACATACAATCCGAGACTCGGCTACCTTCTGGCCCAAAATAAACAAGTAAGACTCGAGGACGTACTGGAAACCCTCAGAAGACCATTGCTGATAGCTTAAAGTGCAACACTGAGCCCTGGAGAGGAGCCAGACCTAGGGGACCTGGGGGACCTGGGGGACAAATTCCCAGGTATCCTAAAGAGCAGGGCTCAAATAATCAAGAGAAAAGAAAGAACTCCAAGTATCTACCTCTATGTTGGGGGTGGGGCATAATTCACTGAAAGAAGAGACACTTGAGAGCATTTTGTGATTTTTTGAGGTAAGTCTCCTGCAGCCCAGGCTAGCCTTGAACTGACTCTGTACCCAAGCATGACCTTGGACTTCTGATTCTCCTGCCTCTACTTCCTGGGTGCTGGGATGAAGGCTGCCCTACAGCCTGCACTGAGATCTTTCACAGAGCAGGCTCAGAGATGAATAGTAAAGGGCATTTGTCAGGTACATCAAGGGCATCTCATTCCTGTCTACTTAGTTCTTTACAAAGGATTTTACCAGGGAAGAAAAGATGGGAAACTTCTAAACTCCCTTTAAACAGCAACCAGGCTCCCACCACCAAATCTAAGCCATCTGGAGCCGGGCTGGAGAGACGCTGCAGGAGTTAAGAGCACACTCTGCTCCTGCAGAGGACCCGCATTCAGGTCCCAGCACCTTTGTTGATCAGCTCACATCACCTAGAATTCCAGCACCAAGGGATCTGACGCCCTCTTCTGGCCTCTGTGGACACCTGCACTCTCATGCACAGATACACACACACACACACATACACACACACAACATAAAATTTAAAAAATAAAAGGGATATTCCCAGTTAGACTCACAGAAGACTGCCTATCCTGTTTTAAAGTTTTCCTGAAGGCTATGATCAAATCAAGGCAGCCAGGGCAAAAATGACTGACACGCACACAAAAGCAGTAAACTATGAAAAGTTACAAACTAAAGAAACAAATTGCAAGGAAAGAGGCTGGTCAGCAAGCAACACTCACCATCTCTCCTAGCCTAGAGCACCAGTGGGCTGAAAGAAACTCCAGGTAGGATGGGATCCAGAGCATGCACGCTTCCTCAGTATGATCAATTCCATCTTTGTAAAATAGGCTTTGAGCAGGCTTAGCAATGCTAACCCAGCAAGCCCAGCACTTGGAAGGCCATGGCAAGAACTCGGCAAGTTTAAAGCCTGGCTACACAGTAAATATCAGGCCAGCCCGGGCCACACAGTGCAACTCTGTTTCCAAACAAACAAACATGTGGGGTTGGTTTGTTTCTTTCTGTAGGACTCAGCATTCCACTCTATAGCACTTAGAACCAGGCCTTATAGAAATGAATCATGTCAAATACTAGGGATCCATTTAAAAAACCCAATGATAGGCTAGGCCATGTTAGCTCACGCCTTTAATCCCAGCACTTGTGGGGCAGAGGCAGGTGGGTCTCTGGGAGTTCAAGGCCAGCCTGGTCTACAGAGGGAGTTCCAGGAGAGGTACGGCTGTTACACAGAGAAACACTGTCTCAGAGAAACACTGTCTCAAAAAAAAAAAAAAAAAAGTATTAAAAAAAAAAAGCCCACAGAAACCCCAGCCAATGACAGAGCTGAGAGGCTCAGTGTGTGAGAATGCATGGGATACAAGCTTGAAAACGTCAGTTCTGATCTCAGGGCTCAAATAAAGCCAGGCATGGCCACACACACCTGTGACTCTAGGGCTGGGGAGCTGCGGGGTGTGGAGACAAGAGGGTCGCTGGCTGCCAGCCTCACTCCAGGGTCAGCTGAAAACACATCACAAGGCAATAAAGCAGAGAGGGACCCAGCAGGACATCCGCTCTCCTCCCCTGGCCTCCGCAGGCAGCATAGGCACCTGCGCCTCTCCCACACACTCACAAAAATACATCACACATGCAGACACGGTACACTTCCACACCGAAACCAGCCCTAAGAGAGGAAAGGAATGGTTCTACGCCAGCAAAGACCATGTACAGAATAGAAGGCAGAGAATATTCCATTTCAACATCTCTATTAAAAACCCAATGATTCATTTATGAAATTACATGTAAAAAAAAGTAAAAATAAATAAGTAAGTAAAATATGTTCCTGGGAGACCTAAACAGAACTCTGCCGCCACAAAAAAAAGGGGGGGGGGGCGCTCCACAAATCCTCTGAACGAAGAACTGGGCGAGGGAGCTAGCAAGAGAAACAAAGCAAGGTGAGCCAACACTTGCCAGGCGCCAGATAAGTCGTCCCAAGTGTTTTGTGTCTTTTCAAGATTCTTGGATCTGTCTAAACTTCAGAAGGAATCTTACCAGATTCGTGTGACTATGATATTCATTTGACAACTATGAAATCTGGGCCCAGAGTAAACAGGGCAAGTAAACTGCCAGAAGCCACACGGTGGCCAAGCAGGTGGTCCAAGATGGGCTCCCCAGCAACACAAGCCCTAGCAACTGGGCTTGCGTGTACGCTTGCTCTCTCTCTCTCTCTCTGTCTCTGCCTCTATCTGCTACACCCTGTAAAACAGCGAAAACCCACAAAGAAAGGCTTAGGGTGTGGATTTGGTGGGTAGAGTGCCTGCCTACCCTACAGTGAGGCTCCGGTGTCCACCCCCAGCACCATAAAACAAAATGCAGGGCGGCTCACGTCTGCACTGAGAAGAGTTCAAGGTCATCCTGAGACACACAGCAAGTTTGGGGCAAGCCTGAAGTACGTGAGACCCTGTCTCCTGACAAGGTGTGAGGGCACAAGGGAATGACTCAGTGGTCAAGGGTGCTCACCGTTCCTACAGAGGACCTGAGTTTTGTGCTGTACTCCCAAACTGGCCGGTTTACAAAAGCTTCTCTAACTCCAGCTCCAGGGAATCCAAAACACTCTCATCGCCTCTGAACTTGCATGCACATAGCCACACAGAGACACACATAATAAACATCAGTTAAAATGTGTAACTAAACTCATATCCATATTGATCTCCCATTGTAATAAATATAATAAAGCCTGCATCTAGACCTGAGGGTCTGCCGCGGGCTCTCACAGCTTTTTCCAGTCTGTTCTGCTGACCCACTTCCAGCTTACACTGCTAACACTGTTGCAGTGACAGAGTCTGCTATCCTGTAGACGTGGTGGCTTTCAACCAGGGGCAGCTCCACAACCCTAGGGCTATTCTGTTCCAATTTTGAAACTTCCTTCCACAGGGTGACACCTTGAGAGCCCTTTCCAGATTCCCCGAGTAGGGGTACTACTGACATCTAGTGGGCAGAGGGCAGAGTTGCTGCTGAGTAAGGTAAAATCACAACAGAAGTCCTGTTAGAGTGGTCTTCCCATGCCCATTAATGGAGTCCTGGCTGTTCTTGGCCGTTTGCTTAGTGTCTATGTTTAGGATCCAACTATTGCCTTCTAGAAATAAACAACACCCCTTTGTGAACTTAAACATAATAAAAATCTATTCATTTAAGTGTGTACAGGCACATGCCACAGCATGCTGCAGAGGTCAGATCAGAGCTTAAATTCTGGGATTCAGGAATGCACTACCAAGCCCAGCAGAGTCCTTGCCACTTGCTAGAAGTGACTGTGGATGACAAAGCCTGAGCTGGAGAGAGCTCGGACTTCTTCCTGGAGAAGATGGGTAGAGTTGGTGTTGGTTCTTCCTGGAACTAACTGCTGAGTCACCCATGAAGCCATCTGGGCCCGCAACTCTCTTTGGGCGGGTTTTTAAATGATCAAACCAGAAGACTAGAGAGACGCCTCCGTGAGTGGTTAAGAGCGCGCACTGCTCTTTGGGAGGACCGGGCAAGTGGATCACCAGCACCTGCAACCCCAGCTGGGGGGCGGGGGTCTTCTGAACTCCAAGGGCACTGCACTCCACTTACACACACACACACACACACACACACACACACACACACACACAGAAATTAAAATAGGCAGGGTGTAGTGGCGCACACCTTTAATCCCAGCACTTGGGAGGAAGAGGCAAGTGGATTTCTGTGACTTTGAAGCCAATCTGGTCTACATAGGGAGTTCCAGGCCAAGCAGGGCTACAGAGTTGAGACCCTGTCTCAGTAAGTAATAAATAATGAGAGATCATTTGTAAACTCCATTATAGTTGCTTTCTATTACTGCGATAAAAAACCAAGACCAAAAGCACCGTGGGGAAGAAAGGATTTACTTGGTTTACAGGTCACAGTCCATCACTGAAGGAAATCAAGCAGGAACACAAGGCAAGAACTGAGGCAGAGACCATGGAGGGATACTACTTGCTGACTTGCTCACCTGCTTTCTTATACACCAGGGCCAGGTGGGACCACCCACAGGGTGCTGGGCCCATCCCCAGCAATTCATTATTCAAGAAAATGCAAGCCTAGAGGCCAATATAAGGGGGCATTTTCTCAATTCAGGTTTCCTCTTCCAGAGAAACCCATCTTGTGTCAGCGCTGGTAGAAATATGGCCATTACAGACTCAAGCACCCTAGTTTTTTCTTGTGCTAAGTTTTTCTAGCTTTGCTTCCTAAGAATTTGTACATTTCGTTTAATCAGCACAAAGTCATTCAAAATCTTATTTCTTTCTTTTATACATATGCATATATAATATATATATGTATATCAATTTGTGAGCATGCATGAAGGCAGTCACACACGCCACAGCACATGTGTTGAGGTCAGAGAGGCCACCCGAGACTGACCGTCTGCACCTGCTATCTTTTCTGTGATGGATTTCCTTGGTTGGTCACTGCTGCCTAACTCAGGCTGGCTGACCCATCTCAGCTTGACGGGGCACGGAGACTCGAGGTGAGCACTGCTCAGTCTGGCTTTACATGAGCTCAAGGGATTTGAATTCAAGAGCCTCAGCTTTGTGTGTGGCAAGTACTTGGCCCTCTGAGCCACGTCCTTAGCCTCCCTAGAGTTTTGCAAACTCTCGTGGTGTCCAGTGTGGTGTCTGAGTGAGAACGGCCCCCACAAGCTCACGTATTTGCATGCTGGAACTGCGTGAGGTCTTGGAGGAGGCGCATCACTGTGGAATGGGCTCTGAGGTTTCAAAAGCCCACATCAGGCCCAGACCCTCACTCTCTGCCTCCACTCTGCAGTTGAGAGGTAAGTTCTCACTACTGCCCCGGCACATGCCTGCCTACAGTCATGCCCCCTGCCATGACGGTCCGGACTCACCCTCTGAAACTCTAAACAAGACCCCATTAAATTCTTTCTTCCAGAAGCCGCCTCGGTAATGGTGTCTCTTCAGGCAGCAAAACGGTAACTGCCCCCCCCCCCCAAACGCTCCCTTTTCATCCCCAATACCGCACATTCGTCTTCTCTCGCTTCACTGGCTGACTTTGCAGTCTTCTAGGCTTTTTGGACAGAGCCAGCTTTGGTTTTTATAATCATCTCTATTCCGGGGATGTTCTTCTGTCTCATTAACCTCTTTATTCCCTCCCAAGGGCTTACTCTGTAGGTAATTTGCGGTTCATTTCTAACTTCTTAATATGTATTGATCTTAAGTCTTTCTTTACTAAAATAGGGACTTTGTCTCTGCAAAAACATTTGTTTCTTGTCATGGGGAAGGAAGCTCTAGACTGATAACCCAGAGAGATGGCTCAGAGGATAAGAGCACTGGCTGCTTTTCCAGAGCACCCAGCTTTGACTTCCAGCACCCACATGACAGACAGCACCCAAACACCTGCAACTCCGGTTCCAGAGGATCTGACACCCTTTTCTGGCCTCCATGAGCACCAGGTAATAGTGCATAGACACACACTCAGGATAAACACCCATACACACAAAAAGTAGTAAAATAATTTATCTGCATCTGTTTCCATCTTACCAAGTCTGGCATGGAGTCGCAAGTAGGCTTGGTCCTCCCTCAGTATCCCAAAGGCAGAGTGGCAACAGAAGACCCTCACCAGAAACAGAGCAGGAAAAAACAACTTAAAGGAAGGTTTTTATTTATCTATCTATTTTGAGGCAGCACCTCATGTTCCCTGCGTTGGTTTAATGCCAGCTTGACAGAATCTAGAATCATATGGGAGGTGGGCCTCTGGGCATGCATTCGAGGGATTGCCTTAATTTATTAGCTGATGTGGGAGAAGACCCTAATAGTGAGGAGGACCATCCCTTGGCTGGGATCCTGACCTGCAGCACAGAAAAGATGCTAAGCAGCAGCACATATTCACTGCTCTGTCCCTGACTCTGGAAGCCATGTGGCAGCTGCTTCAGGCTCTTGCTTCCTTGATTTCCCTGTCCCCTGCTGCACTGTGCCTTCAACTGTGAGCCATATAGGCCCTTTCCCTGCCACTTACCATATTATCCTGGCAACCTGCATTCTATCTACAGAACCCATATAAGAAGCCAGATGTGGAGGCTCACATCTGTAACCACAGCATTCTTATTGAGAAATGGGAGACAGAGACAGGAGGATCAGCTGGCACCCAGGGGTCAGCTATCCTGGTGTATGCCGCACACCAGCAGAAATAAGACAGATACTTTCCAACAAGGTGAAGAGAACCCACTCCAGAAAGTTGCTGACTTCACCACATGCGCCATGGCATGTGTACACATGCATACACCACTCATACACACACACACACACACACACACACACGCACGCACGCACGCACGCACACAGGCATGTACGCAGGCACATACGCACACTCCCAGCAAAATATATAAGTGTATGTAAATAGCAGCATAGACACAGGGGAAAAACTCGAAAAGGTGAGACGGAGGGGAAACCGTCAGAAAACACAGCCCAGCAACATTGTCAAGACTCAGTCACAGGGAAGCTGAGGAAGTGGCCAGGCAGTCAGTGAGGGAGGCTAGCGGCACTTGCTGCCAGCCCGACAACCTAACTTCAATTCCCCCAGACCCACATGGTGGAAGAGGAGAACCCATCCCTCCCACAAAGTGTCCTCTGCAGCCCCCGAGAGAGAGAACAAATGTACAGCTTTTTAAAACTGAGTAATATTTAAAAACTAACTGGAGAGAGTAACAGGAAAATCTGCTGTTGTGGACGGAACAAATGAGGAGAAAACAACATGGAGACCGCGGGACAGAAGGGGACAGCAGAGCATCATGGGATGACTACTATCAGTTTACTGGAGTACTTGAGAACCAGTTTACTAAAATGAGTCAACGGAGTCAACAGAAGCATCCTACCCCTCCAGCGCACGGGGAGCACCTTGTGCTTAAGAGGTCACCATAATGCTCTTAGCAAAGACAAAGTTGATGAAAGAAAACTACAGTTCAGTTCATTTGAACAGCCCTAATTAAACCCAGATGGGTCCCCTCCCCACCAAAAAATCATGAAAGTTGGGGGGGGGAGCCCACACGGACATGAACGGAATTGCTGGGAAGGAGGGCTTCAGTGGGAGTGGGGGGAACTAAGAGATGAGTAGGGGAATATGATCAAACTACATATACATGTGTGAAATTGGGAAGGAATAAATTTTTAACATGATTTCTAATGGGGCTGGAGAGATGGCTGCTGTTGAGGGCACTGGCTGCTCTTCCAGAGGACATGAGTTTGATTCCAGCAACCACATGGCAGCTCACAGTTGTAAACTCATTCTAGGGCATCCAAAGCTCTCTTCTGGTCTCCTTGGGCACGAGGTGCATGTATGGTGCACACACTTGTATGCAGGCAAAAGACTCATCTGCATTTCTTTAAAAAAGGAATAAAATAATTTTAAAATTAAAAAAAAAGTTAAGGAAGGGAATCGGGGTTAGATTGATGGCTCAGAGGTTGCTTGCTATTCTTAAAGAGGACCTGCTTCAGGTCCCACTGAACCATTCACAAGCACCTGTACCTGCAGCCCCTCGGGAAGACTCCCTCTTCTGGCCCCCAAGGACAACAACATAACACAGAGAGACATAACACATAGATGAAAATAAAATAAATCTTTTCAGGGGGCTGGAGAGATGGCTCAGAGGTTAAGAGCATTGCCTGCTCTTCCAAAGGTCCTGAGTTCAATTCCCAGCAACCACATGGTGGCTCACAACCATCTGTAATGGGGCCTAGTGCCCTCTTCTGGTCTGCTAGCATACACACAAACAAAATATTGTATTCATAGTAAATAAATAAATATTAAAAATAAATCTTTTCAAAAAAGAAAAAGAAAATTATAGTTCAGCATCTCTCTGGAACACAGAAACAGCTTTTAAATTTTAATACGCAGAATAGCCCAATAACACAAAATAGATATACAGCGACAGGCTTATTTCAGAAATGGAATGTGGTCTGGTATTTGAAAAATCAGTGCTATTCACCATATTAGCAGAAGAAAAGAACAGAGTCTACTCAACAGAATGAGAATGAGCATGTGAACTCAACAGTTACTCATAATTTAAAAAATCATAAGGCACTGGGAACAAAAGGAGCTGTCTCCAGAGTAATGACAAGTATTTGAAAAGTTGACAGGAAAACTCATCGGTGAGACAACAAAGGCTCCTCCGGAATCCAGGAGATGATGGGGAGGCAGCGCGAGGACTCTCCTAGAACCTGCACCACACAGCGAAACTGATGCTCCACAAGCAACCAAAGGGTACCCCAGGCTGGCGAGGCAGCGCAGTGGGAAGAAGTGCTTACCACAGAGCCTGGCAACCTGAGTCTGATGCCTGGGACCCATGCCCGCAAGCCGTCCACCTCCACATGTGTGATGTAGCCCATAAACTATGGTATGCGTGTACCAGCACACGCGCGCATACTCACATACGCACACAAACACACTTAGAAGATCTTTTAAACATTCCATATGACTTGAAAAACAAAGAATTAATTATTTTAGAAGTATATGTAATACAAAGTAAGTATCCAAAAATCTAATTCCTGAATATGTATAATAATTTTTGAAACTGAAAAAATTAAATAATCGTTTACCAATAGTATCCAACACTATATATTTGTGAATAAATCTTACAAAACATAGGAATGACCTCTACAGAGAAACTGTAAAATGCCACTTAAATAAAAAATTAAAAGATCCCCACACTTGGAAGACTGGAGAAAGATCCAAATTCAAGCCCGACCTCGGCTACAGGGTCAGTTCAAGGCCAGTCTGGGTTACAGGAGACCCTGTCTCAAAAAAGACAAATTGTGTCAACACTCTAATCAATTCGGCCCACAGGCTGAATGTGGTCTTCCACTTGTTCTCCTTTGGCCTTGACCTAAAAATGGATTTGTGTCTGAACAATTACAGTCTCATAACTGAGAACAGAAACCATGAAGTCCAATTAAGCAAAGCACACCACACCTCAACAGATGTCAAGGCATGGGCCCCTCAGCAGAAGCAACTGGACACCGTGTTCAGTCTTCAATGCTGTGGTCTGGACCTCTCAGGTGTGGTTTATAAAGCTCTGATGTCTCCCTGCCTACAGCATCCCCTGCACTGCTTCGATGCTCTCTTTGACCTCCATGGGTACCAAGCAGGCACATGGAGAACAGACATACAGAGACAAACACTCATGCACATAAAATAAAACAAGCAGATCTTAGAGTATGGCCTTGAGTTTCTGTAGGCCCCAGGATGAAGTCCAGAAATGGAACACCTGGTGTGCACATGAGGCCACCAGACCACCAACAACAAAAAAATAAAACAAGTTTTCACACCAAAAAAACAGAACTGTACTGCCCTCTCCCTCAAGAATAATTTCTGCACATCTACCATGATTTTTGAAAATTAAAAATCCAATGCACAGAAATGCAAAAGTCTACTTCGACTGGTAACACAGCAGCCGACAAGACTAGTGGCAGACCAGGTAGGACGCGACTTCCATACACAACCTGTTGTTAGAGCACAGACACACACAGCTCAGAAATGAGCTGCTGCAGGGGGACAGCTCAAAGTAGAATCTCCCAGGGAGGGGCTGGGGTGTGGCTCAGTGGTAGAGCCCCTGCCTAGAATCCCCCAGTGAGGGGTTGGGGTGTGGCTCAGTGGTAGAGCCGCTGCCTAGAATCCCCCAGTGAAGGGCTGGGGTGTGGCTCAGTGGTAGAGCCACTGCCTAGAATCCCCCAGGGAGGGACTGGGGTGTAGCTCAGTGGTGAACTCCTCCTGTAGTCTAGAAATCACAGGCCCTAGGTTCTTTCCACAGTACCACAAAACAGACAGACAGAATTTACCTACTACAGGTGAACGAACACACAAGTACACACCGTTCCTACAGCGAGTGTTAACAAGCATGTATGCATACCCAGACGTATGTATCAGAATACTGTGAGAAAAAATCATCAGGACCGTGAATATTTGTCAATAACAGAATGGGTAGGCTATGGCATATTCAGACACTGAGATATGGTAACGAAAATATAGTTCCACACATCCAATAGATACACATAAAGGAAAAGTGTAGGAATAGTCCCAAAACCAAGTGAACTGCCCTGGTTCCATTTGCAAAAAGTTCAAAACGAGGCAAAGCTCCTGGTGTTGGTTGGTTTCTGTCAACTTGACACAAAACTAGCCACGCCTGGGAAGAGAAGCTCTTAGCTGAGGAAACGCTTCCACATTAACACTGGCCTGCAGGTAACTCTGTAAGACACCTTGCTTAATGGTTGATCTGAAGGGCCGAGCTTGCCCTGCATGGTATAAGAAAGTGGTTGAACAAGCCTTGAGGAGTGAGCCAGTCCGCAGTGTTCCTCCATGGCTTCCGCCCCAGTTGCTGCGCTGGTTTTCCACAGTGGTGACCGCTAGTGGAAGTGCAAATGCGACAGAGTGGATTATCAAATTGGCACAGGTTGTTTCTTTTAAATAGCAGTACTCAACGCTTCCTAGACAGGAATATCATTCCCTGAGGGTGGGACTGTGAATCCGCGCACACATTTTGGAAGTAACGTGGAAATGTGATTAAGGAATCTAGAGTATCAAACTCTGTTGACCTGGAAATTACACTTCTAAAAATTTAGGTTACGGGAATGATAAAGCTTACAGCCGAATACTGAGGCGCAAGACTATTCAGCCAAGCCTCTCTATCATGCTGAGACACAGAGCCACAAGATGTTCAATGCCAAGCAACAGTCACGCATCTATAGTGTGGCTATTCAGTCAACACCTTTGGTGGCATTTCAGGTGACATCTGTGAACTCTACGGCTGAGGAAGATATTCCTGATGAGAGCAGGGCTCGGCGTAGACAGGTGGGCTAGTTGCTTGTCCTATGGCTGTGATAAAAATGCCCTGACAAAAGCAGCTTTAGGGAGGAAGGGTGCCTTGGCTCACAGTTCACGGATGCAGTCCATCGCGGTGGGGAAATCAAGGCAGCCAGTCATATTGCACCCACAGTCAAAAGGAGAGAGCAATGCACACTCACCTGCTCACGCTCAGCTAACTTACTCCTTTATATGTATTCCAAACCAAGCCCAGTGATGGTGCATCCCTCCTGTAGAGTGAGGCGCCCACCTCAGTTAACCTAGTAAAGAGAACGCCCCCAAGGCTTGTCTCCTTGGTCCTGCCAAATCAGCATTTAAAATTAGCCATCATGGCAGGATTCTCAAAAAGGGAGGGTGAGCAAAGGTTGAGTGAGTTTGTTTTCTTAGACCCTTGTTCCCACCAAAGACTTGGAAAAACCTGTTCTAGAAGAATGCTAATGCCAGGCAGAGATTTTCATGTTGGATTTGTAAGAAGCCGTAGTAACAGGTGGGTGTGGAGACAGACACCTGCAATCCTAGCACTCACGACTGAAGATCGCTGCCACCAGGTGGAAGAGGGGGTCCACAAAGAGTACTATAAAGAGGTCAGAGATCAGTGTCACCAAAATCAGTAAGTGGCTGCTCACGGTGTGACCCTGCCCAGATGCCACGTCAGTCCCCATGACTTACATCTGCACACTGACTTGTATGTCTGAAGATATGGGCAGAGAAGCAAAGCCCCCAGCAGTATTTTCAGAGACACAGCCCATCCATCATTCCTGCGGTAAACTCACATGAACAGAAGTGGCTGATCCCAAGGCACATGGAACACAGGGTATGGGAAAAACACCCAACGTAAGCATCATTGGTTCCCCAAACTACCACAACAGGGCCAGTTTGACAAGAATGCTGGGTGACTGGGAACCACGCATCCTCAGATCAAGCTGATAAACTCAACAGCAGACTGACTTTCCAGAAATGCTGCGTAAGCCAACCCAAGTCTGCGTCCCAAATAGTAAGAAAACAACTCCCCCTTCCAGGACTTGGTTGTTTAAACGCAAGACTTTGGAGGTCAGGAATGTTTAGATTCGTTAATAAAACCAAAAAGAAATAAAAAACACCGATTACAGGTGACCTAGCCCTTAACTGAAGCTGATCGAGTTCCCTCTCTGGAACACTAACTAGTGACATGTCCTGCGGGGACAGAACTCACGTCTGTTGTTCTAAAGTAAAATCAGAAACGACAGCAAGTCGGACCTGCCAGAAGAGGCAGGGCTGGGGAGATGGGATGGCAGCTAAACACACTTGTTCAAGTCTAGAGATCTGCCTTCCATCCCCGAGACCTGGAGGGGGAAGCAAAGAACCAACTCTACAAGGTCTCATCTTCTAAATTCTACATGTGTCCTGTAGCATTCAAACACACACACACACACACACACACACACACACACACACCACACCACACCACACACCACAGTGACAGACTAATTTTTTTTTAAAGAGGGGGCTGGATTGATGGCTCAGCAATTTAAAAAAAATGTACTGCTCTGGCAGAGGACCCAAATTCAACTCCTAGTGTCCACAGCAGGTAGCTCACAACCATTTGCAATTCTAGCTCTAGGGGATCTCTACACACACACACACACACACACACACACACACACACACACCCGACACGAGTACACACAGAGAACCTATCAGGCCAGGGCTGCAGCTCAGGCGACACATGGAGGGAGCAGTAAGCTTGTCTGGCATGCACAAAGCCCCTGGCTTCCATCCCCAGCACCACATACACTCCAGGGATTGTCCTTTATGCGAAACTGAACATTTCTGACTGGTCCCAGGAGCAGCTGATTTTCCCTAGTGTATGGCTGGATTTAGGAACACAACAAGTAGCTGGATATAAATGGTATTTATTCTAACCCAATACCTCAAGGACCAATTGAGTAATTCTTCTGTTCCTCTGAAGGCAAAGGAGTCTCTCCCACACGTAGGGCCTTCTTGCAGGCCCTCATCAGAGGTATGAGTTATCTTTAAATCGTCATAAATCAAACAGACCCCAAATGGTCTCTAGCATCTTTATTTCCCGAAAGTGCTAAGAAAGATTTTTCAGATGTCAATTTGAGAAAGTGCTTCCTTCCTCCCAGCTTTACTAGTAAAGACATTAGCTCCTGATCATTCCTTCTAATTCCCCTTTCCTCTGAAACTCTGCTTTTAATAAGTCAAATATGATGATTCTCATAAAAGATTTCATTTCTCATCTCCAAAATGGGGATGGCTAGGCTCGAAATTTAAAACAGACCTAGAGATGAGCAGCCTTGAAGGATCCCACTGGCAAGAAAACTAAAGAAGAGAGCTCACCAGCATGGGGCAGAGGCCCTCCACTCAAGTCAGCAAGACAGCCTCAGGGGTAAAAGGGTCTTGCAGGCAAGCCTCACGATTTGAGTTCAATCCTCAGAACCCTCCACATGGTGGAAGAAGAGAGCCAACTCCCAAAAGATGTTCTCTACCCTCCAAACAAGTGAGCATGTACACACAACACACACACACACACACACACACACAGAGTAAATAAATGTAAAAAAAAAAAAATTTTCATGGCCACTTTAGTGGTGAAGGGCCAAAACTTGTTACCAGCCTTGCTGAGACTATGAAAAGCCCCCCCAGAGGTGCAGCCCATGCCCCTTATCCCAGGGTAATTCACTCCCTGACGCCGGCACACCAGAGACTGTCACAGTGCAGACCTCCAAATGTGTCTACCACACACATTCAGTGCCTTCTCTACTGACCCCAGACTGGGGCAGTAACTTTTGCACTCTGAAGGATGATAGTAAAATGAGAGATCATGGTTCCCTTTCTTCAGCTACACAGGCTTGTTCCCACTGTAGAGGGCAGGCCTTTCCACTTCCCAGCTGTCCTGGGCTGGTCTGAGTCAAGCAGCGTCACCGCCTGGGGTCCTGCTCTAGCTTTCGCTCTTTGGTATGATAAATACTCTGACCAAAAGCAACTTAGAGTAGGAAAAGATTTGGCTTAAATTTCCAGGTCACAGTCCATCACTGAAGGATTTCGGGGCAGAAACTAGGAGAGGAAGGAAAGTCAGAAATTCAAGGTCATTCATGGTTACAGACCAAGTTTGAGGCCAGACTGAGCTACATGAGGACCTGCCTTAAAAGAAAAACCAACCAAACAAACAGATTTAAAAAAAAAAATGTTAGGTAGCACATATCTTTAATTCCAGGACTTGAGAGGCAAAGGCAGGGGATCTCCATAGAAGTTGGAGATCAGTCTATTTTATAAGCCAATTTCAAGCCAACCAGGGTTGCATGGTGAGACTATGTCTCGATAGACGGACGGACGGATGGATGGATGGACGGACAGATGGATAGATGGATGAACAGATAAATAAGAACACACATGTAGGACAATCATTAAAAAGTACTCCATCCTGGAAGCAGAAAGTAACATACCTCTACAGAGAATCACCCATCAATCAACCATCATACAAAAGCACATGTCTCTCTTACTTTCTTACTGCTGACAGCTACAAGAAAAAAAATAACTTAAAGGGGTGGGGCTGGAGAGATAGCTCAGCAGTTTGCTTCTCTTGCAGAAGACTCAGGTTCGATTCCCAACAGCCACCAGGAGGGTCACAACAGTCTGTACCTTTTGTTAAAAATGATTTGGCGCCCTCTCTTTGGGCACTGTATACACGTGGTACACAGACATACAAAAAAATACTCATGCATATAAAATAAATAAAAATAAGTAAATTTAAATTTCATGACTACACTCTGTGTACCATCTCCAATACACCACTGAGATGGTTTCAGTAAAAACCTTATGTATTTCCAATGCTTAAGTGTCTACTTTTCCCCCCTTAAATGAGCTGATTCCCTCTTTCCTTTTGATTATTTCTTTTGTGGGTACACATATTTATACATACACACATATGTACACTCATCTGCGTGGCACGTACACTCATCTGCATGGGGCCTAGGGTAGCCTTGGGTGTTGTTTCTCAGGTGCTATCTACCTTTGGTCGGGTAGACTTGTTCAGATGAGGGCAGTGCCCACGAAGGCACTGCCAGAAGAGAGCGCAGAATTCCTTGGAGCTATGAGCCACCTGATGTAGGTGCTGAGCTGGGACCTACTGGGGTCCTCTGGAGAGCAGCAAGTGATCAAGTAAGTGTTCAACCATCTCTCCAACATACATTGCGCTTATATTTTTGGTGTTTGTTTGTTTTGAGACAGTTCTCTCAGTGGCCTGGAGTTCTCCAAGTAAGCGAGGCTGGCTGGCCACTGAGCCCAGGGATCCACCGATATTTGTTGCCCCAGTGCTGGGATCCCAAGAACATGCCACTATGCCTAGCTTTTTATATGGTGCTGGGATCTGAACTCAGGCCCTCACCCTTGCTCTAAAGGCACTTTACTGGTGCCACTGGCCACCCTTCTCTATTATCTCTCCTTCTTCCTGACCTCCCTGGGCTCTTTGCCCCTTGCTCTTAGGGCTGTTTGTGCACTGATTCCCTGGTGGTAGATAGCAAACCACCTTCAATCCCAAGCATGCTTCCTCCTCCTAAGCAGTGTGCTTGAGATACTCGGTTTTATGTAACAAGCCATCCAGAAAAAAGAGCACATTTTCCATGCTTCCTTGAGCAGAGTGTGGCTAAGGAACTGAGCTTGGCAAACAAGATACCAATGAAACAGTTATATAAATCACCCAAAGGGATGGAGAGATGGGTCAGCAGTTAAAAGCGTACACTGCTTTTGCAGAAGACGCAAGTTCAGTTCCCAGCATCCACGTCAGGCAGCTCACAATCTTTCTGATCTGTACAGACTCACATGCACATACCAGTATATAGACAGACATACACACACACACAAACACATACATAAATATATATATACATAATTAAAAAAATAAAAATCAATCTTTAAAATTTGTTGAATGTTGCATGCCAAAGGAGAAAAGAAGGAACTGGAGGCTGCATATGAAGCCCTTGCTCACCTACCCCAGTTATCGATCTCACACATCTCAGTCTCTGTGGAATCTGTGCTGTGCAGCTGATCTGGATCCACGCCACCCTCCCCTTAGGCTTGAACCTGGCTCTCCATGCAGCATGCTTACTTTCACTATTTCACAAGTATCTTTGGAGGCTGCGCGCGCGCACGTGGGGGGTGTGTGCATGCGTGTGTGGGGTGTGTTGTGTGTGTGTGCTTAATTTTTTGTTTGTTTTTGTTTTTCGAGACAGGGTTTCTCTGTGTAGCCCTGACTGTCCTGAAACTCACTTTGTAGACCAGGCTGGTCTCAGACTTAGAGATCCACCTGCTCTGCCTCCCGAGTGCTGGGATTAAAGGCGTGTGCACTATAAATATCTGTAATGGTAGCTTCAGAACCTTTAGCCTTATCCATGGTTAAGAGTACTTGATGTTAATCCCAGCACTTGGGAGGCAAAGGCAGGCGGATCTCTGTGAGTTTGAGGCCAGCCTGGTCTATAAGAGCTAGTGCCAGGGCAGGCTCCAAAGCTACAGAGAAACCCTGTCTCCAAAAACAAAAAAACAAAAACAACAACAACAAAAAAGAGTACTTGATGTTTTTCCAGAGAACCAGAGTTTGGTTCCCAGCACATACATAGGGCAGCTCTCAACTGCCTGCAACTCCAGCTCCAGGGAACCCAAGCCCTCTTCTGGCCTCCTCAGACACCTGCACTCATAACAGCATACATTCACACACACACACACACACACACACACACACACACACACACACAAATAATAAGAAAAAAATTAAGCCGAGTGTCTGAAATCCCAGGTCTGAGCTTTCATTGCTGGTATTCATCTGGGTCTTGCCAGTAAGAAGCCATGCTGGGCAATAAACTCCATACAAACGCCTCTCTCCTTCTATCCTGAAGAGAGCAGGGGCCTCCACTGCCTTGTGTATCACTGCCCTGTGGCTAGGATTAACCTTACCAGATATTAAGCAATCAATAATTAGTTGTTGGACAAAGTGACAGTTGAAGTGTTGTGTAATTGGGACATTTGCATTTGTTTATGGACAGGTGTGCAGAGCTGAGTGTAGCCCAGTGGCAGAGTGTATGCTTAGCAGGTGTGAAGCCCTGAGCTCAACCCCCATCATCAAGAAAAACAAAAACAAAAACCACAAACACATAGAGAACCCGTCTCGGAAAACTGAACAAACAAACAAAAAATACAAGGGAAAGGAAGATCTATAAGTGTGAGAAGAAGGCAATCCATTTTTACCAAAAACTACTATGACATGATTCTAGCATAAGAAAAACACACACACACATATAGTATGATTACAACAACATATGCACCCAAAACCCAAGCTTATGTGAGGGTCAGTATGTGGCAAGTTCAAAGCCAGCCTTAACTACGAGACCCTGAGAATCAACTGAAAAATTAAAATGGGTTATATATCAATTAAAATACTCTGAAGAATTTCTTAAAACTAAGAGATAAGATTACTATACATGAAATAACAATTGCATAGATCTATACAACAACATGCAAACAACACTTCCAGGCCTAACATCAAAAATAAAGTTCACCCGGGCGGTGGTGGTGCACAGCTTTAATCCCAGCACTTGGGAGGCAGAGGCAGGCTGGCTGATCTCTGTGAGTTTGAGGCCAGCCTGGTCTACAAGAGCTAGTTCTGGGACAGGCTATAAAGCTACAGAGAAACCCTGTCTCAAAAAGACAAAGTGTGGAGAGATGGTGCAGCAGCTAAGAGCACTGGCTGCTCTTCCAGAGGACCCAGGTTCAATCCCCAGCACCCACATGGCAGCTCACAACTGTCTGTAAATCCAGTTCCAGGGAAACCTGACACCTTCACACCAATGCACATAAAGTTTAATAAATTTTTAAAAATAAATAAAATAAAATAAAGGTCAGTAGCAGCTGCTGGGCATAGGGTCGTTGTGCCAGCACCAACCAGGAAGTCCCTGTCTTGGTGACATCTAGTAATCTGGCCACTCCAGATTCAACTGACTCCAGTGGTCCATCAACTGTATCTACAATGCACACAGTTCGCAGAAAAGAAACATAAATTTTGCCCCTGCAAACATCCATTTAAAACACTGTGTTGAAAGATCTGTATGCAAAGTCAAATTTGGATATTAAATTTCTGTTCTGCTGGAAAACCAACAACCTCCAGGCAGAAGATCTGCAGGGAGCTGCCTGGATTTGGGAGGCATTTGGAAGATATATGGATGCTAATATTCTTTATATGGTATGTGAGCCAAAAGTCAAAGAAAGTACATATAAAACTCTATTACCTTGTGGACAGACAGAGCTTGAAGACTATTTGTCATTTTTAGACAGTAGCCACTGCTGCTCAAGCCCCAATCTTCTCGAAGCTGACCTCAATATACAACTAGCTGGGAGAAAAAGACAGTTTACTGAACCAAAAAAATAAGTATTGTTTCCTGAAAGTCACCCTCTGTTCTGTGTAATTATAGTCAGCTAGCTCATCAAGATGTAGAAATTTCTGGAATCAATTTTCTAGTGCTACAAAACAACCATCATCATTTCAGCAAACTTCCAAAGATAAGTAACAATTACAAAATATGGTTATTTTATGTTGGGGACTTCGGTAGGGAGGTGGCTTTGTTTTGCGGTACAGTCTCCAGAAATAGCGGGGGGGGGGGGGGG
>NW_026067935.1:476719-523334 GCF_014885135.2 Alexandromys fortis
ACACACACACACACACACAATAAAACTAAAAATAGCTTTAAAATGAAAGTTAATTAAAGTTACAGCCGGGCAGTGGTGGCACGGGCCTTTAATCCCAGTACTCAGGAGGCAGAGGCAGGAGGATCTCTGAGTAGGAGACCAGCCTGGTCTATAAAGCAAGTTCCTGGATAGTCAGGGCTACACAGAGAAACTTTGTCTCAAAAAAGAAAAAAATAAAGATCACATCTCATTTCTTTACTCGCTTCTTTGTAGCTCTCTTTATTAGCCCTCAGGTTCAACATTCAGCCCTTAACATTTTCAAGGTCAGAGATGAGCAAGGCAGCTATTAAATGTTCATCTGCGTGAATAGTGGGCCACTGCAAAGACTGGTTAGTTTAAACAGTAGGCACAGGTTGGAAAGATGCCTAAAGTCTGTAGAATGCTTGCTGTACAAGCAGGGAACACCTGAGTTTGACCCCCAGAACACACAAAAGAACTAGATGTGGTGATGTGTGCCTGGAACCCTAATGCTATAGAAACTCTGACCAATGTAGGGTCTCAGGTCAATGAAAGACTGCCTCAAAATAACCTGGGGAGCAGCCTCTGAGGTTGACCTCTGGCCTGCATACAGACACACGCAAACAAATAGTAACTCGTATAGAACACTCCCTTAGCGAGTATGTGATATAACTCCCTCAAGCCATCCCAGCACCTGGAGTTTGCCAAGCTAATGTTGCTTTTGGGTTTGGGGGTTTTATTTTTTTGTTTTGTTTTGAGGGGAACAGGGTCTCACTATGTGTCCCTGGCTGGCCTTGAATTCACAGAGAGCTAAATACCTGGGGCATAAAATTCAGTGACAAAGGACTTGCCAAACATATATATGGTCTCAGCTTCAATTCACAGCACAATGAGAAAGGAAAAAAAGAGTACACACAAGGGACAACTATTTCCAAGAAGACATTAAAACTTTTTTAAAAAGATTTGTACTATTATTTACATGTATGTTTGTATGACTGTGTGTGTGTGTGTACACATGCACGCATGTGCAAAAGTGCATAAGAGTGCAAGTGCCCACAGGAACCAGAAGAGACATCAGATCTCCTGGAACTAGAGGTGCAGGTAGCTGGGAACTGCTGGGAACTGACGTCCCTTCCTCTGCAAGAGCAGTGCAGGCTTCTAACCACTCAGACATCTCCCCAGTCCCAAGACATTAAAATCAGATGCTCTGACTTCAAATTACTCAGGAGCTCACACCGACACTCGGTTACTCAGGAGCCTACACCGACACTCAGGAGCTCACACTGACACTCGGTTACTCAGGAGCTCACACTGACACTCGGTTACTCAGGAGCTCACATACTCAATTCCAAAAATGTCTGGAAATCAGCTTTATACTTAAACGAAGGTTGTCTGTTGACATCCCAAGTAGGCACGCTGTATGCTGCTACCCAGCACACTGTACTATGGACCTTGTGGCGATGTTATTCTTTTTAAATGCATGACAGGAAGAAAACATCAAATGGACATAAAGTCAACACACTAAAGAGAAACCTGGTAAGAGTCATCACATGGGAAATGCCCTTTACACCTCAAAAAAATCTGAAGATTTTCTGAGCCAGAAAGTAAGTAAGCCAGAAAGCCAGTAAGGCTCAATGGGTAAAATTGAGAAATCCTTCCTCAACGAAGTAGAAGGAGAGAGCCAACCCCAAATACTGTCTTCATGCCTTGGTATGCGCCCATACACGCATATCACCCAATAATAATAAATACTTAAAAACTGAAGGTGTAAGACTGGAGAGGGCTTAGCAGTCAGCAGTACTTGCTGCTCCTGCACAAGTTTGCCGTCCAGCATCCACATGGGGAGCTCACAACTGCCTGCTACCCTCCTCTGGCTCTGAAAAGACGGCTCTGTGCCTTGGAGCATTAGTTGCTCTCGTAGAGGCCCAGATTCAGTCCCTGTCACCCGCACGGCCAGGGCCTCATACCCTCTTCTCAGCTCAATGTACAAGGCATGCACACAGTATACAAGCAGGCAAACACTCACACACATAAATTTTCAAAAAATAATATAAAGAAAAATCCAAAAGAAAAGCAAGTATTTTAATCTTTCCGTATTTTAAAGAAAGACGAAGTAAACACAACTCCATTCATTTCCCTTCCTTATTTACTCCTTTTTAGGATGACGTCAGAACTCTTACCTTTGCAGCTAAAGCTTTCAAACTGTCTAGGAACCGTTGCCAGAAATCTTTGAAGAGCGGGCGGTCGATCTTCTTCAGGCTGTCTTTGGTGCTGGCGTCCACGCTCACGTACAACTGAGTAACTGGTGTGAGGTTCCTTGGTAATGAAAAAGGAAACACAAGAGAAAATACTGCCTCCATCAGACCCCATGACATACAATCTATCGTCTGGAAGAGACAGCTCAGCACTGCTCTGGTCTAGAAGGGTCCATCCGGCCCACATGTCCAGAGCACCTATTTTGTTTTCTTTCTGGCAGAGCTAGGAATGGAAGCTAAGGCCATGTGCAGTTAGGGAAGACTCCACCCCTGAGCTACAGCCCAGCCACAGTGACTTCAGAATGCGACACAAGAGGGAAGTCTAATAAGCTGAAACATCACACTAATTATTTGAACCTGGTCCATCTTTGAACACTAGGTTTTAATGGGAAGATGAAACAAAGCCTAGTCTGAGACTTGCAGCCACGGCGTTGCAGTTGGACAGGGTCTCCTCATGAGTTCTGCCACGCGCTCACGCAGGTGGAAACTCCTAACTGTGTCGTGTCTGGATCAACGGGCCACCTGCATCCCCAGGTCACTAGAGGAATCTCCAAAGGACAGGAAATGCACCCGGCACACACACCTTATGTGAAGAGCACTGAGCCACCACACCCACGCTTCAGAAGAAGGAATGAGTGCCTCTAGCCTCACCTAGGCTGAGACGCCAGGCAGCTCACCTGATTTCCTCGGGGAATTGTGCATTGGTGACGAGGAAGCTGGAGATCCCTTGCTGGTGGAGCAGCTTCAAAAGCCGGTTGATCTCTGGGTACATTATGGGCTCCCCCACAAGTGACAACGCACAGTGCTTGACCTCCATCCCCTCTTCAAAACGCTCTGCCTTAAGCCCTGGCACACCTGAGAACCCAGGGAAGAGCCAAGTCAGAGCAAGGCACAGACACAGCGCGACACTTCCGCCACCAATGGCGCTGCAATTTTAGCGGAAACTCCTTCCCTATTTTTTTAAGGTTTATTTATTTATTTATTTATTCATTCATTCATTCATTCATTCATTCATTCATGTATACAACATTCTGCCTGTATATGCTTGCCAAAGGGCGTCAGATCTCATTACAGATGGTTGTGAGCCACCATGTGGTTGCTGGGAATTGAACTCAGAACCTTTGGAAGAGCAGGCAATGCTCTTAACCTCTGAGCCATTTCTCCAGCCCCCTCCTTCCCTATTTTTTGAAATGGGAGCTCACTTTGTGGCCCAGGCTGGACCAGAATGCTCCTGCCTCAGCCCCAGAGCCGTGATTACAGGAGCAAGCCACCACACCCACCTTAAAACTCAATTCTCACCAGGTGGTAGTGAGAACAGGCCTTTAATCCCAGCACTCAAGAGGCAGAGGCAGGTGGGTCTCAGCTGAGTTTGAAGCCAGCCTGGTCTACCAAGCACATTCTTGGATAGCCAGGACTACATAGTGAGACTCGGTCCCAAGAAAACAAAACGCTGGGGATGCAGAGACAGGAGAGTGCCTGGCTCAATGTCAGCCAGCCTCACCTACTTGGTAAGTTTCAGGTCCCTATCTCAAAACAAACAAACCAAAAAAATAAAATAAAATAAAAATAACAGGATGAGCAGAGCCTGAGGAAGGACAACTGCTTGTGAGCTCGAGCACACACACGTGTACAAACACACATACACAATCAGTGAGTATTGCCACTACCACCCCAACAATAACCAAGAACAGAAAATGTACTTGGAAATAAAAACATGAAGTTCCGCGCCCCCACCCCCTCCTGGGATCTAATCACCGCAAGGCAGGTCAAAAAGCTAAAAGTGACAGATGGCATCTGTGTGCCTGACACTCTGCATGTGCACTTCCTATCAGGATTTCTGAGGGAGAGTTTTTCTTGCGTTATCGAAATCTAAGATTTAACTCAAATAAATCCAAGTTTTAAATAAAACTTGATCCTTAAACTCAGTCTATGTTGCCAAGACAACCTAGCGCTGAGCCTAACGAGCCTGGTTAACTTTAAACTCCCCGTGAGCAGCAGAAGAGAAGGTGGATCAGCCTCCGACTCCGCCTGGGGAACAAGGAAGTGCTGGCTAGGCCTTGCGGGACTAGGCAGAGGCACCGGGCTCAAATCTGACTCTACGGAGGCCAGTCCAGTACCCAAGGGCTCTGGCCTTCTCTTCCCCAGCCAGTGCTTAACACGGTGACTGGAGAGGGAGAACATGAACAAGAATGAAACTAGGGGCTGCGGATGCGGCTCAGCTGGCCAAGTGCTTGCCCATCAGGCACTGGGGTGCACACCTATAACCCTAGCATTTGGGAGGAGGAGGCCAAAGGGCCACAATTTCAATGTTCTCCTCAGCTACATGGTGAGTGGGAGGCCAGCCTGAGCTACACGAGACTGGGAGGCAGCACACACACACACACAAACAAAACAAAAATAAATAAGTAAAAATGAAGGCTTGCTGGTGACACGGAGCAAGACGGTGAGAGTTGAGGGACCAGGAACATGGCTAGTGTGGTGTGAGCTGAGTCTATGTGGAAGGTACCACCAGCACGGGTTCTGCTGACCAGACACGTGCAGGAGAGAATAAGGAGGCCCACAGTGCGGTTTAGAGTGTGTGGGCAGAGCAACCGAACCCTGACCAAGAGACAAAAGCAGCAACCAAACCGACAAGGTAACCAGAATCCCGAGTGACATAGAAAGGGGAAGTACGCAGAGTGTTAAAAGTCAGACATGAAGCTGAACCGTCTGTCAGACAGCTGAGTGTATACGAAGTGTGCAAACGTGGGCTCTAAACGACTCTAAAAGAGAGAATGGTTTCCAGAAACAGCACACACACACACACACACACACACACACACACACACTCCAATTTACAAAATCTTAACCCTTCCGAGTTTTCCCAGTTTGGATGTTGCTAAGCAACTTCTGCACCGCTCCCTCATCCCCGCCAGCTTCCTCATCCTGAATCGTCACCAGAAAGTTCATCAGATGAACTAAGGAGCGAACTGAAGCAGGGCTTCAGGGTTCACCTGATGTTAGAACGGGCCACACGAACACAGCATGGCACAATGACACACTGCTCCCAACACAATATTCTTATTTCTTCTTGGTTACTTTGGACAGGGTCTTACTGTGAAATCCAAGCTGGCTTCAAACTATGAAGCCCAAGGTGTTCTGGAACCTGCTATCCTCCTGCCTCAGCCTCCTGAGTACCAGGTGAGTACATCACCATGCCTGGCTCAAGTATCTCCCATATCTGAAGTCGGGGCTAATAGGAAATGAAACATTCTCTTCTTTGTTCTCACAATGATAGAGGTCCTGGCTAAACATCTTGCTGGGAGCGACAGCCATGACAAACATTTGATGGAGACTTCACAATGTCAGGTGTGTGCACGTGTTTGCATTGGTGCACATGTAAGATCAGAGGGCAACATCTTCATTCCTCAGGCACCGGCCCTCATATAGAAACAGGGTCTCTCACAGCCTGTAGATGCCGAGGAAGCAAAGCCCCAAAGATCCATCTGCCTCTGTCTCCCCAGCACTGGGATGATATGCGCATGCCACTGTGCCCAGATTTCTTTTGTGGTTTGTGGGGATTGAACTCAGGGCATCAGCTTGTACAACAAGCACTGAACTATCTCCTCGGCTCCTACAACGTCAGACTTTTGTGTTCTGCCACTCCCCACCCCTTTCATAAATCACTTTCAGAAGACAGGGACTGGAGAGATGGCTCAGAGGTTCAGAGTACTTACTGCTCCTGCCACAGACCTGGATTTGGTCTGAGTACCCACATGGCAGCTTAAAACCCTCGGCAATTCCAGTCTGGGCAGTCAGGATTTTCTATCATAAAGGACAGAACAAGGAAGCAAGCTGCACACGCTCTCTGCACCTCCGTGCCGCTGACCGGCGTGGCCTTCAGCAGCCTTTTGTGTGTCTGTTCTAAGTATAAACAGGAACGCTAGCAACAAGTGTCTATTTCATCTGCATCTTAACCCAGGACCCAGGACGTTCTCAACAGTGCAGTCGCCCACTTCGTGACCCAGGGCTCACTCCCCAAGACTGTGTCCGCCCATCAGGGTGATGTTCAGCAGGGAGCTGCATTGAAGTCCTGACCCACTTTTGATCAATGTGCGGTTAATTGTGCATGTGTATAAAGATGCCAACAAGAGGCGTGAGAAGAAAGCCAGCTAATACCTGGGTGGAGGAGCTGAAGAGACAATGATTGCCCACCCAACCCAGAGCACAGAAGGGAAGCATCTGAAGAAGGAAAAAAAAAAAACACACACACACACACACAAAACGGCTCTAGGCTGGTCAGTGTGCTAATGTTAGAAAACCAGAGACAATGGGCAACAAGACCCATGACCTCAAAAGCAAAATCATGAGCTGAGCGGCCAGGCCTACTGGAAGGAGTGGGTGCCTCCCCAGCAGGGTGGGGAGCTGCTCTAGAAAACAAAGAATCTCAAGTCAGGATAAAAGACATTCTTTCGGTTGTTGTTGGGGTATGTTTCTTTGTTTTTGAGACATGGCCACATCTAGCCCAGACAGGCCTTGGATTTAATATACAGCCAAGGATGGCTTTGAACTCCTGATCCTACTGCCTCCACTTCCCCAGTGCTGGGATAACAAGTGTGTGCCACCACACCCAGTCTAGGGCTGGAGCCCAGGGCTTCAAGCGTGCCAGGCAAGCCCTCTCCTGGCTGAGCCACACCTCCAGGCTGACGTGCTATCTAAGAGTGTAGCTGTAGAGATAGGCTGGGTGGAGGAGCACCGACAGCTGCTAAGAGGAGAAAGGAGGACCTCAAGAATGGATATGCATGGCGGGTGATAAAGAGGAGGAGGAGAATGAAGCGGAAGAAGAAAAACTGTTTCTGAGAATTTCTGGTTACAGCATACAAATGCCATATTAATCTGCAGAGCCTAAATGACACTAATATGCTCCCTCTCTTCCCTTCTCTGTCTCTGTCCCCTCCACCCACCTCTTTTTTCAGTTTTATGAGGCAAGTCTCAAACTCACCATCCTGCCTCAATCTCCTGCAGGGAGACAGCGGGGCAGACACACATGCAGGCAACAACCCTATTCTGATGTCTCCCAATCAGCTTCTCCTATTGTTGACTTAGGAAAGGGCATAGTTCTAACAAGGAGGTGAGCACACATCTCCTTTTGGTGCGGTGTCTGGAGCCGTGGGTACGGTGGGGCAGGGAGAGGAGCAGCGATCCCTGAGGCCTGTGTATTACTCTACACCTCAGGAAATAAGCTCCCTCCAGGCCAGTCTCCAGGGACAGTTCAGACCCAGGGAGACCAGAGCTTCATCTTTAAGGGCAAGCTGTGAACCTGGATGCACGTCTGGAATCCCAGCATTTGGCGGGAAGCTGAGGCAGGAGGATGCAGTTCAACAACAGCCTGGCCTACATGGTGAGAATTTATCAAATAAATAACTAAAGCAAGCTGGCGCAGACTTTAGTCTCAACACTCAGAAGGCAGAGGCAGGCAGATCCCTGAGTTCGAGGCCAGTCTGGTCTACACAGTGAGTTCCAGTCAGCCAGAGCGGCATAAGACCTTGTTTCACAACGACAACTGAGTCAGCAAGATGGCTCGGCAGGTAACAAGCCTGGCAACCTGCATTTAAACCACAAGCCATGTAAAGGTAGGAGAACTGTCTCCATGAGTTATCCTCTGGTTTCCACACGTATGCCATGACACACACACACACACACTCACACAGCTACATATAAACAGACACAGACACACAAACACAAACATAGCATTTTTAAAAATTAGTTACAGGACTGGAGAGATGGCTCAGCAGTTAGAAGCACTTATTGCTCTTGCAAAATCTGGGTTTGGTTCCCAGTACCCTAACTACAGCTAGCAAGAGTGTGTAATTCCAATCCACGTTGTCTGACACCCTCTTCTGGCCTCTGTAAGTATTGCATGCCCATAGTGAACAGATACAAATGCAAATAAAAACACCTATACACATAAAACAAAAATAAATCATTTTTAAAATTCATGGAATAAAAGAGTCACCTGAGAAAACCCAAAGGAGAAACAAATCCCCTGATTTTCAAAAAAAAAAAAAAAAAAAAAAACAGTGACTAGGACTTATAAAGATTTGTTTTTGTTTTGTTTGAAACAGGATCTTACTACATAGCCTTGGCTGGCCTGAAACTCACTACATAGACCAGGATGGTCTTGAACTCAGAGTCTACATGTGCTGGGACCAAAGGCACATACCACACACCTGGCCTATGAAGATATTCATATAACAAAAGAACTTTTATTCATTTTTTTTGTTTTGGCTTTTTTTGTTGTTGTTGTTGCTGCTACATATGAAAAGAAACTGAAGACCTTGGTGCTGGAGGAGTCAAGACCACAAAGATTTAAGAAATGTCAATTCATCATCACTGACAGCTGTCATTCACTATTCTACAGAGGATGAGCTACGTGGATGGCTGTACTTACAGTTCTAAGTGAGTTTATCAGGTAGACAGCAAACCATAGTAAAAGCATACATAGCAAGATACAAACAGACAAAGGGACAGGGGCTCACAGTGTCGAGCAGAAACTGAGCAGAAGTCAAAGCAGTCAGCTGGATTCCAGACAGGACATTGTCTCCATGGCTAAGAGTCCAGTTTCTCTCTCTCTCCCCCAGTGCAGGCACGTTTATGTTGTGGGTGAACACTAGTCACCTCTGTTGGAAATGGATCACCTTCCAGCCATCCTCAAGGAAACAGTGGTTCACTCTTGGGCTGTTCTGCTGTTCCCTCCCCTCCCGGTCACATATCTGCGTGGGGATGGATGGGGGCTGCCCATGCACAGACAGGGGCCTTGGAGGACACGTCATACAAAGCCATCGAGCTGCAAGACCACCCATCTGCCCACAGCAGGCTTCAATCATGCACCCAAGTTCAACAGCACAGACTCCTGGAATCCTGTGAGAAGCACACAGGTGCTGGCCACAGCGACTCCTATCTGCCATTCCAGTACTCAGGAGGGTCAGTTCAAGGCCAGCCTGAGCTACACAGCAAGACCCACTTCTCAAAAATAGAAGAGAAGAGAAAGCAAACAAGAAGAGAAAGAATTGTACATTCACAGGCTGCGGCTCACTAGACTTCCTCTCTGGAAGGAGCAGCCGTCGGCGTGTGAGCAGCCCCAGATGGCTCTGACTCACAGGAGGGTCTGGAGCCAGCGCTCGCCAGTGGAGCCAAATATATTTAAGTATTTGGCAGAACCGAGCTGGGAAGCTAGAAAATGAAGGGCAGAGCTTCTGCCACCTCAATGTGGGAAATGTGGAAGATATTTTATTAAGAGCGCCCACTTCTCACGGGCCATTCACTCGGAAACCCTTTCCCAGACAACTCCACCTCAATGACCATATCTTTTTTTTTTTAATGTGATTACTATTTTTTTTTTCTCAGACTCACTATGTAACGAGGCCTAGAACTCCAGCCTGGCCTTTAAATCCAGAGATCCATATGCCTCCACCTCCTTCCTGCGTGCTGGGATTACAGGTGTGTACTACCACATCTACCTCATTTTCATTTTTAATTATGAGTATGGTTGTGTGTCTGGGGGAGAAGAGGTATGTGCACATAAGTATAGTTAGTACCTGCAGAGGCCAGAAGAGGGCACCAGAGCCCCAGAACTGGAGTGGGGGAGGGGGCTGTAAGCCACCTGAAGCAGGTGATGGGAACACACCTCAGGGGCACACACCAAACCGCTGAGCCCCTCTCTCTAGCCCCACAAAAAATGTCCACAAACCAAAGTATCAGTTCAGTTCACACAGCCACCTCATGATCACCATGAAGCAAGAGCAAAGGCTTTGAGGAATGAAGGCAAGTTATCTCTAAGAGAAACTTCGAGCCGTGTCTCACAAGAGACTAAGCTGTGCCTGGAATTGTTTAATTCTTCCATCTAATGGAAATAAAAAAGTTACAAGGGCCAAAATATACATCAAATACATCTATCATGGTTTGGCCTCCACAAAGACTTAAAGTAGAGTAGGAGACATGTGGATCCTTGTGCTCACGGATGAATAAGCACAGGGGAAACAGGAATGTTAAACACACAGGGTTGTATCTCCAAAGGACGAGATATAAACCTATTTCCAACCAGAAGGCTAGGAACAGAGGCGGTGAATAGCCTGGTGACCATTTCTGTTGTCTTGTGGCCAGGCCACACAAAATCCTCCCCCAGACCCTGTCGTGAGCTTGTTTATCTTGAGCCCGCTTCCTCAGTTACTCTATGGGACCCAACTTTATGGAAGAAGTCACTGTATGTTACTACTGTTCCCATACAGCCATGTCTTAAGCTTTGCTGTGCACATGGGACTGAGTTCCCTATCACCAGGAAACTCTTTCCAAATTGTGCTGTGCTCAATATGACTAAAATAAACTGCTCAGGGTCAGACTCTAGAAGTCTGAAACACCACTTACTGAGTCGAGTCGTGCTGAACTGAACGGCCTTATCTTTCACAGGTCCACTCTGCTAGCCATGGTGTTTGTAAAGACCCCGCATGGCGGGCTTGAGAGATGGCTCAGTGGTTAAGAGCATTGCCTGCTCTTCCAAAGGTTCTGAGTTCAATTCCCAGCAACCACATGGTGGCTCACAACCATCTGTAATGGGTCTGGTGCCATCTTCTGGCCTGCAGACATACACACAGACAGAATATTGTATACTAAATAAATAAATAAATATTTAAAAAAAAAAAAAAAAAAAAAAAGACCCCGCATGGCAAAGACAAAAATCCCACCGGAAGAGGGAAAGAAGCTATCTTCCATCATGCGGATCCAGGCGGTGCCGACTGGATTAGCATTCCTTTTCAGAGAGGATATGGCTCGGCTGGTGGAACTGGTGAAATGTTTGCCTAGCAATCTGAGGCCCTGCTTCCATCCTCAGCAGGGATAAAACCATCTGTGGTGATATATACACCTGTAACCACAGCACTCTGGAGACAGAGGCAGGAGGATCAGAGCGCCAAGGTCATGCTCCACCAAGTAGCAGGTTCAAGGCCAGCCTGAGATGAATAAGACTGCCTCAGAAAAAGAAAAAGAAATAAACAAACAAGCAGGCAAATACCTTTGAACTGTTTAATCATATTCTGATGGTTCTCGATGGCTTCCTTCACAATCAGTTCTGGCTGGTCCATCTTCCACCGCCATTCAGTGCCCACAGGATTGGTGTGGTGCCTGTAAACACAATGTGGAGTGCTAAGGCCTCCGCATCTGCTGTGACAACACAGCCCATCCAACAGAAAGCCAGAGTTGGTGGTCTGATAAAAGCCCCTCTGTTCAAAAGATTCTCCCTACTTTGAGTCACGGCACATGGCAGAGATGAGCGGAGAGAGGTCCTAGAGGTCCCTTGGCAACCTGCTCAGCTCTCAGCTCAGAGTCAATGTCAGGTACAGGTAGACCAAACACACTAACCTGATTCTGATTACTTATGTATAGGCATGTCTGTGGGTGTATGTGCACCTGTGTTGAGGTGTCCAAGAAGCCCAGGACAGGGTATCAGATCCCCAGAGGCTGGAATTATGGACAGCTGTGAATGGCCCAACATGGGTGCAGAAAAGCAAACTCTGGTCCTCCGGAAAGGGAATAAATGCTTCTGCTGAGCCACCTCCAGCTCCTCTTTCCTGCTGTTAGCCATGCTAACTGAATCCTGACACCAGCATGAGGTGACCTGTGGACTGACCATTCCTAAACCACACGAGGAGAGCAGAGGCGCTCACGGGTTAGAAGGGACAACCTACACCAAACACTGAGTTTCTCAGGAAGAGTGGGTGTGGCTTTTAGTTCTGCACTCCAGACTTTCATTTTGAGACAGACTCCCACGTAGCCCAGGCTGGCCTCAAATTCCCTAGGGAATTGAGGATAGCCTTGAGTTTCTGATCCTCCAGCCCCCATATTCCCAGTGCTGGAGTTACGGTGTGGACCACCATGTGTGGTTTCTGAAGTGTTGGGAATGGAACCAAGGGCTTCATGCATGAGAGACAAACACTCTACCACCTGGGCCACACCCACAGCACTTCTTAGTCTTCGGCAAGTTCTTTTTTCTTCACTGTTCCTTAGAATAGGCAAAACATATGGGCATCATTTCTTCCAGTTATGATGTTTCTCTGTGTATATCTGTGTGTGGTTACGTAAATGTACAGATGACTTCTGAAGACCAGAAGAGAGCATCCTATCTCGCTAGAGCTAGAGTTCCAAGTCAGTGTGAACTGCCCATGTGACAGCTCGGAGCTAAACTCAGTCCTCTCTCAGAGCGGAAAGTGCTCTTACCCACTAAGCCATTCTCCAGCCCCTAGCTGTAATGTTTAAATACAAATTCGGTTAACACCCTAACGACAGGACTACATGGGCTGACATGCCTCTGAGGAATTTCCTGGAGACCGCGCCACAGCACAGGGGCTGCGTCTGGCACACCCAGGGCAGTGCGCAGCATCTGGTCACCACCCTGTGCGCCCCCACTTACCGCCAACAGAAGACACACTTATTTGCACATGCCAAACTGGGGGTGGCCTCCATGCAGCGATGGCTCTCGATGCCGTAGAACGTGTGCTTGTAGCAACCTCCTCTGCCCCGCAGCATTGACTGTGACAAGCAGGAAACGCGCCATCATTTGAGTGAACGAACAGAAACGCAGCGCTAGGCGCTGCTTCTTTGCGTGCACGCTTTAGTCTTCTTATTTATCATTACCGCGTGTGTCAGATGTGGGGGAGAAGGCTCAGGCAGACCACGACACGCGAAGGTCCAAAGACAGCTTCGAGGAACTGACTCTTCCTCCTCCATGTGGGTCCCAGAGATTGAACTCAGGTCACCAGGCAAGACCTTTACCCTCTGAGTCGTCTCGTCAGCCCAAAGACATCATCTTAAGATGACACCGTAGGGTGAGATGGCTCTGTGGTAAAAACACTCAATGACTTGAGTTTGCTCCCCGTGACCCAGACGGTGGAAGGTGAACCAACTCCTCTAGGCTGTCCTCTGACCTCCACATGTGCTGAGGCATGCTCGCCCACACACACACCAAGTTAGTAAGTTAGTTCTGCTTGTGCTTTTCCCAGCGTGTGTCCCCACTGTCAGCTCCACTCTCTCATCCTCGTCCTGACCCTCCAATGGCACAGATGTTAGATGTTGATTGAGTAGCTCATTAGTCCACAAATCCCCAAGGCTCCACTTCCTGTTTTGCTTGCTTCATGTTTAATCTACTTTGATCTCTGTGGTTCAGACTGGGTAAATCCTATTGACTAGTCCTGGGTGCAAACTGTCCCATCGATCTTCTGAGATCAGAGCACACAGCCTGCCACCCCGCCTGACTGCTGAGCCCTCGGGAAGCCGTTTTATTCGTTTTTCTGCTTTCCTGTGGTATTGGGCCTTCCCCGTTGTTTTTCTAGCCTTGCTCTTTGCTGGTCTATTATTCGTTCGTTTGTCTGAAGACCACTGACAGCCGACTGCTGTAGCTGCCTCAGCCTGGCCCGTGCATTGACTCCGCCGCTGCTGACAGCAGCTGATTATCTTTCGTCATGACTGTTCCTGTCCTGGCTGTGACAGGTGATTTTTCTGTAGCACCCTGGGCATTCTGTCAGTGAGAAGACTCTAGACCAGTGGACTCAACCTGTGGGTCTCAACCCCTTGTAGGGGTCAAGTGATCCTTTCACAGGGGTCGCCTATCAGACACCCTGCATATCAGATATTTATATCACGGATCATAACAGCAGCAAAATGGCGGTTATGAAGTAGCAATGGAATAACCCTACGGTTGGGTCACCACAGCATGAACTGTGCTGACGGGTCCCAGCTCTAGGAAGGCTGAGATCCACTGTTCTGGAGCCCTTCCCTCTCTCACTTTCCACAGAGACTCAACTTCCCTGGCCTTCACAGCGTGTGTTAAGTGATCTTGAGGAAGCCCTGGCCCCTGCTGGTCTCTGCTGCTGAGGGAGCAGGGTATCCCCACCCCCCACCACCACCCTGTTGGCCTCTCAGCCTGGGCTCTTCTGTGGTAGGGCTTCCTCTGTGAACACTCTGCAAAAAGGAGACTCTCGGCCTCCTGAGGACCTAGAGGCTGCCCTGACTGGACACTCAGGTGGCATCACCTTCTAAGAGACACCTAGTTACCATGGCACTCCTATGGTACCATGGGGGAAGAAAGTGTCAGGCCAGCAGGAAAGGAAGCAGATCTCGGGCTAGGTACTTTATGGAGAATGGTCTCTTCTCACTGCGACCTGACTGACTGGTATCTCCAGACAGCATGGGGACTCCGGGCCCAGCTGGACAGAAGAGCACACGCCTTATTTGTTGCTAGTGGGAATCCCAGCGCCCTTTGTCAAGAGACCTGGGCTTCCTAACTCAGCTGGAGCAATTCGCCTTCATGCCAGAAAGGAGTTGAGCCTGACAAGGCTCACTGTGAGGTTGAGGCGGCAAGCGCTGACCTCCATCGCCTTCTCCTTCCAGGTGGAGGACAAGAGACTTCCTGCTTCTGTGACGTCCCCAGTTCTGGCGCCCCAACCCAGACAGCTGCCCCCCTTTTTCCACCCCTTCCCCCAGCACACCCGAGAGCCATGCTTCTCTGGCTAAAGAGCCCCGAACTGCCCAGACATAAGGCCCAAGCCACACTGGCATGCTGAGACCCAGCCAGGCTCCTAATCTTTCGGGCTAACAACCCAAGACAACGGCAGATCACTTGCTTCTCTCAACAAGCGCATCTCCATCCCTCTCCACAGCCCGAGCGCTGCTTTGGGTCAGAGCTTCTCCGCCCCACAGATAACTCACATTTTCCAAACAAGCAGCAACCCATGACCCTGCAGTACAACTATCTAGCGCCACCCAGGTCAGGCCTCGTGACTTAATACAACGCCGAGGCTGAATGACGGACTGGGGCCACTCAGCCACACACTGCCATCAGGAGAACTAAGCTGTGGTCACTCATGGAAGACCTCGCTCGGGTCTGTGACAGCTGCTGATGCTGGCCCTCACATCATCCCTCTTTACCTGCTGTCCTCCAGGAAGTCAACAAAGGAGCTTTGTTCGCTTGTTTGTTTGAGACAGGGTCTCACATGTAACAGGATAGTCCTACACTCTCTATGTAGCCAAGGATGGTCCTGAACACATCACCTTCTGAGGATGCTGGAGATGGAGGAACCCAAGACTTCACGCACGCTAGGCAAGCACTCTTATAACTGAGCCCCACCCACAGCCCCACAGACTTATTTATTTGTGGCTTCCCTGCTCGGTTAAATGGTAAAATGTTTTATTGGAAAACCATCAGCATAGTCTTATAAACCTGGTTCTCTCCTTCCACCACATGGCTCATGGTTCCTGACTCAACCAGTCAGACGTGGCGGCAAGCACCCTCACACTGAGCCTTCCTGCCAGGCCCTGGGAATATCTGTTCACAAACAGCGATGAGAAAGATAAAGAGACGGGGATTACCGATCGCTATTTGGAGAGGAGGGTGGCAAAGCTGGGAGAAGAACGAGCCACTGAAGGGCAGGAAAAGTACGAGACGCCAGCACAGATCCACACTGCTGGGCAAAACACTGCCAGTTTCCGAGTCCCGGGGCACCTTCAGGCACAACAGCTCGCGTGGAGCTGGGCTGCAAGGTTAACCTGGCCAGGTGTGGGGGTGTGCACCTATAAACCCAGGACTCAAGGGAATAGGAAGTTCAAGGCCAGCCTGGGCTACTGAGTAAGACCCTGTATCAAAAAATGTCAAGAAATAAAATGGAAAAAAAAAAAACTGCCAGTAGAATTCTCATTAATGTAATTGCTCTAAAAATTACTGCTGATATCACATAAATTGTTAATAATTTCCATGACTAAAATGAATGAATGAATGAATAAAAGTTAGCCTGTAATACTCATGTGATAAAACTGTTGTAGGGTTGCCTATCCACTTTCTCTGAAACTGTCACCACAGGTCTGCCATCCACCTTAGATCAGCCCTTTTAGGTCTAATTATCCCTGTTCTCAATACATCACCTATTCTGGGAGGAAGAGCTTAAAGAAGACCATCTTCAAAGTCTTGTTACAAATCAGACACAGGGCTAGAGAGATAGCTCAGCAGTTAAGACCACACGGTCCTCTTGCAGAAGTGCCAAGTTCAGTTCCCAGCACCCACATCAGGCAACTCACAATCACCTGCAACCCCAGTCCCTGAGGACTCGATGCCCTCTTCTGGCCACTGGGGGCACTACACTCATGTGAACATATACACACGCACACACAAACACAAACACACACCCTATAAATTTAAAATTAAAATAAATAAATTAGAAACAAAACATGGGCCTTAACAAGTCACAGGGCTTCAAAGCAGAAGTTCTATTTTCTGTGGCATTCCATCCCAAGCCCCGACCAAGTGACATCTCGGGACTCTACACACCAATTCCAATTTATAAACGAGGCCTGAGTCCCTGTTAGTACAGACTCTGTTCTCACCTTCCCCACTGGGACAGAATCCCTGGGACTCTCAGCCCTATTTGAGGAAGGAAGGGCTGCTTCCGGCTTTGTCTCATTATATACAAATAAGCTGGCTTTCTCATTGCTGCCCCTGCAGAGTAACTTCAAATCTTTCTCAGTTTAAATGTGTCCATTTAAGTGAACGGGCTGTGAACGTGATAAAATGCTTGCCTGACACATGCAAGGCCCTTGGTGTGATGCTCAGTAGCACACACGGAAGGAGGAGGAGCAGGAAGAAGAGCAAAAGGAGAAACAGCAAGGGACAGAGAAAGAGGAGGGGGGAAAAAGAGGGAAGGGGAGGAGATGCAAGAGGAAGAGGAGGAGAAGAAGGAGAAGCAAGTGATCCAGACTCAGCAGCTGGCCCCTCCCCAAGCCATCCACACTGAAGCATCACAGCATTTTTGCACGGAAATACATATTTAACATAAAGTGCTTCCTCTTTCATTTCATTACAGATTGGATGAAACACCAATTTTCAAAATTATGCTTGTGATTTACTCTCTGAAAATTGAATTTAGCAGTGGTAAGAGGGACGCTGCACATTGCTGGCTGTGCACAGACGGCACCGAGTCTGACATGACTGAAAATCACTGGACTGGAAAAAAGAAAAGAGGGAACGCAACAAATGGGACTCATTAGCCAATGCGCAGCCTGAGCACGCCGTCCCCAAAGGTAGGGGGAAACCAGAAAGGATCAGAGGAAAAATCTCACGGAATATTTGTACCTTAAGGAAGAAGGAAAAGGAAAAAAAAAATAATCTCTTCAGGGTGTGGATCAGCGGGTGGAACGCTTACTCAGCATTTACCCAGTGCTTAGGAGGCCCTGGGTTCGAGCCCTAGGACCAGACAAACCAGGTATGTAATTCCAGCATATGGGTGGTAGAGGAAGGAGAATCAGGAGTTCAAGGCCATTCTCAGCTACATAAAGAGTTTGAGGCCAGCCTGGGCTACATATGACCCTGTCTCAAAAGTAAATAAAAAATTAATAGGCTGAGGCAAGAGAATCATGAATTTGAGACCAGCCTGGATTACAGAGACAGACCCTGAGAAAGGGCTCGTGGGACTGTGGAGAGTGGTAAGGGAGAGTCCCTTACACTGCTGGTACAACCACTTTGAAAAGTAGAAACTTCATTGAAAGAAAAAATGTTCTAGTTACTGTGATCCAACAATGACACCTGGAAGTATGCACACTATACAAAGTCCTGTACACGGAGCGACGCCCCCGGCAGCACATTCTCAACATCCAAAGCACACAAGTGACCCGAGTGAGTGCCCACCAGCTGCTCAATGAACAGACAGAGTGTGGCGCACAGTGTCCTCAGGTAGCACGGATGTGCCACAGGAACAGCACAGCGAGTGACAGAAAGCAGGCACAAAGGGCCACACATACAAGTCCAGTCATCTGCAGTATCTAATCAGCCACTTAATGTAGAGACAAAGGCAGATCAATGCTTTACAGGAGCCGGAGGGAGACTCAAGAGTGGAGACCGCTGAGGGTGCGACCTTTCCTTCAGAGGTAAGAACACCCTACGGTTAGACTGTGGTGAGGGCGATGGATGTGGTGATACACTAGGATACCCTGTGGATACGCCAGGAGACCCTGTGGATACGCCAGGATACCCTGTGGATACGCCAGGAGACCCTGTGGGTACGCCAGGAGACCCTGTGGATACGCCAGGATACCCTGTGGATACCCCAGGATACCCTGTGGATACACTAGGATGAGGGAGTTATGCTGCAGGTACAGCACAGCTCATCAATGCCGCTGACAGGGCACAGGGAATCAGTGACACGTTCAGAGAGTAGAGGCCCTGCTGCCAAAGCTCACTGCCTGAGTCCAGTCCCCAGAGCCTACAGAGTGAAGGGGAAAACCAACTCCTGTAAGATGCACTCTGACCCGATGTGTACACATACATATGCACAAAATAAATGGAAATAAAAAATAAGTTGCAGAAAATAGCAGTGATATTGGAATAAAACCAAGAAATACCTTTGTCCATCTGCAAAGCTTCACACCAGAGTGGCTGCCAATCAACTGGTACCCTACATGGAAAACCAGGGAACAGAAAGAGAAGTGAACACAGAGTCTCATGACAAGAGGGGACACTTCAGCAAGGCCACTTTTCTTTACAACAGTCAACAGCACTGCTACAGGAAACAGTTTAATTTGCCGAGGTGAGAGAGCTTTCTTTTGTTGGTTACTAAATCTGACTTCTGACCAGGTCTCACTGAGTGGCCCTAGTCCTCTGTAAAGTGTCGAGGTGGTGGCTGTGAGCCACCAGCCTGACTACCATGAGAAACGGCTAAAATCTACCCACGGTGAGCAGGAGTTCAAGGGCATCCTCAAGTTTGAGGCCAACCTGATCTGGGCAATGTCTCGATTGAGACTTCCTTCCTTAGGTGACTTTAGGCGGTATCAAGTTGACAGTTAAAGCTGACTAGGGCCTGCCCAAGAACACACTGGTCTCAACAACTACAGAGTACATGTGACAGTGTGGAAGAGCTATGTCCCCCAAAGGCTCACATAAATGACTTTGTATATCCATACAAAATGTGGAGTCCACATAGGAGAGGAAAATGCCACTGTCTTTCTGAGCCCAGCTTGCTATAATGATCTCAACTGTCAACTTTCCTACAGACATTACAGACATATAATTTCATTCTTCTTTAAGAGTCAACAAAATACATATGAACAATTTGTTTCCCAGTTCATCCGCTGACCCCTGGCCAGGCTCCATCCACGTCTCGGCTAGCTGGCAACTGTAGCCCCTTGACGACAGGACTACAGTAGTCATGCGTGTGCAGGAATCTGTGGTACTCTGACTTCAGAGTCCTTTGGGTGAGGCTGGCAAGACAGCTCAGTAGATAAAGGCATTTGCTGCCAAGCCTGAGTTCACTCCCTGAAACCCAGATGGTGGAGAAACCTGACTGGGGTGTAGCTCTCTCCTGTTTCCAAACTATCTACTTCCCACTCTGAGGTCTCTCCCAGGCAGCCCTGCTGCCCCAAGGCTCTATCTCACTACAGACCCGGAAACATGGACCACATGAGCACAGGTCCCATGAGCACGGGTCCCATGAGCACGTGTCCCATGAGCACGGGTCCCATGAGCACGGGTCCCATGAGCACGGGTCCCATGAGCACGGGTCCCATGAGCACGGGTCCCATGAGCATGGACCAGATGAAAAGAGTCACATGAACACGGGCCACACAGACTAAGCATCTGAAACTTAGTTTCCTCCCTTACTGTTTTTCTCAACTCCCCGAGCCCTAAGTTCCAAATAACACACGCTGTGACCCAACTGACACACTAACCAGCAAGAGACTTTCTCTTTGTCCCCGTAACAACCCTGGCCTATGCTTCCTGTCCTGGGCACCGGAGAGCAGTAAGGTCCCAGTCCCGGCAGATGGTCACCTTGCTTAGTCAGGGCCTCTCGGAGGGCAGGCGTTATCATGGCTCTTCCTTCGCTGTCTTCATTCCTCTCTGAGCTCCTCCTCATGCCAGCTTTCTCCTCCTGGGGGGCCTTTTCTCTCTGTGTTGAATTGAGAAAGGAAAATCCAGAACTGGCAACAATCAAAGCTCCTTAGCAACACCAAGGTTAAGGCCAGCCTGGGCTACATCTGACTCTCTCAAAGAAACAGTAACAACAACAACAAAAAGGCGAAAAGAGGGGATGTATTCAGGCTGCAATTCAATATCACAGTACAACATACACAGGAGCCCCCAGGGTCAACCCACAGCAACACAATAAATTAAATATACACATGTAAACACACACACACACATATGAAGAAAAAAATGGTGACTTATTTCCAGGTCTTACTAAAGATGAAAAACATGCACAGAACCCTCCATGTGATGGTTTTTATGAGAAAGCTAAAATACTATACACTGACAGCTTCAAGGGCCAACAGCATTAAGTTTTCATTTCTACATTCTCTGGCGACCTCTACTGGCCACTAGATGAAAAGCAAAGAAGTGTGCCTAACTTCACAGGCAAAGCTTTTAGTAAGGCTTAGACAGGTAGAAATTTCAGGATTCTATCTAAATCTGCAGCTTCATTTTCTATTTTAAGGCTTTTTCAATAAATAAAATTAAATTTTTAGTCAAATGCCAAAAATTACCTCCACTGTACACAATTTGACTGATTTGGGGAAAAGACTGTGAAAGAACGAATGTCAGAAAGAGGCTGGGGTGGGACTCAGGAAGCCCTGGATCCTGCTTAAGTACCCCAAAATCACACTAGACAGGAGTTCAAAGTCATCCTCAGCTACATGGAGAATTTGAGACCACCTAAGCTACAGAAGACCCTGGGACTCAGGACTAGGGAGGACTCAAGAGGCTGTGATGACAATGCACACAACACTAAGTCTGCTCCATCTGAAATCTTAGCCTTAAAGAATCCTCCCAGTCGGGCGAAGCACACCTTTGATCCCAGCACTTGGGAGGCAGAGGAAGGTGGATCTTAGTGAGTTCGAGTCCAGCATGGTCTACAAAGCGAGTTCCAGGAAAGCCAGGGCTGTTGCTACCAGAGAAACCCTGTCATGAAAAACCAAAAAGAGAAAAAAAAAGAAAGAATCCTTGAGGATGGTCATCCTCCACAGCCCTGAACGCCATCTCTGAACCAGCTGCCCTCTACCTAGGGCATGTGTGCCCCAATACACAAATAACACACAAAATACAAACATACACACATGAAATGAATGCCATTTTTAATGTTCAAAGTTCATCCCCTGCAAACCAGAACTGTTCTGTGACAGAATCTGAGAGGTGACTGGACCACAGGGTCCAACTGCAGCTCCCCCAAACAGTACCTTTTCCTTCTTCATGGGGCTCACAATGTTGCCGAGGTCCTCAACATCAACCACAGAATTTAGGCTCTGATAGTCCTGGTTCCCAGACTCCTCCTCACTGCTGCTCTCGCAGGGCTCCTCCTCCTGCAAGGCAAGAGCTTCAGAACCCCACACGAAGCCGATCCCTCACTTTTCCTTCCACAGGGGACCTGATTGCTTTATGGTATTTGGATGACTTTGTGTTGCTGGGGATGCATATCCTGGCCTTTCACAATACTGAGCAGGTGCTCTGCCACTGAGCCACACCGAAAGCCATCTTTACGGTGTTTTTGTATGACTTTTGTTTCCTGGGGTTTTTTTTACATTATTATTTAGTGTGTGTGTGTGTGTGTGTGTGTGTGTGTGTGTGTGTGCGTGTGTGTGTGTGCGCACGTGCGCACACAAGTACCATGGTGTGCTAGTGAAATCCATTCTTTCCTCTATGTGGGTTCAGGGATAGAACTCTGGTCATCAAATTTGCTGGCACATGCCATTACCTGCTGAGCCACCTTGTTAGCCCTCCCCTTTACAGTATTAATTTTTAAAAGTATAAACCACCCTAGATCTTTGGCCTCAGGGTCATCCCTGTGAAAAGGCATGACAGAATGGGTCTGGAGAGATGGCTCAGTGGTTAAGGGCACTGAATGCTTTGCAGAGGACCCAGGCTCAGTTACCAGCACCCACACGGTGGCTCACAACTGTCTCTTACATTGGTTCTAGGGTATCTGGTGCCCTCTTCTGGCCTCCATGGGCACTGTATCCACATGGTGCACATACCTACTTGCAGGCACTCATCAACAAAAATAAACCTTGAAAAAAAAAAAACTCAGTGACAAAAGCTAACACCTCAGCAAACCTCCCATGTGAAAGCAGAAGGGATGATACTCAGAGGAAGAAACTGCCAGAGAGAAGGTGGGAGCAGGGGGTTGTGGGGTACAGCGATATGACAGCCCTTCACGTATGACTTGAGACCAGGTCATCATCAGCACTGAGAGCAGAGAAGATGGGGCCGCAGGACGGCACAGTGACTGAGGCTGCCTGCCACAAAGCCGGAGAGCCTGGGCAGAGAGAACGCACTTCTACCAGGTATCATCTGACTTCCACACACGTGTTACAGCATGTGTGCACACATACGCATGCACAAACACACACGCACAAAGAAATATTTTGGGGAGGAGGGTAGGGACTTGTTTACTTCTAGATGACAAAATGTGTCACAAAAAAATGTCATCCAACAACAGGCCATGTATATTTATACATATACACATACATACATACACACACACATACATACACACACATACATACACACACATACATACACACACATACATACATACACACATACACACACATACATACATGGCAGCGGCCCCAGGAGTCAATATTGCCTGTAACATCACAGCCCTCTCAGTTCCTCTTAGTGTACGTGGTAAAGTTCACCAACACTGAAGAGCCTGGAAATCCCACAGCTCAGAACGTATCTTGAGGTGATGTGTGATGTGCCCGTGACTGGCCTCTGCAGGCCAGTACAGAGGAGTAACTTAAGGTCCTGCTGTGGAAGGGCCAAGGGTGAATATTTCCAGCACGAAAGGCAACCCCAGCCTCAGCTATATCTGCCACTCCCCTGCATCAACACAGAAGGAATGAGCACAGCTGCGACCCTCAAACCCTTCAAGAAAAGTCTGGCAATGTGGAGAGTGAGTGCTTACCCAGCATGCACAAAGCCCTGAGCTCCATCTCCAGCACCGCACAAGGCCGGCATGGGGATGCACACCTATCATCCCAGCACGCTGAAGGTGGAGGCAGGAGGCTCAGACATTCAAGGTCATCCATACTAGGTATCAGTCAATCAATGCCACCTGAACTACCTGAGACCCTGTCTCAAAAATAATCAATTTAATTACAATCTGAAAATGGGCAGCAGGTGGCATTTAGCTCATGAGACCATCCTGGGCTCTTCTGTAACTTATGCTCAGAATCACGTCTCTGACAGAAATGAATTCACTGCCTCTCAGAGAACCTCATTTCATCGCCACATAAAAACTAATCAAAACTGCCATTAAATTAGTTCTGTGACCTTCAGAAAGTCTAAAACCTGTCTTCAAAAGGAGATGAATGCAGAGGACTCGAGAGATTGCTCGGCCATGAAAAGCTCTAGCTGCTCTTGAAGAGAACCTGGGTTCGGGTCCCAGCACCCACACGGTAGCTAACAATGGTCTGGAACTCTACTTCTAGGGGATCCCACGCCCCCTTCCGCCCCCCACAGGCACTACACGCAGATGTAGCACAGACATTCTTGCAGGCAAAAGACCCATACACATAACATTCTTAAAAATAAGTGAACCTTTAAAAAAGAACAAATAAAAAGTTAAATGTAATTCATGGAAGCCACTGGGGTTATACAATTAATGTGAAACACTCCCTTCCTCTCCAGTCCAATTACAGCAACACAGGGGAGGTCTACAGAGCGCTCACGCTGTGGCTAAGGGTTTAGGAATAAGTAGCCACAGGAGGCTGCCTCCGTCACGGAACAAGTGACCAAACATTAGGAAAGCACGGCTGTAAGGGTGGATGGGGAAAGTCACCTGAGTTGATAGGAGGTGGACACAGCAACAAGAAGCAGATTGGGAAGCCAGGTGTGGGGTGGGGAAGAGATGCGGGCAGATTGCATCCTGGAGGCAAAGTGGCTGAAAGAGGCGCGGGAAACTGTTCAGTGGTTCAAGTCCCTGCTGTGCAAACGTGAGAACCAGAGTTTGGAACCCTAGAATCTATATAAATCGTGGGTGAGCACTGACTGTCCCTGTATTCCAGCCTGGCAGGAATGCAGAGCAAGCTGTCTAGAGAGACCAGGCATATCTCTCTGAGCTCTGGGTTTGAATGAGATACCCTGCCTCAGAAAATATGGCACAAGAGTGATGAAGGATGGTTCCCAACACCAACTTCTGGAATCCACATGCGCATCCACACGTGTATGTATACCCAAACACATATATATGCCCACAAGCATGCAAAAACAGCATACGCGCACATGCACACCACACACACATATGAAGATGTGGGGGGAAAAAACAAATTCTGAAACTATTGCCTGAAAAGAAAGCACGCTAGCTCACGTATACCTGGACCACAAGAAACCTGAGTAGACAGACTGCAGACGGGAGCAGCTAGAACAACCTGCTACAGAACAGGGAAGAAGGATGCTAGCCCAACCCAGGGGACAAGAGAGCAGGTGCCTGGCGGTCAAACTCACCTGTCACTCGACACCTATGCTTGGCACCAAGGACACCAGTGTGGCAACAGCCTGGTAAGGAAGAGACGGAAGAGCGGGATCGAGATGGAGAAAAGGACGGGTGACCAGGTACTGAGGTCAGTCGGGTGAAGGAGTGGGGTTTCAACTCTACAGTACTGGGAGAGTGTGAGGCACACCTTTGACCCCAGCGCTCGGAGGCAGAGGCAGGTGGAGCACTGTGAGTTCCAAGCCACCCTGGTCTACACAGTTCCAGAATATCAAGGGCCATATAGTGAGATCATATCTTTTCTTTCTTTTTTCTTTTTTTGGTTTGGTTTTTTGAGACAGTTTCTCTGTGTAGCCCTGGCTATCCTGTAACTTGCTCTGTAGACTAGATTGGCCTCAAACTCACAGAGATCCTCCTGCCTCTACCTCCAGAGTACTTAAATTAAAGGTGTGCATCACTATGCCTGGCCCTGAGATACTATCTTAAAAAAAAAAAAAATTATTCTTTGCCAGGTGTGGTGGTGTATCACTGTAATCTCAGCAGTTGGGAAAGAGATCATGAGGTCTAGGCTAACCTGGGATACACACTCAGTTCTAAGGCAACTGGGAGCCCAGAGGAAGGCCCTGTCTTTAAAGGAAAAACCAAACCCTAATGGCAGACACCTGTAATCCCCACTTTTCACTAAACTAAAACAGGAAATGACCAACCTAGGCTGAAGAGTGAGTTCAAGGCTAGCCTGGGCAACTTGATGAGACCCTATCACCCCTCCCCTCAAAAAGGAAGAAGAAATCAAAATGGATCCCCATGTGATCCCAGCATACTAGGCAGGAATGCTTTCCTCAGCAAGAGTCAGGTTCAAGGCCAGCTGTGTGAGACCCAGTCGAAAACACGTAAAGAATGGCAGGCTAGAGACACACTGGCGAGACCTGAGTCCTGGTTCAATCCCCAGTGCCACGTACTGGGAGGAAACAAACACCTCTGGTCATGAGTGGCTGCCCCTGGGAGGCTGAGACAAGGGGACTGTGTGTTTGAGGCCAGTCTCAGAAGGAGACTGCATCTGAAAATCAACAAGAAAACCCTGCACACCCTGATGGAGGGAAATGAACACGGCAGCATGGCTGGGAGTGTGAGGGCTGGGGCAGTCAGCCAGGGAGAGGGGCCATTTACTCAGACACTGAAGCCTCATCTAACGACTGGAACAAAAGTGGAAAAAGATACAGTAGGCCAGCACTCAAAGCTGAGCCTGACAGATGTGGCCAGGACGACAGTCAGAAGGTCCCAGCTGTGACAACAGCCACTGGGCAGCCTGAAGGCAATTCTAAGGAAGTGGACACCTAAAGAATCATCAAAGTTTAGAGGGTAAGGGGGTGGGGTAGACAAGCGAACCCAGCTGGCCTGTTGCTCCTGTAAGAGTGAGTCATTGGGGTCAGGAAGGATGTGACCCGGGGAGGTACATGCTCAGACTAAGACATATGTCACTCCTCTTAGCTTCCATTTCTTGACCTGAGGAAGATATTAAAAATCTGCCTGACTCAGCAATGCAACAATGAAAGGGACAAGAACGAGTGTCACGCCCTGAGCTTCAAGACCAGTGCTTGGAAACGGAGGTTAGCTTCAGCTAGGTAATGAGTTTCGGGCCAGCCTGAGCTACACAGCCAGAGCCTGTCAAACAAAGACAAAGGGAAACATGGAAAGGGAGAAATGGGGAAGGAGGAAAGAAAGAAGGGAGGGAGGGGGACAGGAACGGGGTGAAGAAGAGGAAGAAAAGAAGAGGAAAAGCAGGAGGGAAAGAAGGAGAAGTGGAGCCGGGCGATGGTGGCGCACGCCTTTAATCCCAGCACTCGGGAGGCAGAGGCAGGCGGATCTCTGTGAGTTCGAGACCAGCCTGGTCTACAGAGCTAGTTCCAGGACAGGCTCCAAAGCCACAGAGAAACCATGTCTCGAAAAACCAAATAAAATAAAATAAAATAAAAAGAAGGAGAAGTGGAAGGGGATGAGGGGGAGGAGGGGAAGAAGAGGAGAGGAAGGAGGAGAAGGGGAGGAGGGGGAGGAGTACATATCCAGTCGTCACGAGCTGCTCGCTCTCTGAAACAGCTGCACCTGAGCTTCAGATCGTCTAATTAGGGCAGAGGTAAAGCCAGGCATCTTCACACAGTCACACAGGGACATAGAGTGGACAGACACACACGCTCGTTCTCTCTCTGTCTCTCTCTGTCTCACACACACACACACTCACTCACTCACGAGTAAGAAAGGAACATAGGCACGCACCTCAGCATCCCTGGGATGTCGGTCGCCTTGCAGGTGTGGGAGCACCTCTCCTGAGCCAGGCTGCGAGGACTCGCACTTCCCTCTCTTGCAGTCCCCACTACAGGCCATTTTCTCCCCGCTCTGCAGGGCCTGCAGCCGGGAGGTGAACTTGGTCTTCCAGGCTGTGAAGTCAGCCTCGATGCTGCCATGTTTGCTCTGAACCGCGTTGCGGTCTCCCTCGCCTCGGGTGAGCACCCGTTTGGCGCCGAGCATCCAAAGCCACTTGTCAACATTCGTGCCGACCTTTAGGGAAGAGAGAGACTGAAAAAGCTGCAACGCACAAGCACACAGACTGAAAATCCCAGACTGCACTACGGAAACCCACTGACCTAGCCAAGTGGTGGTGGCGCACACCTTTAATCCCAGCACTCAGGAGGCAGAGGCAGGTGGATCTCTGTGAGTTCCTGACCAACCTGAACTACAAGACCTAGTTCCAGGACAGTCTTCAAAGCTACAGAGAAACCTTGTCTTGAAAAAAAAAACAAAAAAAAATTATTATTGTTATTGGGGCTGGAAAGACTGGTTACTCTTCCAGAGGACCACATTCAATTCCCAGCACCCACATGGCAACTCCCATCTGTCTGTCATTCTGGCTCCATGCTATCCAATGCTTTCTGTGCTACACAGACACCCAGGCAGGCAAAACACCCATACACATACGGTAAAATTAAAAAAATAACGATTTAAGCAGCAAAGTTTGTAGGTTCGTTCTCACACACATAGCATGGGTGAGGCCTTGTCTATCTGCTCGTCTTTTCGTTAAGGAAGGGCCTGGCCCTATAGCTCACGGAGCACCCACCTTGTTGAAGTGGCTCTGGTAGGCAGAGTCTCCCAAGCCAAACACTGCGTATCTCAGACCCTTCAGGTAAGTCTTGCCGAAGCGGAAGTCATTAGCAGCTTCCTCCAACCACTTGCAGAACCACTCCGCACTCTCGGTAGGGCGGCCGTCTGTGTAAGTAGCAACCAGGAAGGCGCAGACATTTTTACTAGCGATCTAAATAAAACAGTGTTTACATCAGAAGGATATAGAACTAAGAAAAATTACAAGAATATTCAAGACACAATGGAAATGGCTTAGTGGTTAAGAGCACCTGCTGCTCTTACAAGGACCCAGGTTCTATTCCCATAACCCACATGGGAAAACAAAACCAGCTATAACTTCAGTTCAAGGGTGATGTGGGATGTCCTTCTTTATATGTGCCACTTTTATTGGTTATGAATAAGGCTGTTCCGGCCAATGGCTTAGCAGAATAAAGCCAGACAGGAAATCCGAACAGAGATAGAGAGTGTGGGAGGAGTCAAGCAGACACCAGCCAGCCAGCAGCCAAGGAAATAAACCAGGTAGAAAATGAGGTAATGCCACAGGCATGTGCAATACATAGACTAGTAGAAGTGGGTTAATTTAAGATGTAAGAGCTAGCTAGAAATATGCCTGAGCCATTGGCCAGTGTAATAATTAATATAGTTTCTGTGTGATTATTCAGGTCTGGGAGGCCGGGAAACAAAAGTGCAATCTCTGTCTACATAGGGGATTCAACAATGCCCTCTTCTGGCCTCCATGGGCACCAGCTAAGTACATGGTTCACTTACAGACAAACACTAATATTCAAAAAATATAAGCTGGGTGATGGTAACACACACCTTTAATCCCAGCACTCAGAATGAAGAGGGAAGTGAATCTCTGTGAGTTGGAGGCCAGCCTGGTCTACAGAGCAAGTTCCAGGACAGGTTCCAAAGCTACAGAGAAACCCTGTCTCAAAAAATAAATAGATAGATAGATAGATAGATAGATAGATAGATAGATAGATAGAACAAACCTGTAAAAATAATTATATACAAGGTATCAATTACCTAAGTGAAGTTCATTTCTTAAACACTGGTATTGGAGCTGAGCATAGTGGCACACCAGGAATCCCAGCACTCTTAGGAAGCAGAGGCAATAGGACTGCCTCGGTCTGAGGTCAAGCCAGGGCTACAGGGCAAGAGCTTGACTCAAAACCAAATAAATCAAAGTTTCTGAGTCATAGTGGGAAAGCTTCCAGTTGAAATGGTTCAGCACAAAAATTCAGTTCATTCTAGAGAGTTTAATAACCCCACGAGACAGGTGACCAATTAGATTTGGATTTTAAAGTTTCATTTTAGTTGTGTGAATGAGTGAGGTCTGTGCACATAAATGCTGTGCCTGAAGAGGCCAGAAGAGGTCACCACATTCCCTAGATCCGGAATGATGGGCAGCTGTGAGCCATCCAAGGTGGGTGCTGGGAAACCAACTGGAGCCATACAAGTTCTTAACTGCTGAGCCACCTCTGCAGCCCCAAATTTGGGGTTTTAATTGAAGAAAATCCATAAAGGCAGCTACCAACCTCCCCTATCAGATTGTCGTCTGGATCGTATTCCTTCAAGTTAACAATGGCCACAGGCAGGTCCAGAGAGGTAACTGCTTCAGCCAGAGTCACTGCAAATCCCTAAAAAGAGGGGAAAAAATGAAAAATAATTCTTCGGTGTGCCAAATAAGGAAAATTGTTGTTCGCTTCAGCCGTCAAGGGAGTACGGTGCCCGTCATGGTGGGTGCTTCTCCAGCAGCTTTGTCCTGAGTGTTCACCATCAGGAGCAGGGTATTCTCACGGAAGTGAGGCACTAAGTCGTATTCTCAACCCATAAAGGTGTGCACGGGGCTAAACCCACACTGACTTCAGTTCTTTGCCAACAGGAACAGAAAAATTGTAAGGAGAGTGGAAACTAGAGAAGCTGGGGGCTGGTGAGATGGCTCCGTGCATAAAGGAAGGCACTTGCCTCCAAGTTTGATGACCTAGGTTGGATCCCTGGGACAAACATGGTAGAAAGATAAAACCAACTCCAACAAGTTGTCCTGACCTCCACACACATTCGTGTGAGTACGTACACACACACACACTCACTCTAAATAAAAGCAAAAAACTGTTATCTTAAAAAGAGAAGCTAGACTGGGTGATAGCTCATAGGGATAGGGTTAGGGAGCTTACCACATAAGCATGAGAACCTGAGTTCAGGTCCCTAGGACCCACGTAAAGGCAGACACAAGAGCACACACTGGAAGGCTAGTACTCCTACAACACGATGGGACTTGGAGACAGGAGAATCCCAGAAGCTAGTAGGCTAGCTGGGGTCCACAGCCTTCAGCAACACAGACCCAGTCTCAAACAAGGTGGAAGACAAGGACAAACACCCAAGTTTGTCTTCTGACCTCCACTTGTCCATTGCGGCACATGTACATACACACACACACGTGTGCGTGCACACACACACACACACACAAATAATGTTTAGATGAGGAAAAGAAGAAAAAACCAGGCATGATGATATGTATTTATAATCCCAGCATCCAGGAGCCAGTCACAGGTGGCTCCCTGGACAGTCAACCCAGCCTATTTGGAGATTCCCAAGCCAGCAGGAAGCCCGAACACCAGGGCAGGCAGGGTCAATCAGAGTGAGGCGAGAAGGAAGTCCGGCTCCACACGACTCAGGAGCCAGTTTTGTTTCAAACTAGGAGTTTGACCCCAGGCAGTTTATTTTAGCCATATTTAAGCAGAGCATAATTTTGGAAAATAACTTTCCTGATAACTAACTCAATCCTATGTGTACGACAAAGCTCAAAGACATTGGCACTCTTTTCAAAGGGCCTATGGCCTCTTCTGTAAAGATGAGAAGCACTGACTAAGAAGCAATGGTCAGGATGAGGCCTGGGAAGGAAGAGTCTGGGGGAGTCAGCAGGGGTCACGGGGCTATCAACCACATCCATTCCCAGCCTGCCGGGTGGAAAACAGGTGATACGTGTATTCCTCGAAGAGATAGCCCTGCGTGTTTAACATGCCCAGCTCCCTAGTGCTCATCTGTGAGCACAGGAACCTCATGTGGGGTAGAATAGAGTATTTGCTTATCTATGTAAAGATGTATTGCCTTTGTTTAACTATGTTGCCTTTGTTTGTTGTTTAACTATGTAAAGATGTGTTGCCTTTGTTTGTTGTTTAACTATGTAAAGATGTGTTGGTGTTCTACCTCGCCTGCCTAAGGCACCTAATTGGTCTAATAAAAAGCCGACCAATAGCTAGACCGTGTCAGCCTCATTCTGGGCACCATTACACGGAAGCCAACAAGATGGACAGAGCCCTGGTCCTGAAGAAGCGTCTGGCTTACTGGATGAATAGACAAGAGTCAGTAAAACCAACCAGACGGAGATGAAGAAAACACACTCAGACGAGTGGGCAGAATCCAGGCTGGGCAAGGTGGGTGCCACACAGGTGTACTGCACATGCACACTTGCACAAGTCAATACAAGGAGGGTGTTACACAAGTGCACTGCACATGCACACTTGCACAAGTTGATACAAGGAGGGTGTTACACAAGTGCACTGCACATGCACACTTGCACAAGTCGATACAAGGAGGGTGTTGCACAAGTGCACTGCACATGCACACTTGCACAAGTGGATACAAGGAGAGTGCTACACAAGTGCACTGCACATGCACACTTGCACAAGTCAATACAAGGAGGGTGTTGCACAAGTGCACTGCACATGCACACTTGCACAAGTCGATACAAGTGCATACGTGAGAAAATAAGCAGCCAATCCTTGTGACTAAGCACAAAGTCTCTGAAACCCCTGAATTCACTATCATGCCAGTGATAAGACTCACCAGAGAGCCCTTAGATGGCTTCAGGACAGAGGGTGGCGGCCAGAAAACGAACCATGTGACTAGAACTTAATGACCAATGACCTCCAATTCAAAGGAGTCATTATGTGACTAATATGTCAAGATAACGCCTAAGAATTACTCACCTAAGGTCATTTTCTGATACAAAAAGAATTTGAGGTCAGCCTGGCATAAAGGAAAACTTGTCTGGAAAAAAAATCAAGGTTCTGAATGAAACCAGCAAGACAGACGGCTCAGTGGGGAAAGGCACTCGCTGCCACGGCTCATATCCTGAGTTTAAGTCCCACCCCCAGCCCACACGGTAGAAGGAGAACTGACTTCTGCAAGATGTCCCTCTGGCGTCCACATGTATGTCCACATACACGCTCATGCACACACTAAAATAGTTTTTTTATATTCATTTATTTATTATGTATACAATATTCTTTCTACGTGTATGCCTGAAGGCCAGAAGAGGGTACCAGATCTCATTACAGATGGTTGTGAGCCACCATGTGGTTGCTGGGAATTGAACTCAGGACCTTTGGAAGAGCAGGCAATGCTCTTAACCACTGAGCCATCTCTCCAGCCCCCAAATAAATAGTTTTTTAAATGAAATAACAGTATTATTCTGAACAGGCCACCTGAGACTGTCTCAAAACAAAACAGCTCTTCTGCATAATACCCACAAGAGGGCAGCAGAACCCTCTTCTGCAGCACACAAGATAACAGCCCTTGGGTTTGCTTTATTGGGTTTGTTTTTTGAATTCATTCTCACGGCAGCCTTACTGGGTCTTTTCCTGGAAAGTACTCAACAGCTGTGACCTCATTCCAGGGAGGCCAGTGACAGTGGAGCCAAGAAGAGAAGCTGACAGCTCTGGTCACACATCTCCAGCTGGGGTCTACAACCTACCCGGGCTTTGGTACACTGACTGCACTGAACAGATGTGTGAACTTGCAGAGATGGGACCCATCCCTAACAACATCACGGTGATTCACTTTTCTTGAGTAGGCACCCCAAAGAAACTATAAATGCAGTCCTCAAAAAAAAAAACAAAAAACAAACAAACAAACAAACCCCACAGACTTCCTTCATTACCAGTGTTCCACAACTATCTCCACCTCGTTATGAGGGTCTCACATAGGAGATTGCAATGTCACAACGACGCAGGGTTGGATGTGCCTGAAGTCCACGTCCTGTCCCCACAGGCACAATCTCCAACCTCCAGAGACAGACGGGCTTCAGGGCCCTTCAAACCCAGGATGCACGGACACTGGGCCCAACAGAAGGAAGCCACCCAACATATTCCAGGAAGGAAGAGAGGCTAGAAGGACTGGAAGACTGACAGCTCACTACTGAAGGAGGGTTTCTAGAATCGTCTTTAAACGCTGTGAAACCAAAGAGAGGCGTTGTGCAAAGCCCTCACCTTGGCAGTGCCGGTCTGCGACCCGTAGAAAATCTTCACTCCAGATACGTGGGTCTGCTTCTGCTGAAGGGAGGGAGAGCCGTCGGGGGCACCTGGGAAGCTTCTCTCCTGGGAGCGAATGACCTAGAAGATGAACAAGGGAAGGGGGTCCATCAAGATTCTCCCTCACTCTGGGAGACATGAGAATGAGCGCAGACTCTTGAGTCTGATTCTCCTCACCCTTCCGGGTGTGCCCTTCAACTCATCCTCTTGATCTAACTAGGTCCATACAGGCCCCACCTCTTTTATATGATGTCCAGTACCTGCAGAAGGAAGCTGTAACCTACCTGATTATGGAGACCTGGTTCCAAGACAGACGGACACACACAACGGCAGGACCACTTCCCTTAGGGAGATGCGCACAATGTCCACCCCTCCTAAGAGGACTCCAGCAACAAACCATTCCACAGAATCCCACCCTGGGGACCTCAAGAGCCGCCGTACCACTTGAGAATGGAGGGTAACTTCCCTCTGCTCGGGTAACTTCACACAATCCCTAGACTCCAGCACCGTCCAAGACCACAAGGCTATGTGCAATCAGACCGATATTACATACAACTGGCCAAGAGGAATGCGGTTGGGGGAAGCAAGAGAATCTCCTCTGGGTCACTAGCTGCCCCTCTACCTGTGAGGGAAAGCCATCAGTCACCAAGTCCAATCTCCAGAGGTCTCTTGCAAGCAGTCACAGGTTCTGATGAAGACAGCTGTTATACTCAGAGGATGGCAAGTGTGTGTACACACACACATCAACAACAATATTCAAGTCATTTTCTTTTGCTTTTTTTTTCTTGGGGGGTGGATTTTGTTATTTTGAGACACAGTCTACCTGTGTAGCCCACACTAGCCTCAAAATAATCATTCTCCTGCCTCAGCCTGCAATGTGCTGAGATTGCAAGTGTGCTCTCTCCAACCTGGCCTCAAGTCCTTCATATAAGATGGCCTAGAATTTACATAGAACCTACACACATCCTCCCAGAGACTTTAAACCATCTGTAGACACTTACATTTGATCCAATGAAAATGGTATACAGTTTTTACACCGCTTGGGCTTTGAGAATGGTATTGTCAACTCTTTTCTCCAAACTAAAACCTCCCTTCTAGCAGGGAGGCTCAAGAGGGGCATGAAATTCACCAAAAACTTAGAAGACTCAAGAAGCCTCACAGCAGGGTGGTGGTATACACACCTCTAATCCCAGCACCCAGGAGGTAGAGGCAGGTGGATCTCTGTGACTTCAAGATCAGCCTGGTTTACAGAGCAAGTGCCAGCCCCAGCTCAGCTGTGTAGGCTGTAAGGACTGCTAGGGAGACGCCCCCTGCGGAGCTGCCTACGAGAAATGCAGCTGCCTTCAGAGATACCCAGTCATGGGCCATGTTGGAACAGGACTTCCAGGTGGCACAGCTTCCCAACTGGCACTGGCACTGCTGGGAGTAACCCCGCAGTACACTGACCGGCTCACAAAGACGGCTGGGAAGAACCATTTCTTCAGTCTGACCCCCCTCTCTCCTGGGGTGGACAGAAACGGTATCTGAGGAAAAGTCACATGACAGATAGGGAGAGAAGTTTGGCTGGTCATGTGATGCGGGTGCTAGGAGTGGAGCTGGGGCCCTCTGCAAGAGCAGCACATGCTCTTAGCGGCAAAGCTGTCTCTCCAGCCCACATCCAGCTTTTTATATGGGTTCTGGGGCCTGAACGCAGGTTGTCAGGTTTGCATGGCCAAAGCTTTGACCAGCTGAGCCGTCTCCCCGGCCCATTTGCCAAATATTTTCTATTCTTTGGCTTAACCTGAAGACCACCAGGATGTGGAGGCAAACTGCACGTTCTAAGAGTTCTAATCTTTTTGTTTATTTGTTTGTTTTGTTTTGTTTTTCCAAAACAAGGTTTCTCTGTGGCTTTGGAGCCAGTCCTAGAACCAGTTCTTGTAGACCAGGCTGGCCTTGAACTCACAGAGATCCACCTGCCTCTGCCTCCTGGGTGCTAGAATTAAAGGCATGCGCCACCACCGCCAGCTAGTTCTCTTGATAGGTCAAAATTCCATTGTAAAGATTCTTAGTTCATTATAACATAGTCTCTAAAATCTTAAGAGAAAAAAAAATTAAGGAATCAAAATAAACCATAGACAGTGGGGGAAAGGGATGGGAGGAAAGGAGGAGAAACTGCAGTCAGAATGTAAAATAAATTAATTCAATTTTTAAAAAATCTAGAGAAACAAAAATGTGATTTAATGTAGGAAGGGTAATGCTTGCTGATGATCTTAGCATTCAGGAGGTGAGGCAGGATGACTACCCAGACACCAAGGTTAGTTGGCTACATAATAACAGGACTCTTTCTCACAAGCTAGATGGGTAGGTGGGCAAAGGCCCTGTGGCCACGCCTGACGACTAGAGATCAATCCTAGAACCTACACAATAGGAGGAACCAACTCCTGCAAGCATGTACTCCTCTTGCAGGACCCCAGATTGGTTCCCAGCACCTATAACTCCTACTCCAGAAGATCCAACGCCCTCTTCTGGCCTCCACAGGCAGTGCACTCATGTGCATATGCCCACACATATGCACCTAATTAAAAAAAAAAAAAAAAAAAGTCGGGGGCTGGAGAGATGGCTCAGCAGTTAAGAGCACTGGCTGCTCTTCCAAAGGTCCTGAGTTCAGTTCCCGGCAACCATATGGTGGCTCACAACCATCTGTAATGAGATCTAGTGCCTTCTTCTGGCCTGCAAGTATACATGCAAGCAGAACACTGTATATGTAATAAATAAAGATTTATTTTTAAAAAAATGTTTTAAAGGGAGAGGTAGGTAGAGAGAAAAAAACTATGGCAATTACCTGTTTCTTGATGACAACCTGGACACAGATCCAAAGGGTGACTCCCAGAGCACAGCCCAGGTAGATGTAGAACCTATTCATCCATAGTAGCAGTAAAGGTGAAGAAAAGTCCCACACGTCGACAGGAGGCCCTGCGTTCAAAACAACACATAGCTGGAACAACGCATGCAGCCACAAAGATGCCCACTGATGGTTTAAGAACTAAAAGCAGCCTGGTGGTGGTAGCACTGGGAGGCAGAGGCAGGTAAATCTCTAGAGTTTGAGACCACCCTGGCCTACACAGTGAGTTTCTGGACAGCCAAGGCTACACAGAGAAACCCTGTTTCGAAAAATAAAAAACGAGGGAAAGAAAGAGTTGAGATCAAACTTCATATTCAACAATCTAAGAAATTTCAATGGCTGATTTATTTATTTTTTTGTTGAAACAAGATTTCATTATGGAGACCAGGCCACGCTCAAACGTACAATAATTCTCCGCCTCACTATCCAGACAGCATTGTCTGCCCTTTTCTGTTTGCTTGTTTGTCTTATGAGATAGGATCTCTCTAGCTCTGGCTATCCTGGAGCTCATTTATGATGACCAGGTTGGCCTCAAACTTACAGAAATCCACCTGCTTCTGCCTCCCAAGTGTTGAGACTAAAGGCCTTTGCCACAGTAACCGCCCTGATTTCTTTTATATATATATTTTTTTTTACTTTTAGTTATGTATAGGCCGGTGTATCTGCATATGCTCATGTGCATACGTGCAATAAGCCCTGCAGGCCAGAGGTACTAGATCCCTTGAAGCTGGACTTACAGGTATCTGTGAATGCTAAGAACTGAACCCCAGTTTTATGGAAAAGTGGCAAGTGTTCTTAACCACTGTGACATCTCTCTAGCTCATACCTGAGTTTTTGGGGTTTTTTGTTTTGTTTTTGTTGTTTTTTTTTTTTTTACTTTGAGGCTTGCCTTAAACACTGAAGCTGAAATTTCAAGGGACTTGAAACCTGAAATTTAGGTTTACAGGTGCTATTGAATAGACTCAGAAGTCTCGAAACATGTGTTTAAGGAGGAAGCCATTTTTTTCTTCGAGGTTAGGCCAGTTTCCTTCAAAACATATCCCTTAGTCCCAGAAAGGCAAAAACTAGTTAAGAGAACGATCAGTCCTCCCTGTTCCCAGTAGTGACAGCCTCCTGCTATTATGTGCATTCAGTAGACTGAGGCAGGAGGAACACTGTAAATTTGGAGGCTAGCTTGGGCTACAAGCCGAGTTTCAGGCCAGCTTAGGCTACATAACAATTTCCTAATCCCCCTGGGTAGTAAATTCCAAGTCACCCTCAACTACATTCTGAGCGCCAAGCCGGTTGCTACACAGATGAGTTCAGACCTAGACTACATGGTGAGTCCCATTCTCCTGGGTTACACGGTAAGTTCTAGCTCAACCTGGGATACAAAACAAGGAAAAATATAATGAAACGACAAGGGGAAAAATAAAATACAATAAAAACAGAAAGTAAAAGATCAAGTGCAACACCTACGCCCCCTGCGCGGGAAGGGAAGCTGTTTCCTCCTACCCGCCCGAGACCCTGGCCAGCCCGGCCTCACCCATCCTCCGCGGAGCCCAAGCCCCGCAGGTCACAGCAAAGTCAGAGTGCGCGGGCATGCGAGCACACGGATCGGGGTCACAAAACTAAGGCACCATGCCGCCAGCAGGCCAGCCCTCATTGGCCACAGAGGACAGAGGGGGTGACAGAGCTAGCGGAAGTTCAAAGGCTGCTCTCTGATTGGCTTAGGTGGGGAGGGGGCGGGACCAGAGAGAAGCCCAGCTCGTAACGCTGGGACAGATGCTGGAGCGTTTCCTGTACGTCTCGGATTGGCTCAGAGTAGGGAGGGGGCGGGCCTGAGGGGAGCTCCGCCCAGAGGTGCAGAAGAGAGTATGCTTCGGACTCCACTCGGTTTGGCTAAAATGCAAAAGGGCGGGACGGAGGAAAGTACTGTCTAGAAATGAAAGACAGCCTAGCCTGGTGGTGCAGACCGTTGTTAATCCTAGCACTCAGGAGGCAGAGGCAGACGATCTCTGTGAATTCATAGTTCGAGACCAGCTTGGTCTACGTACTGAGTTCCAGGACATACGTAGGCCAGGGCTATGTAGAGAGACCCTGTCTCAAAATAAGTAAGTAAATGAATGAAAGAAATGACTGACAGCTCAGTGACACAGGCCTGTAATATCCAGCGCTTTTGAGGCTGAGGCAGGAGAATCACGAGATTCGGGATAGTTACTCTTTGGAACAAGAGTCTCATGTGTATCCCTGACTGGCCTGTAACTTGATTCGAATTAACAAAGCTTGCCTGTGCCTCCCGAGTGCATGGGCCACTATGCCAGGTCAAAAGAAATATTAAATGAGAGGAAAAGAAAAGACTCTTAGGAGAAAAAAAAAATCAGACTACAGGCTGTCAAGCATAGGAGCGCATTCTTCTGATTCCAATACTCAGGTTTTGCTGTTGTTGTTGCTGCTGCTGCTGTTTATTTGTTTGGTTGGTTGGTTTGGTTGATTTTTGGGTTTTCTAGACAGGGTTCCTCTATATAACAGGGCTATGTGTTCTGGAACTCACAGAGATCCACCTGCCTCTGCCTCCCGAGTGCTAGGATTAAAGGCCTAGGATTAAAGGCATCCGCCACCACCATCCAGCCTAAATCCAATATTGGAGAGACTGAGTCAGGAAGATCGGCCATAAATTAGAGACCAGCATGGATTACATAGTAAGACTTCGTTTCAAAATAACAAAGAAAGGACATTGACTATAGTATGCGGTCCAGGTGTGTAGGCTCATTTGCATCTTAACTGTAACAAATCGACAGGCATTGTTTGGGTGTAGACTATAAAGTGACTATCAGATGACATTGAGGTTTTTGAGTAAATGTATGTGGGAGTATCAGGTATATCCTTAAGTATTTAAGGCTAAACCATACATACGATGATATGCTTTGATATGTGTGATGAGACAGGGTCTCAAGGAAACCCAGGCTACCCTCAAACCCTCCCTTGAACTCCTGATATCCTGTCTCTACCCGCAAAATTCTAGGATTATAGGTGAGGACCATCATATCTGGTGATTAGCTTTAACATAATAGAATAAAAGAGGGAGGATAGGCCAGGCTGTGGTGGCACACGCCTTTAATCTCAGCATTCGGGAGGCAGAGACAGGCGGATCTCTGTGAGTTCGAGGCCAGCCTGGTCTACAAGAGCTAGTTCCAGGACAGGCTCCAGTCTCAAAAAACCCAAATAAATAAATAAAGTAAATAAAAAAAGAGGGAGGATATAATTATTGAAGCAGGATGATGGAAACTCGTTACAGCTTTTTTTCCTCTTTAAAAGGTTAAAATGAATGCAGCTCCTGAATTCTGCGGAACTGTTCAACTAGAACACCATGTTTCCACTGGGCCAATAAACATTACTCACCAGCCAATAGGAGTTGCGCGCGCATGTAAATGACGCCATCGAACCGCGCTTTCCTCTAAGGATGGGGATCGGTGACACCCCGCAGGCGTAGTTGCTTTCTTTTCCTTCCCCTGGCTAGTGCGCCGCCGGACGCAGGCGCAGTAGAGCAGTCGGGTGCGCAGTGACTGCCGCCCAAGCGTAGGTTAGGGAAGAGCCTAGCAGTCCTGGGGTTCGCGTGCCGCGGGGTCGTTACAGCCGAGCGCTTGGAGAACCCGCGGTCTGGGAGCAGCCGCCATGTCGATCTTCACCCCCACCAACCAGATCCGACTGACCAATGTGGCGGTGGTGCGGATGAAGCGGGCAGGGAAGCGCTTCGAAATCGCCTGCTATAAGAACAAGGTCGTCGGCTGGCGGAGTGGCGTGTGAGTGAGTGATCCTGTGCCCCAGAGTCCAGCGAACCGGTCACCCCGAGGCTGGCTTCCCTAACCACGGCCGCTGAGAGCCATGAGTACCTGTCAGGCCTGGTTTCCTGGATTCGGACTGGCCTCTGGTTTGGGATTTTGTTGGTATCAAAAACTAACAACTAGAAACTCCGTCATAGCTGGGCCAGGTGGCCTAGACCCGTAATCCCAACGCACAGGAGACGGAGGCAGGAGGGTTGCTGCGAGTTCCAGGCCAGTGTGTGAGACTCTGTTTCTTTAAACAAAACAAAGCTGAAGCCAAAGAAGCCCCGAAATTAGGTTTGGGGATTGGGGGCTTCTTGGATAAATGATTAAGACGGGAATCCGATAGTCCAAATACTGTCACGAAGAAAAGAAACTTACTATGGTCATTTTGCTGGAATACTAATCGGGAAAGTAATGTGTCACACACCCCTCAGAATACCCACTTTTATCAAAGTGCGTAGTGTCTTCACTACTGCCATCTAGGGACAGATATTCCAGGGTGGAAGCTTCGGCACCACACCCCACCACACCCCGAGTTTCCTTATGTAAAACAATGACGTGTTTGGGTTTCCTCCCCACCCCCCTTCTTGATTAACTGAGAGAATACAGATACTGTCCTGAGTTTGAAATTGTTCAAGTCACCTGGGAGAGAGGTGGGGGCGCATGTGTGTTCAGTTTCTCGTTTTTTAGTTTGGGTTTTATGAGACAAGGTTTCAAGTAGCACAGAACCCCACTAGATAGCCGAGGCTACCCTTGAACTCCCGATGTCTGCCTCCCTCTCCTACGTGGCCGGGATTACAGATGAGCACGGCTTGCCGCACTCCCGTCTCTCTTGTGTTTAACTGTGAATGCGTTCCCAGCTGTGCAGTGGATTCACAGAGGCTTCTCTCTCCCGCCCTTTCAAGGGAAAAAGACCTCGATGAAGTTCTGCAGACCCACTCAGTGTTTGTAAATGTTTCCAAAGGTCAGGTTGCCAAGAAAGAAGACCTCATCAGTGCCTTTGGGACGGATGACCAGACTGAAATCTGCAAGCAGGTAGGTTCTGCCGGTCACAGCATAACGCATCGCCATGTTCACAGGCAACATCAGGACCTCTGTTCTTCTTGATCAGTTTTTGTTTGTTGTTTTAGCATTCATGTTGAAAGATTTGGGAGGTTCATACAGTGGGACATCAAACTCAGCTGGATAGCCATGGAACTTCTAATCCTCCAGCATCACGCCACCTTAGCTCCAATATAACACTGGGGGTTGGGGAGGGGAGACAGTATATTACTATGTAGTTCTGGCTGACCTAGAACTCATTATGTAGACCAAACTGACCTCAAATTCACAGTAATCCACCTGGCTTTGCCTCCTGAGTGCTAGAATTAAAGGTGTGCACGTCTGTGCCCCGCTGGTCTGGGTTTTTTGTTTGTTTGCTTAACCTGTATCAACAAATGAGTGTGCACATTTGTGCAAGGTGCCTGTGGAGACCAGAAGAGAGCACTGGATCCCCTGGACCTGGAGTTACAAGCATTTGTGAGCCCCTGCTGTGGGTGCTGGGAAATGAACTCCAAAACTCAAAAGGAGCAGCAAGCTCTCCGCTGTGCCTTCTATCCAGCCCCTCCAGTATCACTTCTCACACAGACTCTCAACTTCTTTTTTTTTTTTGATTTTTTTGAGACAGGGTTTCTCTGTGGTTTTGGAGCCTGTCCTGGAACTAGCTCTTGTAGAGTATGTTGTTTTAATAAAGCTGTGTATGCATAGTAAGTAGACTCCTACTAATACTGTAATCGGTATTTCTCAGAATTAAAGCAGCATAAAGAAGTTGAGAGCCGGGCAGTGGTGGCGCACACCTTTAATCCCAGCACTTGGGACGCAGAGGCGGGCGAATCTCTTGAGTTTGAGGCCAGCCTGGTCTACAAGAGCTAGTTCCAGGACAGCCAGGGCTGCACAGGGAAATCTTATAACAGGTGACAGTTCAACATCCAGGTTGGAGAAAATGCTGGGAGGAGACAGCAGAGGAATAGCTTGCCATGGTAGAAAGGGCTTCCTCATAGGCAAGGGGGCTGCATGTGCCGCAGCTTCTCAAGTCCTCTCGCCTTGTTCAGAATGGTAAGGGTTACCCCATTCAAGAGGAGGAGTGCAGTCTGGGCCTCTTCAGGCAGGCGAAAGCGCTCGAGATACAGAGCATGGAAGGAAAAGAACTTGGCGTTTCTGGGTAGGCGCGCCCGAATGCAGGAGCAGTGCCTGGTACCTTTCAGTCTTGATCTTTCCACAGTGAAAGTTGACTGTGTTGTTTTTTGAGGGGTCTCTTAGTCTTCAGGCTTCCCCGCAACTGCTGAATGTTCTCAGAGCATCTCTGGCAGGTTTAGGCAAGGCTGCTGGGCACTGAAACAATTTCCATCCTAAGGCCTTGACCCTGGACCCCAGCTTCAGCCCTTCCTCAGAGCACGTGACTGCCAGGTTTTCCATCTTAACAAAGCCAACTAGGCGTCCCGGAACCCTCCAAACTCCTCGGGGTTGTTTTTGTTTTGTTTTTGGAGACAAAGGGAACCGCCAGGTCCTGCTTCTGGGTTGTTGTTTTTTTTTTCCTAGATATTTAAAATCAAACTTTAGAAATTAACTTTTCTAATAAATCACCTCTTTTACCTCACTGTGCTTCCTACCACCCACCCCAGATTTACTATGCAGCACGTGCTGGCCTGGAATCTGCTATGCTCACTAGGCTGGCCTCGAACTCAGTTTGTTTTGTGGCGGTTCTGGGGACTGAACCCAGGGCCTTTCCTTTTTTTGTATGTCATGCCTCTAGAGCAGTGGTTCTCAACCTTCCTAATGTATTGCATTCACGCTTAAATACTGCCCCTCACGTCGTGGTGACCCCAACCATAATAAAACTATTTCATTGCCACTCCACAACTGTAATTTTGCTACTGTTAAGAATCATAATATAAGCCTGGTGGTGGTGGCGGCTCTAGCCCTTAATACCAGCTCTTGTGAGGCAGGTGGATTTCTGTGAGTTCTGGGCCAGCCTGGTCTACAAAGTGAGTTCCTGAATAGCCAGGACTACGAAGAGAAACCCTGTAGTCAAAAAAAAACATGATGTAACTATCGGATATACATGATATCTGATATGGGGTCACAGCCCACAGATTGAGAACTGCTGCTCTGGATGGATTTTTCTCCTGGCCCAGAAGCAGGATCTTGGAGCTGCTCATAACCTGGTGCTGGGTTTAGGCAGCATTTGGTTGGTTCTGCATGAGCAGCTGCAGAGAACAAAACTTCATTTCCTCCCTGCTAACTAACTCTGTGCCGTAGAAAAAGATAACTAAAACTGATGGAGACTTTCTGTATGTTCTGCCGTTTTAGATTCTGACCAAAGGAGAAGTTCAAGTGTCAGATAAAGAACGGCACACACAGCTGGAGCAGATGTTTCGGGATATTGCAACCATTGTGGCAGACAAGTGTGTGAACCCAGAAACAAAAAGACCCTACACGGTTATCCTCATCGAGAGAGCCATGAAGGACATCCACTACTCGGTCAAGCCCAACAAGAGCACAAAGCAGCAGGTAGTGAGCGCTCTTTGTCCTCAGAACTTCCCCAGCCTTTGACCATGCTTTCTTCCAGAGCAAAGAACTACTTTATTTCCATTTCACAAACTGAGACATCTCACTTCTCTCCGTCTTCCTGGGATTGCTTGTGTGGCCATTGGCATAATGCAGCTATATGCAAACTGTTTTGTTGATATCCGACATACGAGTTAGTGCATATATTAAATAACAAGCTCTCCCCATTATGTCTTGAAAGGCTTTGGAAGTGATAAAGCAGTTAAAAGAGAAGATAAAGATTGAGCGTGCCCACATGCGATTGCGCTTCATCCTGCCAGTGAACGAAGGAAAGAAGCTGAAGGAGAAACTGAAGCCGCTGATGAAGGTCGTGGAGAGTGAGGACTACAGCCAGCAGCTGGAGATAGTAAGATGATGGCGGTGGGGAGCCAGTGGTGGACTGGGCCCCAAGATTATAGTTAACACATTCTTGGCTTCATTCTACCAGAATAACTTACTGTCTGATCATTAATACTGTATTTTTTCTTACTTTTGCATAGCTGTAACCCAAATGCGTGAGAGAACAGAATAAGGTTTATTTCAGCTCAGTCTGAGAGAGTTCGGTCTATGACTGCTTGGCCTCGTGTAGTTGGGCAGAACAGGAAGGAGAGGGAATAGGGGAAATGGTGGAAGCTGGAGAGATGGCTCAGCGGTTAAGATCACTGCCTGCTCTTCCAAAGGTCCTGAGTTCAGTTTCCCAGCAACCACATAGTGGCTCACAACCATCTGTACTGAGGGAAAATAAGACGAGGTGTACCTAACAGAGAGAGCCCCTTCCCCCCGAATCTACTTCCTTCATAGAGATCTCACCTCCTCAAGTTTCCAGACTTGGCAAATCAGTACCACCAACTGGGTATAAAGCTTTGAACACATGAGCCTGTTGGGGACATTTCATACTCAAACCATGAGACAATATCAAGAAGTTGTAGGCTAGGCTAGCATGTCAGATTGTAAATAGGACACTGCAGTTAAACACATGATTTTATTTGCTCCTTAGTCAACTTATTGACAATAGATTTGTTTTGGTTGTATTCATTTTCTTTGAAATAATATTTTTCACTGAGTCTTCTATGATGAGACCACTAATAATAGAGTGGAGCCACGTGGTACACATCTGTCACCCTAGCACTCTGGAGGTAGGGGCAGGAGAATTGTGAGTTCAAGGTCATCCTCAGCTACAACGTGAATTTGAGACTAGAAGTTACCATCTTTCCTTTTAACCAGAACATGTTTTAAGCATTAGCGATGAGAGGATTTGTTCCTGGGTCATGGGTGGTTCCTCTAAAGAGAAACAGCTGTGCCAGCACTGTGAACATCTGCACTTTTCAGAACCCACCATGGCTTCTCAGTATGTCCCAAGGGTCTGCTTCACAGGTGGAGGTGACTGCCACTGACCTATAAGGGTCTAATGCAGTGGCTCTCAACCTTCCTAATGCTGCGACCCTTTAATACAGCTCCTCATGTTGTGGTGACCCTCCCCCAACCATAGCATTATTTTCATTGCTACTTTGCTACTGTTATGCATCATAATGTAAATATCTGTTTTCCAGTGGTCTCAGGTGACCTGTATGCATCATAATGGAAAAAATCTGTTTTCCGATGGTCTTAGGTGTCTGAAGGGGTCATGACCCACAGGTTGAGATCTGCTGGTCTAATGCTAGATTTCAGCCTGGAGACCGTAGTCTGTTACAACCCTGTTAGTTTACAGCTGGGAAATCTGGGTATGTTTTTAAGAGGAGTGAGGTGCTAGGGATTGAACCCAGGATCTGAATGCTAGGCTAATGCTGGCTCTCACTGTGAGCTGCAGCACCAGCAAGGTGAGTGAATGCCTTTCCCAAAGGCCAATAACAAGTGTTTAGAATCAAGACTGAACACCAGGCCCAGCCTGCTGCCCTGGTCTCCACTGTGTTAGCAATACCGAGAACACGGTCTGATCCGCCCTGAGCATTAAAACTGAGTTTAATCTGCGCTGTTATCAGTCCTCCCTTGGTAAACAGCTACGTGATCATTACAGGTGTGTCTCATCGACCCAGGCTGCTTCAGAGAAATCGATGAGCTAATAAAAAAGGAAACCAAAGGCAAAGGTTCTCTGGAAGTGCTCAGTCTGAAAGACGTGGAGGAAGGAGATGAAAAATTCGAATGACACTCTCCAACTCCTCAGCTGGAACAAGACAGAGGACATTTGTCCCCTGCAGCAGCTTGTTTCCGTGACCTGCCAAAAGCCCTGCTCAAGCAACGTGCCACTTTCCAATCTTATGTTAAACATTTACCTAGGTACTGGGTGTTTTTGTTAAATTGGGGTTTCCAACAAAAATGACAAACCCAAAATACAGCGTCCAGAACAGCTTGCTGTCTATGCCTTTCCAGTTCCACAGGAAAGAAAGAACAGACATTGGTGGATAAGAAGGTAGAGTCAGTATGTGATACATCATTGGAGGGGGGTCTGTATAACAAAAAGGAGTGTTTGCTGGGATGAAGATGTGGCACTTTTGCATAATGAAGTCCAGGTCTGGGGTGTGCGCTGGTTCCCTAAATTTAGATATATAATGACTAGGGAAAATTTGAATTTTTAATTTTCAACAAATGTGGAACCACACAACTGACTTAGATTATTCTTGGTAAAATATATAAAGTCATTTAATACTAATTCTTAAAAGTTTATATGTTAGTATAGCTAAAATTATACATAATCAATAAAACTTATTTTTATTAAGCTCTGGCTTGCATTTCTAGACAGCTTTCTTTTTGTTCTGGTTTTGTAGCAGGGACTTCCCTCACTAATGAGATGCCTGAAAAAGCATGTTCAGGAAGGGAAGGTTTTACCTTAGCTCAGTTTGAGGAGTCCCAGCCCATCATAGCAGAGAAGGCATGGTGACAGAGTCATGAGGTCATGCTGCATCTGCAGTCAGGAAGCAGAGAAAGATGGATTCAGATGCCCAATCTAGAAAGTCTCACAGACTAGAGTGACCAGAGGTTTGTTCCCCTGCTAATTCTAGATCCTGTCAATTTGACAATATTAACCTCACAATGGGGGGGGGTGTTTTGAGGGTCTTAATCAAAGGCCTTTCTTTACTCCCAGCACTGGGAAGACAGAGGCAGGTGGATCCGAGTTCAAGGCCAGCCTGGTTTACAGAGTGAGCTCCAGGAC
>NW_026067935.1:523492-541242 GCF_014885135.2 Alexandromys fortis
GGTGGCTGGAGAGATTGCTCAATGGATGGTTCAATTCCCAGCACCCACATGGCAGCTCACACCTGTCAGTAACTCCAGTTCCAGGGCTACCCTCATACAGACAAAACAGGCAGGAAAAACACCAATGAACATTAAATAAAGATCCAAGAGCATAATATACTTTGACAGATTTTTGGGTTTGCCTTCAATTTTTTCTTCTCATTTAGAGTCAATCCTCCTGCCTCCTCCTGAATTTTAGACCTGTGCCCAATCCCTATTTTTAAGAGTTCATCCATCTGCAACTAACATAGCACAAGAAATTTAGTTTTCAGAGGCTAAAAGGCCAGCTATTGTAAATAAGGTTATCTCTTCCTGGGTTTTGTTTTTGGATAGATTCTCCGGCCAGCAAGATGGACACTAAAGGCCCATCCCCAGGACCCATACAGTAGAACAGCTGACTTCTGCAAGTTCTTACCTCCCTCCATACATGAACCATGGCACACATGAACCCATATACATACACACAAAATAAATGTAACCGGGGGAAGGGCGCATAGTGGCGCATGGCTTTAATGCCAGCACTGATCTACATAAGAGTTCAGATCAGCTAAGGCTACATAGTGAGACCTGTCTCCAAAATAAATTCTTTTCTTTGAAAAGACAGGGACTGTAGCCCAGCCTCGCCTTGAACTCCTGATCCTTCCTGCCTCACTCTCAGCATTACTAAGACCACAAAGTGTACATCACCACAGCTGCCTTATGCACACAGTGAGCTTGCCCACTGCATAGTGGTCATCTCACTTTCCTGACTGAGGGAACCTAACGCATAATACCACTACTCAGTTCTAAAGATCTTGTACTACAGAAGGGAGACATGTTTCTTCTCCATGTGTTCATTGGTGTATTCTCTCCCAGTGGAGATGAACAGAGCATTCTAAGCAAGGTGTTCCAACAAAGGGTAGGAGGAAGTGGAGGGAAAGACAAGAGCCTAATGCCCATGCTTCCATCAGACCTTACCTGTACAGCAATGGGCCGGTTATTCTCCCCCCCCCCCCCAAATTGTGCACACAGGCTAAAAGAGGCATATAATCCCCTGGAGCTAGAGTCACAGTTACGTGCTAGAAACTGAACTCAGATCCTCTAAGAATTGAAGCACGAGCCCTGTCTCCAGCCCATAGCCTGTTTTTTGTTTTGTTTTGAAGACAGGGTTTTCTCTGTGTAATAGTCCTAGAGTCTAGCTGCCCTAGAACTAGCTCTTGTAGACCAGGCTGGCCTCAAACTCAGAGATCTGCCTGTCTCTGCCTCCCAAGTGTTGGGGTTAAGGGCATGTGCCACCACTGCCTGGCTAGCTGAGGGCATACTAAGGATTTAGGTAATTGGCCAGGGTATCTTTAGCCTATATTGGTTCACTGGTTGTGTATCCTGTCTGTTGAGAATAGAACCCAGAAACCTACTGCTTAGCCATGCCCTAGGCCCCTCACTGGGGTTTTCTAGGCAAGAGCTCTACCACTGAGCCACAGCCCTGGCTCTTACTAATGTCTTCTGGTAGAGTTTGGGCCAGGTCAGTGAGCACTTGTTAGTCTCATACAGTACAAGGTTTTACACGTTTGGACAAAGACTCATAGATTTGTTGAGGTCACCTTAGTAGTAAATACTGGCTTCATTCTTATGGCAGGTGGTAACTTCAAAAATCAGCCTACAAAACCCTTTAAGTGTTCTTGCCTACACTTTTTGTTTAAATCACTACCAGGATGGAAGAAAGAAGACAAAGCAAGTAAACCCAGATGCTTTATTCTGTAAAGCACATGTGCACATACTTCAAACACAGAAAATCAACGAGGGAGGGACGCCATCACAGATCAGCTAGTGACCATCATGCAGCAAGGGACGGGAGATGGATCTGCTGCCCTCGAGTCCCACAGTGCCTGCAGGAGGGTCAAAACACAGGAGGCTGGGTTCCTATGCACTGCCAAGAACACAACAGAAACACCAGGTTCCAAATGATGAGAACTTACAAATAGAATCAAAACTGATTCAAGTCATACCGTATGGTGAAAGGACAAAAGGAAAGAGATCAATATGATCTGAAACAACCATTCACAGGAAGTCACTGACTTCTGACTGCAGCCCCAGTCTAGAACACCTGAGGATGAGCCGGCGCTGCTGGGGTCGGAGTCTCCAGTGGCCCAGCCTGATACTCCAATCCTGAGGTTTACCAGCAAGGAGCAGCTGAGGACCAGGCCTTGTGTGGAACTGCCCCACAGTAACAAGTTTTGTCAATGTGTCTCCAGGCCCCTAAACAGTCACACCCTCCTCCCCCACCCATCTTCCACCTGTCCACCTGCTCCGGTGAATACTGGGTTTGAGAGTACGTAACTGGCCTCAGGATGGGTGGCATTCCAAGCACTTTGGCACTTCCTCTTCGCAGGCCTTGTGTTCCTCCCTCCCACCCCAACAGATCCCAGCCACTGCCTGTCACTAACAAGGGTGACCAAGAGGAACACAGCTGAGCTGAGCAGACCAGTGGAAGTGACTCCTCTCATTTGTCTTGTTCTACTTCTCTGGGTTTTATTATTCAGCAGCTTAACCTGGAACTTGATGGTCCCGATGACAGATTTATATCAGCCAAATCACGTGGCTTTTTCTTCATCTTGCCTGACAAGGATCTCACTTAAAGACTAATTAAATTCACACATTAGCCAACTTATAAGCAACTCACCACTGGTTTAAAAAACAAAAATAATGCATCACATAACTACAGTAATTAACAATCTTCAATTTAGAAACTATTGTTTTCCATGTAGAATGTCTGGAAAAATCTCTACGCCAGTAAGGTTCAAAATCCATCAAGTTAACTCCCGAATTGAGACAGACTATAGACCTACAGTTACGAAACTAAAGTGCTGATGGACATTTTTTTTTTTTTTTAGAAATGAAGATGTGTTTTCAAAAAAAATTATTTTTGCATTCATTTTTGTACAACACACACCTCCACAAAGAAAATGACTGCTTTGAGAGACAGAGGATCAGTATGGAGCCCAGGCTGGTCTTGAGCTCGAGATTCTTCTGCCTCAGCCTCCAAAGTGCTGGGCATACATGCATGCATCCCCACACCCAGCAAGGCTGGAACACTGCATTGGAGCTGTTAAGGCAAAGAAAGCGTTGATAGAAAAACTGAAAATACAAACGAAACAAAAGGAAGAGATGATGGCTTTTTAAATGGAAACAGGCAAAGGATAGAGAAACCAGATGATCAAAATTTCCTATGAAAAATGCTTCTGGTGCCACTCAGTCAACAGTCTTCAGCACCTCACGCATTCTTTCCACCAGCGCCGTTTCCACATCACACAGCTCATAACAGCCATTTCCTTCTGGAGATGTGTGCTGTACAAAAAAGGAGTGTAAAAAAGAAGTTAAAAAGAAAACATCTTTTCTAAAAAAAAAAAAAGAAAGAAGGAAGCCCTCCTGTTTGTGACTGTTAGACCAAACCTTCATTGTCTGAGTGCTATGCCCTGCACTGTGAAAGTCAGCCCCATGTGCCTCTACTACACAGCTACTTCACCAGGAGCAGACAACAGCAGAGCACTCAAGTTCCTAGCCACCGGTGTGCAAAATGAAACTTTGATCTTCACTACTTAAGTGACTTTTAGATGCATAACCTTTTACCTAGGACAGACAAACACGTGTCCCCTAAACAGAGGAATAGTAAAATGTGACTATTTTTTTCTTTAAAAAAAAAAAAAAAAACCCTTCCTTGCAAGCAAACAGAAAACAAAGGTATGACTGCTGTCGCTATGATCATTAAGCCACGGACATGTAAGAGCCACAGGAGGGAATGGTGGCTTCTGAAATGCAGTATCCTAACAAAGGTGCAAACCACTTCCAATACTGAACACATCAGGCGCAACAAGAACCACAGCAAACATCAGCCCACTGGGCACTGGAACATGACCTGCTCAGCTCGGGCAAGACCCCCACATGCCCCAGCACTACACAGAAGGACCTCCTTCCCCCAGTGAGGGTGACGGGTTCAGGCTGCATCCAGGGCAAAGCACGTGCATCACAGGACCAATTTCCAGATCAATGTTTATAAATATGTACAAATCAGTTACAGGCACTTGAAATGTCTTTGGCTGGAATAACCCAACATTGCAAGATCGTGTATTCACAGAGTGGCCAGGCCCTGGCCGGTTCAGCAGGCAATGATCATGGTTCTTGGTCTCTCAGAAAATGGAGAGCTGTAGGATTAGGCATCAGCCAAAGCCACCTAGAAGACAGTAAGCAGACAAGTCAACAGGGAGCTGCTGGCACCTAGCCCAATACCACAAGGTTGTGCTGACTGAACACTTATTATCTTTTGGCAAGGGAGTTAACAAGACCTTAAGGAGACCATCTCACCTCAAGGAGGCAAGAAAGAAAACCTCAGTTTGTAAGCAGTGGCCAACCTGTAAAACCAATTGTGCTATTTTTATTTATTATTTATTCATTCATTTTGATGACAGGGTCTCACTATATAACTCTTGCTGGCTTGGAACACTCTATGTGGACCAGGCTGGCTTTAAATTCACTGATTGCTTTGCCTTTGCTCTGCATCCTGAGAAAAGAAATTTAAGATGTGTGGACCACCTTGGATTTGTTCTTTGAGATAAGGATTCATGTAGCCTCAGCTGGCCAAAAACTCACAATGGATGACTTTGAACTCATGATCCTCCTGCCTCAACCTCCCAAGTCCTGGGATTGCAGGCATGTACCACCATATCTGGTTTATTTGGTGCTGAAGACTAAACCTATGGCTTCAGGCATGTGAGGCCAGCATTCTACTAAACAAGCCACATCTCTAGCCACAGGAAACCGCCCCTGACAGGCACTCTGCTGCATGACTCCTGTGCTGAAGGAAGGACTGGAGGTAGGGAGGCACCCAGGAACCCTTCAACAGAGATTTTAGAATAGCTATCACGGCCGGGTGATGGAGGCACACGCCTTTAATCCCAGCACTCGGGAGGCAGAGGCAGGCGGATATCTGTGAGTTCGAGACCAGCCTAGTCTACAGAGCTAGTGCCAGGACAGGCTCCAAAGCCACAGAGAAACCCTGTCTCAAAAAAAAAGGAATAGCTATCATGATGCCAGGACCCCCTTTTTTTTTCTTGAGAAAGGCCTGTCACCAGGAGCCAGACAGACCCACCCACTGCTCACTCACCTTCTCAGGACAAAATTCAGGATTGTTCTGACGCAATTTGCTGGGTCTGCCTTTGATAACTGCGTAGCAAAACATCGTTATCACCATCACGAAAAGAAAGTAACTGGTGTGCATGAGATGCAGGTTTATTAATGAACGGTCGTCCTAATGAACAAAAGGAAAGAAACCAGACACATATAGTCCATTAATAACAACTTTTCAAACATCAGCCTCTGTGCTTGCAGCAACTTCATTTGTGGTGCTCAGAACTGAACCCAAGGCCTCACACACACTAGACAAAAAATGCTCTACCACTGAGCTACATCTCCAGCCCCCCAATATTAATTCTTAAGCTTGAACAGGCAGTCTCTCCATTTCTCTCCAAAACCAAACTAGGTTTCACTGGTTACACTTGGAGCTTCTGTGCAACCTTGTTTAAGGAGCAACCACTGCTTCTTCTACTGTGGCTTCTGTACCTCACACTGCCAGAGCCCCACCAGCCTATCTTCTACGGGGAGGGCTGCTCTTCTCTGGACATGGTCCTCGTGATCCCACAGAACAGCCTGTCTGCTATCCTCACCTGTGCGTCTCCTCAGATGGACAGCTGGCACATACCACCAGACAGCATCCCTTCTCCTTCTGTTTTTATTAAGTCCCTGGCTCGAAAGGATCAAGCTGGCCTCATTTCTGAGACTGACAGGCAACTACAGGAGGAGGAGTGTATGAGAAACCCTAGCTACCTCCCATGCTCACAGCCTCACAGCAGAGAGCGGGTTAAAGTCTTTATTTTAGAGACAGCCTCACTCTTGACTACAGCTTGACCTAGAACTCACTATGTAGCATGCAGTGGCCTGGAACTCTTCTTGTTTCAGCCTCCCAAGTGCCCAGCTCTCAGGAATATATACCAGACAAAACAAGGTTTTTCCCCCTTAGGATTTTGTTTTTACTTATGTGTGTATGTGCCATGTGTGTACAGGTGCCTATGGAAAGTACATGGGGTCCTTTGGAGCTGGAATTACAGGTGTTGTGAACTCTGGTCCCCCTGCAAGAGCAAGTGCTCCCAGCTGCTGAGCCATCTCCCTAGCCTCAGTCTTCTTACGGGACTGCTTTACAGTGGCCTGACACAGGTAGTGAGGGCCCTCGCTGCTGGAGGAGACAGATGAATGCATGGCAGGGAAGGCTCTGGAATCTGAACTGCTCATCATGCAGCCTTCCCCTCCACCCCACGCCTGAGCTTCCAGGCAACCAACTTCTAGAAGTGGATAGGGAAAAATAAGAAATCCATGCAGCACACTCAGGAAGGAAAGCAAGTATACAAATCACTGGTGTGGCAAACTAACTGCTGACAGCAGAATTAACTGCTTCCTCTTTTCTCCGAAGTTAAATGCTATGCAGGCCCCACTATCAAGTCAAATACACATCCTGGACCAGGCATGGTGGCAAGGCTTATAGTCCTAGCACGCAAGAGTCTGAAGCACTCAAGAGGATCACGATTTCCAGGCCTGCCTGAGCTACATAGTGTACACTGTCTAAGACAAAGCAAAGATTGCCTCTTCCTATGAACTGCTACCTCCTTTTTGCATCCTACTGGCAGATACTCTGCATTTAAGACCACAGAGGAGGGGCTGGAGAGATGGCTCAGCGGTTAAGAGCATTGCCTGCTCTTCCAAAGGTCCTGAGTTCAATACCCAGCAACCACATGGTGGCTCACAACCATCTGTAATGAGGTCTGGTGCCCTCTTCTGGCCTGCAGACATACACACAGACAGAATATTGTATACATAATAAATAAATATTAAAAAAAAAAAAAAAAAGACCACAGAGGAATAGTGACTGCAACGGGTTACAAATGCAACAGATCTCAACAATCCTGCTGAAAAACACACAAAACTAAGGATCAAGGCTTTTCTTAACCACAAAGGTACCATGATTTTCACAGCGCTACTGTCTAGTCTACCAAACCAGGTGGAAACCTTAACTGGCCAGGACTGAGCAACCCAAGATGTAAACATTCATACACTCATAGTTCCAGGATGCATGTGCACACATATTCATTCTCTCTCTCTCTCTCTCTCTCTCTCTCTCTCTCTCTCTCTCACACACACACACACACACACACACACACACAGAGTCACAGTCACACAAACAGAACTTGTTTCACTTACATCTGGAACAATAACGGTGAGTTTGGGATTTAAAGCATGGTAGACTTTTCCGATGGCGCCCTTATAACACCAGAAAGGATTGTAGTCTTGAGCATATTTTGTGTTGGCATCTCTGGCAGTTGTGAAGATCTTGTACCAGAGTGTGGCGTTGCTGTATGTGTCGGGGACACAGTGAGGTGGCTGACTGCAGAGGAAAGAAAGAAGCCAGCTCAGTGACTTGAAACATTTATTTGAGCTCCCTCTACACGCAGCCCTGGGCAACACTGAACAGAGCAACATAACGAAAGGAGAAATAAGACGTTTTTAACAATTACCATAATTCTCTGGGATAAGTGCCATTATGTTTTGATGGTCTGTTGTTATTCGTATTTTGAGACAGGATCTCAATATAAGCAGAGGCTGGCCTACAAATGCTAGAATTGCAGGTGTGCGTCAATACATCCAAATGTTTTGTTTTTTGAATAAACACATAAGGAGCCAGGCATAGAGTTGCAAACCAATAATCCCAGAATTCCAGAGACTGAGAACATCAGTTCTCGCCAGGTATGGTGGCGCACACCTTTAATCCCAGCACTCTAGAGGCAGAGGCAGGTGGATCTCTGGGTTCAAGGCCAGTCTGGTCTACAGAGTGAATTCCAGGACAAACTCAAAAGCTACTGAGAAACCCTATCTCAGTTAAGAGCACTGGCTGCTCCTCCAGAGGTCTTGAGTTCAATTCCCAGCAACCACATGGTGTCTCACAACTCTTCTGGCCTGAAGAATACTATATAAATAAATCTTTAAAAAAAATCTAACAAGAGCTAGTTCCAGGACAGGCTCCAAAACCACAGAGAAACCCTGCCTCGAAAAACCAAAAAAAATAAAATAAAATAAAAAAAATCTAAAACAAAAGTTTCTGGGTCACAGATGAACAGAACCTTTCCCCTTAGGCAGCTTTAATCACAGGCCACTCTGGAGGGCCTGGCTCCTTCCTGTGCAAGCATGACTCAGCAGGAAAGGCAACTGGAGAGCTGCCGCATCATGTTCACTACCTCACTCAATCACTAGCTCTGGGACGGGGCTTCTTTCTGGTTTTCTTTTGTTTGGTTGAGATAGGAACTCATGTACCCCAGGCTAGTCCTGACCTCATCATGGAGAGGAAGATGCCTTGACGTTCTATCCTCCCAACGAACCCTTCCAGTGCTGGGACTATGGTGTGCTCCACCACTCCCATTTATTCTGTGTGGGAAATGGATCCCAGGACTTCATGAATGCTAAGCAAACAACCCCAGCCCAGCACATCTGTATATGTAGAAGTTAGGATTTCAAATTAAACTTAACAGTCCTGGAAGCCAACATGATGGCTCAGAAGGTAAAGGTGCTTGCCACCAAGTCTAACAACTTGAGGTCCACCCCTGGAACCCACACAGGAGAGAACTGACTCCTGCAGGTTGTCCTCTTGGTCTCCACTTACACAGTGACAGGGAAGACTCCAGAGGCAGCTGTGAGGGTCATGCAGGCTGTGAACACCACCTGCTCACAGTGGCCATGGAGGGCACAGTCATCAGCGTTCCAGGCAGCAGGCAGTGTAAAGGTGATGTTGATCTCTTCATGTGCTTCCCTGCCTGCAGAAGAATTAGTGGCTTATTGGGGGGCACGAGCAGAAAGTCAGACTGTTCTCTGGTACTCCAATGAGTCTGAAGTCAAACTCAACAGCCACCCATTGGCCTGCAACCTGCCCTATGGGATTTCTGGAACAGAGTTAAACGAACTGAGTGCAGTAATTTTCTGTACCAATGTATTACTTCATTCAAAACCTACCATGCCATGAATGTGACCCAAGCGTCTCTGTACATGTACACACACACACACACACACACGCAAAGAAAGAGAGAGAGAGAGAGAGAGAGAGAGAGAGAGAGAGAGAGAGAGAGCGCGCAGAAGTAAAAGGTCTAATAGACTTAGGGAAGGCCTTGGGACCAGAAAGTGAAGTCTGCACTGAATCAAGATGTTCTAAGGTCATAAGGAGAAAAGGGTATGTTTGCTTCCTGGAACAAACAGGAGTGGTTTGTACCCTTACTATCATGGCATCAACTTTCCACTCTTAATAGCCAAAGGCAACAGGTAAGACCTCACCAGCCCCTTGTGGTCCAAGAGACCAAAGGTTTTTCTTCCAAGGCCCAGCCTGTCCTCAGAATGAACAAAGCCTTTCCAGAGTCTTCCAGCTTCCACTTTCAAGGGCTCCCAAGCCTTGAAAGGCTTAGCACATACAAGCAGGTATGGCCATATGCCATGGGATATTATTATTATTATTATTATTATTATTATTATTATTTAACATGGTAGTTTGAGTGAGAATGGCCCCCATAGGCTCAAATGTTGAACACTAGTCCACATTTGGTATAAGTATTTGGGAAGGATTATGAGGCACAGGAATAGGATTTAAAGCTTAAAAGCCTCCTCCATTCCCAGTGTGCTCTCTGCCCCCTGCTTTGGATCACAATGTGAGCTCTCAGCTGCTGCTCCAGTCCCTGCAGCCCTGCCTGCTCTACCATCAGTCATCATAAAGTCAAACCTCTGGATCCTTAAGCCCAATTAAGCTTTCCTTTATAAGTTACTCTGATTATGGTATTTCATCACAGGAACAGAAAAGTAAATACATTTAACAAATCTCTAGATAGCATTTCCTCTGTGCCAGCAATGATTTTAAGCACCTTGTAAGTGTTAATTCATAGTGAACTGTCTTAGTTAGCCTTTTATTGCTGTGATAAAAGCAATTTGGGAAGGAAAGGGTTTATTTGTTTATATCTCTCAGGTTGCACTCCATTGCATAGCAAAGTCAGGGCAGGACCTCAGACAGGGCAGGAACCTGGAGGCAGGAGCTGTGCAGAGACCATAGAGTAGAACTGACTACTGGCTTGCTCCTCTTGGCTTATTCAGCCTGCTTTCTTATTGAACCCAGGTGTGCTAGTCCAGGAGCGCCCTCACACATAAATCACCAATTAAAATTAACCCACAGGCTTACCCACAGATCAATCTAGTGGAAACATTTTCTCAATTGAGGTTTCCTCTTCCCAGATGACTCTAGGTTATATCAAGCTGACATAAAACTAGGCAGTATATAGCTGGGCAGTGGTGGCGCACGCCTTTAATCCCAGCACTTGGGAGGCAGAGGCAGGCGGATCTCTGTGAGTTTGAGGCCAGCCTGGTCTACAAGAGCTAGTTCCAGGACAGGCTCCAAAGCTACAGAGAAACCCTGTCTTGGAAAAGAAAAAAAAAGAAAAGAAAAAAGCAAACAAACTAGGCAGTATATAGACTTTAGCTGCTGTCTGGTTTATCTTTTACATTACTGGCAACTGAACCCAGGAACTCAGACATGCTAGACAAGCCCTTAACAACCCAATTCCTGTTATTTTTGCCTCTTGTATGATCCCCAAATTCCAAGGGTCTGAGGTTTTTTCTAGTTCTTCCTGAAAGTTAGCACATTGCTAAATAAATGGTGGGCATTTAAAACTGTGCAGACCTGGGGCAGGACAGATGATCGGTGGTTAAGAATCAATTTACAGAACTCATATGGCAGCACACAACTGTCTGTAACACCAGTCCCAAGGGAATCCTGTTCCCCTGGCCTCCATGATACCAGGCCACACACATAATTTACTTTTTTTCCTCAAAGACAGGTTTTCTCTGTGTAACCGCCTTGGCTATCCTGGAACTCACTCTGTAGCCCAGGCTGGTCTAATCACAGAGTGATCCATCCACCTGCCTCTGCCTCCTGAGGGCTGGGATTAAAGTGTGCACCACCACCAGGCTTAATTAATTGAAAATTTTAAGTTAAGAAAGGGCCTGAAAGAGCACTTTTTTATATCCACAAAGTCTTAGCTCAAATTTCAGCATCATAAGCAATATTAAAATAACCAGCATGACAGTGCAGTGGGCCAAGAGCAAAAGTCCGATGGTGACTGAGGAATAATCCTGGGAACCCATGTATAGAAAACCAACTACCGGGGAACGACCTCAGACCTTACATGTTACTGTACATACACACAAAATAAATAAAAATGGCAACGTATTACAAACCCCAGAAGAACACACCTATTCATAGATGTTTGTAAACACTGTGTCTTGAGTAACATGGTATTCAGGTGCTGGTTCCCACATAGTTCAAAAACTGAGTAGAATTCCTGACTCCCCAGACTTAACTACTAATTTTGCCTGATGCTGACTGATAACATCGACAGTCAATCAGCACATAAATATTCATTATCATAAACAAGGAGAAATACACAACAGCAAACCCACCGACTGCTGTGTGCCACTGCCACTGACTGGACAGATGAACTGCGCACACAGTGGTGACTTAGCAAACTAAGATGTTTTAAGTGGACACTCATAACCCCACAGCAATCTGAAGCTGGTTACAAAGCTATCATAGAAAGACTGTAGAATATAGGTCATTTTGAGCTTCTACAATGTTTTTGTGTTTTATGTGTTGCACAGACTGGCCCCAAACTCAATACTGATAACCTTGAACTTACGATCCTCCTGCTTCTACCAAGTGCCACCAAGTCTTTTTCTTTTAATCCTCTAGGCCTTTTGTTCTTGTTTTTTTGTTTTGTTTTGTTTTGTTCTGTTTTGAGACAAGGTCTCAGTATACAGCCCAGTTGTTCTGGACTTGCTGTAGACTAGATGGCCTCAAACTTGCATAGATCTGCCTGCCTCTGTCTTTTGAGTGCCACTGGCTTTTTTGTTTCTGAGGCAGAGCCTGAAGCTCAAATCCTACTGCTTCACTCTCCACAGCTGGGATTATCACTGCACCAGCACGCCTGGCCCACGGCCTTCATGACCTAATACAGCATCTTCACATTTCCTTAGACTTCTCTTGGTTTCAAATAGAGAGCTGGAGAGATGGCTCCAGCTAAGAGCACTGGATGCTCTTGCAGAGGTTCACAATCATCTGTACCTCCAGTTCCAGAGGATCTAAGGCCCTCTTCAGCCATCTGTAGACACCAGGAACACACATGGATGTACATACATCCATACAACATTTATACACACAAAAGTTTTCTTTTTCTTTCTTTCTTTCTTTTTTTTTTTTTGGTTTTTCAAGACAGGGTTTCTCTGTAGCTTTGGAGCCTGTCCTGGAACTAGCTTTTGTAGTCCAGGCTGGCCTCAAACTCACAGAGATCCGCCTGCCTCTGCCTCCCAAGTGCTGGGATTAAAGGCGTGCGCCACTACCGCCCAGCTTCACACAAAAGTTTTCAATAATAAAAAAAAATTAAAGTATAACTGGACCTATGCAAGTAAAACCTATGCTGGTCAAAGGTCAATTATACTGAGGTCAGAAAGAGACCTTGTACCTTGAAATTCTCTCTCCTTTTCCTACCCACTCCCTCTCCCAGTGCTATAGAGGAAGCCAGGGCCTCACACACACAAGCTCTAAGACTGAGCTGTCCTTCTGGACCCATCAGTGCTGACTCTGAGAAGCTTTTGTTTATTTTAAATTTATGTGCATTGGTATGAAGGTATCAGATCCCCTGGAAGTGGAGTTACAGACAGTTGTGAGCTACCATGTGGGTGCTAGGAATTGAACCCAGGTCCTCTAGAAGAACAGCCAGTGATCCTGACCACTGAGCCATCTCTCCAGCCTCTCTGATTATGTATGGCCAGGTGATGGTGTGCATACCTTTAATCCCAGCACTAGGAAGGCAGCAGTAGGCAGATCTTTGTGTTTGAGGCCAGCCAGGTCTACAGAGTGAGTTCCAGGCCAGCCAGGAATACAAAGACAAACCCTGTTTCAAACAACAAACAAGAGACTGCGTATGATGCCGTACAACCCAACTGAGTGAAGACGCACAGCAACCACTCCTTTTGGACCTGAGTAAGTCCAAGTCTCAAGAGGAGAATCACTCACAAACAAAACAGAACCCTGAGTCTATCTCAGTTGCTGCCTAAAAGCTCTGAAAGGGAAGAAGCTGACACACCTGAGAGTCCAATCTGATGTCCAAAGATGGTGGAGTACAGGTGTGTGACGTTTCGAGAGTACCCTCCAAAGGGCTTGAGAGGGTCCAGGGTCAACGTAATGGCAACTGAGATATTGATGGGGCCTGACTCCTCCAGGGCCTGGGGCGGCTGAGTGGATGATCTGGCCTGCCCAATGGTCATGGTGCTCTCAGGGGTGGTGGTGTCATTGGAGAGATGCTTCAGTGTCTCGTTCTCTGATACACACAAGTCCAAATCATTAAAGCGCAGCAGAAAAGTATTCCAATCCTTCAGCAAAGTAAAACAGAGAGACAGATATGAGGCCCCAGCATCTCCAATGCAGGAATAACAATGATCCTTAACTGCTAACACAGGACAAGAGGAAAAAAGTGACTTGACAGTGACTGTCCCCAGTCATAACACACCACCATCCTCACCTGCAGAACAGGGTGATGTAATCACGTTAGCCCTGGAAACCTCAACTGCACACTCTACACATTATCTGAGAATCCAGCAGATTATATGGAAGAGAAAACCAACTAGCCTCAAGATCAAACTCAAAAAGGGATCTCGATGGGCTGGAGAAATGGCTCAGTGGATAAGACAGCACTGCCAGAGATTCCTGGCCCCACAGGGCTGCTAGCACTCACTCTAACTCTAGTTCCAAGGGACCTGATGCCCTCTCTTGGCACTGCACACACATGGTACAGACATAAATGTGGGCAAACATCCATACACATAAAAGAAAAGTAAATAAAGGAAAAACAAAATAGGCTGTGAGAGCTGTCGAGAACTCGGTGGTTAAGAACACTTGCTGCTCTTACAGAGGAACCAAGTTCGGTTCCCAGCACCCACATGGTATCACAACAATGTATACCTCCTGTACCAGAGCATCTGATATCCTTTGTTCTCCTTGAGCACATGATACACATATTTACATGCAGGCAGACACTCATACACATAAACTAAAAATAAATATTATAAAAAAAAAGGTGGATCTCTGAGTTCCAGGACAGTCATGGCTACACAGAGAAAACCTATCTAGACAAAAACAAAATCCAAACCAAACAAAACATTTTTAAGATTTATGTATTTATGGCTGTGTGGTGGTGGCTCTTGCCTTTATTTTTTTTTTATATTTATTTATTATGTATACAATATTCTGTCTGTGTGTATGCCTGCAGGCCAGAAAAGGGCACCAGACTTCATTACAGATGGTTGTGAGCCACCATGTGGTTGCTGGGAATTGAACTCAGGACCTTTGGAAGAGCAGGCAATGCTCGTAACCACTGAGCCATCTCTCCAGCCCTGGCTCTTGCCTTTAATCCCAGCACTCAGACTCACAAGATCTGCCTGCCTCTGCCTCCCAAGTGTGGAGATTACAGGTGTGCGCCACCAGCACTCGGGGTTATGGGTTCAGCACAGCATCTCACACACGTTTCACTATACACTGTTTCTGCTCATTCCTTCTTTACATCCTCTGTCCACTTCTACATGGTGCCCTCGTCAATAGGACCCCTTATCTAATAAAAATACCACCTGTACAAATGAGAAAGCCAGAAGGTGGCTATGTGTCCTTAAATGTCCCAGTCACAACTTCACAACCATGTAACATGACTCTCAGAAGTGGATTCCCTAGCTCAAGCACTCTCTCTTCTTTTGAAACAAGGTTTTACTACACGGCCCAGGATAGCCCCGACCTCACACGCCTTCAGCCTCAGTCTCCCGTTGTTGTATCATAGAAGTAAGCCACCATTTCCAGCCTTCTTTTGACTCAGGTTTTTGTCTTATAAATACACTCTATTTATAAATGCATCTATTTCTCCATTGAAAGAGTCTACATGAACTGATAGTACTATTTAAAATGACTATGTAAGGATACCCTAACAAAGCATTCACAAGGAAAAAGACAGGAAATTCTGTATAAATACGTATCTTTTGCTGGATGGATCTGTGCATTTGAGAGGCAGAGGCAAGAGAATCTGGAGTTTAAGGTCAGTATATGCTACATGAGACCCTGCCTCAAAACAAACAAACACAACAACAACAAAAACACAAAAAAAACCTCTAGGTGTGGTGATACACAACACATAGTATTATCCCAATATTTTTCATAAAGCTGAGGGAGGAAGATCACTTCAAATTCTAGATCAGCAAATATATAGTATGTTGCGGACCGGCCTTTGCTTCACTAGAGTGAGACCTCAAAAATCAAAAAGAGCTGCCCCCACTTAATACAAGGTCCATTCAGCACAAGTGGAAATTAGGAGTATACTGTACCTCGGCCATTTCTGGAGACTTAATTTCCTTGATCTTGAAGAAATAGCCCAGGGTGAGAAAGGCGATGGCCATGGCGCTGACACTGATCATGAAAACCACCAAGGGCGGCCGGCTGCTGATGTAGAGCTTCAGGTTCTCCAGGGGGTTAATGCTGAACATGCTTCTCATCAGCTGCGACCTGCAACAGACACAGCACATGAGCGGTGGCCTGCCTCACAAGGGAGCTGTAGCTCTCACATCAGTTTCATATAACAGTACTGTGGGGTAAAGTCTCAATGAATTCATTCAGAACACTAGAAGGAGCCAGGCATGGTGGTGCACACCTATGATCCCAGGAAATAGATCAGGAGTCAAAATGTATCCACAGCTACTAGCAAAGCCAGCCTGAAATATATGAGCCACTGTGCTTTAAAACAAAAACAAAAACTGGTGTGGGACAATTGTCTGTATTCTGTCAATTATATTTTAAATAAACGCTGATTGGTCAGTAGCCAGGCAGGAAATATAGGCAGTACAACCAGACAGGAAGTAGAGGTGGGTCAATGAGAACAGGAGAATTCTGGGAAGAGGAAAGCTTGGTCTACAGTCCTGATCCAGTCACAGAAGATGTGACTGCCTCACTGAATAAGGTACAGAGCCACGTGGCTAACACAGACAAGAATAATGGGCTAATATAAGAGTTAATAAGAAGCCTAAGCTAATGGACCAATCAGTTTACAACTAATGTAGACCTGTGTGATTTCTTTGGGACCTAATGACTGCAGGGACCAGGCGGGACAAATAACTCAGTCAATAAAAACCAAAGAAAAGGTCAAGGGGGAAGGGTGGAGCTGTTAGCTCAGTTGGTAGAGTGCTCACCTGGCATGCACAAAGCCCCGGGTCCCAAACCAGCACTACATAAAACAGGTATGGTGGCACACGTCTTTAAGACCAGCACTTTAGAGATAGAGGCAAAAGAATCATGAGTGCAAGTTTATCCTTGGCAACACAGGACCAAGCTCGGCTACAGGGCACTCTCTTACCCACAGAGTACATCAGTATTATTAGACTTTTACCCAGCGATCTGCCTTGCAGAGGTACGCAAGTGTTCTACCACTGAGCTATAGCCCTGGCATCCAACGCTCTTGGTTCTGGACACTTTGCTCACATATTTTAAATTCTAACTAAGCTGTCTGGGACCTCTCTTTGGTGTCATAGTTAGTTCCACTGTTGAAGAACAAGTGCATTAGTAGTATTTCTTCTTTCCAAATCCTTATATCTTTTTTTTACTAATTAAATGAAATAGCAATAATAGCTGTAATAAAATTCTTGCCTCACTTAAACTTTAGCAAAAATGCTTTGTAATGATTCACTATTAAATCTGGGACACAACATAGGCTTCTGATGGGAAGCTGTGCTGGCTAGTTTTATGTCAACTTGCCACAAGCTAAAGTCCTTTAAAAGGGAGCTCTGACTGAGAAAATGTCCCCCATTAGACTGGCCAGAGGGCAAACCTGTGGTGCATTTTCCTGACTGAGGATTGATGTGGGAGGGCTCAGCTTACTATGGGCGGTACCATCCCTGGGCTGGTGGTCCTGGGCTCTCTAAGAAAGAGGGTTGGTCAAGCTATGAAGAGCACTCTTCCATGGCCTCTGCATCAGCTCCTGCTTCCAGGTTCCTGCCCTGACTTCCCCAAGCGATGGAGTGTGCCCTGAGAGGAATAAATAAACTCTTTCATCCCCAAGTTGTCTTTCGTGACGGTGTTTTATCACAGCAACAGAAGCCTTAACTACAACAGAAGACTTCTTGGTTCTGGGTATTTAGCCCAAGATCTCTTTCTTGCTATGTATCTACTGAATTCAGTCAAATACTACATTCCAATGGATGCCACGTGTGCGATGTCCAAACCATCAATTTCTGCCTTTTAATCTGTTGACAAATAATCTGATTAATCTTTATCATGCTGATTTCACTGTTTGAATAATTTTGGCATGACTGAAGAGCATTATTTTGGGGGTGAACACAGCCTTACAAAGGCTAAACACCTGCCAGATCACAGCTATACCCCAGCCCCAGATCAGGATTTTTATTTATTTTTTATTTTATATTTATTTATTTATTTATTTATTTATTTATGGTTTTTCGAGACAGGGTTTCTCTGTGGTTTTGGAGCCTGTCCTGGAACTAGCTCTTGTAGACCAGGCTGACTT
>NW_026067935.1:541345-543361 GCF_014885135.2 Alexandromys fortis
AATTGAACTCAGGACCTTTGGAAGAGCAGGCAATGCTCTTAACCTCTCAGCCATCTCTCCAGCCCCCCAGATCAGGATTTTTAAAAACTACTCTGCTTTCAGTTTTTCTATGTATTCATAAATGAGATTTTTAAAAATGCTTACCATTCTGCATGATTACCTTTTTATTTTATTATTACTATTATTATTGTTATTATTATTAAAACAAGGTCTTCCTGTGTAGCCTGGACGGCTGAAACTTGCTATACATATCAGGCAGGCTCCAGACTCACAAAAATCCACCTGCCTTTGTTTCCCAAGTACTTGGTTAAAGGCCTGTGCTACCAGGAATAAGATGCACTTCTACTTCTTAGGAACTTGATTGACTTTAACCAGAAAACTGTTTGAGTCAGCCAAGTATTTATAACTCAAAACTCCTTTCTACCATTCACAAACATTTTCAAATAGGAAATTAAAGGCTCTGATTAATGTATTCTTCAGCAAAGAGATGCAAGGTTTCTGAGTCAGGCATGATGGCACACACTGTAATCCTAGCACTCAGGAGGCAGAGGCAGGCCAAACTACAGGTACTTGGAGCAAAAGACAACTAACTGTGGGGACGTCACTTGAAAGGACAGGGGACAGCTGTGTGACACTCACCAGAATTAACTGTAGCATACTTCTGTGTCTGCAACTCTAGTTCCAAAATCTTAACCATGGCTAAAAAAATAAAGGTCTAACTACTGATCTGCTTTCCTAGGAGTGTTTAAAATAGTAAAATATTAAATTAAAAACAGCCTGCTAAGACCACTCAAGGGTAAAGGTGTGGCCTTGCAAGTGTAGTGGCTGAGTTTGACCCCTGGAGCCCACATGAATGTGGGAGGAGAACTGACTCCACAGAGTTGTCCTTTCAGCTCCGTATGCACACCACGGCATGCACACACGCAAATACAAACTAAGTAATGTGACCAAAAATGAAGAGAAATGAAAATTAAAGATGTCAGTAACACGATGTAAGAAACTCTCAAGAGTATCAGAGGCAAAACCAGATTACAACAGGCCAAGGAGAAAATATCTACTTACTACATGCCAATGAGCTGAGCACATAACTGCTTAGTATACACCGGATGGGTGTTCTAACCCTACCAACACTGCTAGGTGAGGATTCCCAGCCCTAGCTTTCTTTCTGTCTGTTTGTGTTTGGGGGGGGGGGTTTCAAGACGGGTTTTTTTGTTTTGTTTTGTTTTGTTTTGTGCAGCTTTGGAGCCTGTCCTGGAACTCACTCTCTAGACCAGGCTGGTCTCGAACTCACAGAGATTTGCCTGCCTCTGCCTCCTGAGTGCTGGGATTAAAGGCGTGTGCCACCACCACTAGGCAGTATCCCTATTTTACAGAAGAGGAAACCCAGTCAAAATAGATTAGGTAATTTACAAGGATGCATGCAGGCATGTAAGTGGCAGAGGCTGATTCTCACGTGACTCACTGTTATCATACAATAGAAGGGCCAGTATGAGGGCTTCACATGCTATGAACGCACCAAATACATCATTATGGACAATAACTTTAATAAACACACAATTAGGCCGGAGCAGGGTGGGGGCGGGGTGTGGCGCACACCTTTAAACCCAGCACTCAGGAGGCAGAGGCAGGTGAATCTCTGTGAGTTTGAGGCCAGCCTGGTCTACAAAGCTAGTTCCAGGACAGTCAGGTTACACAGAGAAACCCTGTCTCAAAAATCAAAAAAATAAAAATAAACAATTAAGAACAAGTTTTGTGGTACTAGAAAGAAGGCTCAGCTGCTCTTCCAGGGGACCCAGGTCAGGATCCCAGCACCCCAGTGGCAGTTCATAAGTGTCTAAGATTACAGGCATGTGCCATAGGCATGGGCCACAATTGGAATTCTTTTTTTTGTTGTTTTTTTTGTTTTTTGTTTTTTTGGTTTTTCGAGACAGGGTTTCTCTGTGGTTTTTGGAGCCTGTCCTGGAACTAGCTCTTGTAGACCAGGCTGGTCTTGAACTCACAGAGATCCGCCTGCCT
>NW_026067935.1:544364-555280 GCF_014885135.2 Alexandromys fortis
CTCTCTCTCTCTCTCTCTCTCTCTCTCTCTCTCTCTCTCTCTCTCTCACACACACACACACACACACACACACACACACACACAGACAAATGGAGAGTGGAGAGAGGGTCGCGAGAGTTAAGAACACCTGCTACCCCAGGGGGCCGGAGTCAGGTTCTCAACCCCCACAACATCAAGCAGCTAACAATGGCCTCTACCTCCAGTTCTAGGAACACAACGCCCTCTTCTGGATTCTGAAGGTACTTGCACTCACGTGCACAAACAGACACAAACGCAACGTTTCTCAATTTTCCAAAACCGAATCTTTTTTTTTTTCTTCTTTCCTAAAAATTGCAGAGCACGTCCACTCGGCCGTATCCCGACGATCACAAGCCTTGGCTCCAGGAGCCAGGACTCTGCAGGCCTCAGGCCTCGGGAGGATGAAGCGGGCGGAAGAGCCCGCGCACCGCCGCGCACCGCCGCGCACCGCCGCGCACCGACCGCCCGGGGTCCCGGCCCCAGCGCCCGCTATGCCGACCCCGACCGTGTCCCCTACTCACCGCCCCACACAGCGGCGGCTCCGCGGACGCCCGCGGCCTGGCCCCGGTCACTCGCGGCGGCGCGCGGCGGGACCCGGGCTGCCCCGCACCATCCTCCCCGCCGCTCCGGAGACAGCGAGTGGCTCCCCGGGGCCAACGGGACGAGCCGGAGACAGGCCAGAGCGCGCCGAGGAGACGCCGGCTCCGCGCGCCCGCCGCGAACGCCGGCCTTTCCGGGTGAGAGCAGAAAACCACGTCACCACAAACGCCGCCGTGACCTATGACACACACACCCCCCCCCCCCGCGCGCGACGGCAGCGCGGCAGGGACAGAATTGCTCGCGCGCGGGGGCGTGGCGTGCGGGAAGGGGGCGTGTCTTTAGTTGGTTACCGGGCCGGGAAAGGTTAGGGACCGTGGGGCTGCCTGAAGGGTTTCGCTCGCTCACGTTCGCGGATCGCGGTGAGCTTGTTCGGTTCGGTCGGGGAGTGCATCTGAGTGTGCAGTGCATGGTGTATACCGGGTGAGAGAGTAAGGAGGGCACAATTTTCGTTCATTTCTGTTGGCGTTCTGAGTTGATTTTAAGACACCGTCTCGTGAATTGCAGCCCGGCTTCGCAATTTCTAAGGAACCCAACGTAGGTTCCAACTATGTTGCCTAGCCTGACTCCAATTGATGGGAAAAAACAATAATCTCAAAACTGGGTGTGGCAGCGCCTAACTTTCATCCCAGAGCTCAGAAGCTCGGGCAGGCGGATCTCTGAGTTAGAAGAAGAAGGAGAAGGAGAGAAGGAGGAGGAGCAGGAGGAGGAGGAGAAGATGAGGAGGAGGAGCAGAAGGAAGAGGAAATAGATCGATCTCTCTCTTTCTCTCTCTCTCTCTCTCACACACACACACACACACACACACACACCCAAGCCGGGCGGTGGTGGCGCACACCTTTAATCCCAACACTTGGGAGGCAGAGGCAGGTGGAGCTCTGTGAGTTCGAGACCAGCCTGGTCTACAAGAGCTAGTTCCAGAACAGGCTCCAAAACCACAGAGAAACCCTGTCTCGAAAAACCAAATAAATAAATAAATGAATAAATAAATAAATAACCCGCATAAACAAAATGAAAGTATTCCCACAAGGCAATATGTTTTCATAAAAGGGGTAAACCCTGACCCAAACCAAGCTAGCAAGCACAGCAAAGCTGATGGGCCCAACCCTCGGCTTGCTGCTCAAGCTGCCAATTACTGCCACGCTTCCCGGCTATCATGGACTCGAACCACCAGGAACCGTAAACCAAAATCTGCTCTTTCTCCCATCAATTGCTTTGGCCATGGTGTCTTCTCACAGCAACAGGAAGGCTAACACAGCCCTCTTCTCCGTAGACACGACTGGTTTAGAACCTTCTGCACGGGATCTCTATTGCCTCCCTGGAGAAGAGGACATTTCATTATTTCATGTCTCAGTCCTCTGGAAACTAGTTGACCTTTGAAGAGGCAAAATATTATTTTTTAATCCTCCAGATACGGTTATTGAAAACTTGTCCACTTTTCTGGCCTTGTCTTTTTTTAGAGAGAGAGAGACAGCTACAAGAAATGGAACGGGATGGCATCAGCCTGTTCTTCCTCTGTAGCCTGTGTTTGTCACTCTGACTGGAAATGAAAAACAAAAGCAAGGATACTCAGGGTGCAAGGAAGTCAGGAGTGGGCCACAGGAACCAGATTACAAACATCAAGCAAAAGGAGTCTTAAGGGGAGAGAAGTTGGGGGTTGTGCTGCACGCCTTTAATCCCAGCACTCGGGAGGCAGAATGGCAGCTCTCTTTCTAAAGTCAAGGCCAACCTGGTCTAGAGTGAGTTCCAGGATAGTCAGGTCTGTAACATGAGAAACCCTGTCTCGAAAAAAACAAAGCAAAAGGGGGGAGGGAGAGGAAGAAACTAGTTTGGAGACTGTGGGCTGAAGGAACAAACATTAGGACCCAGCCAAGCCAAGCATGGTAGCTCATGGGAGACTCTCTGCGGTTCCAGAGTGTCTCCTGGGCTGTGTTTTTATTAAGGGCAACTACATACAAAGACACTATAATCCTTAAGCCATGTTTACAAGGAAATCAAATGTTCTACTTGATTAATATCAGGGAGAACAAAGACGAGGAAGTACAGGAAGAAAAACATATGGGAACAGAACACGCTGTCCATCTTAGGAAACAGATCGTTGAGTTGGTAATATCTGATATAAAGATCATTTCCTTCTGTCCTTAGAATGTCAAACGTCAGAGCACTCTCAAACACTGGGTGAGTTTCCTTCACAGATGAGGCTATAAAACGCGTAAACAGAAAAACCTTGAGATATCGCACAGAGGTGATTCTGGGAGTTCGAGGCCAGCCTTACGGTTTACAGAGTGGGTTCCAGGACAGCAACAGCTACACAAAGAAACCCTGTCTCAAAAAGCAAAAACAACAAAAAAATCTAGCATTTTCCAGCTTTCTTGAGCTGAACAGCCTGTCGTACAACTGTTTCCCTCTGTCCTGAGCGTGCCAAGGAGCAGGGTGCTGCTTTCAGATGGAGAATGTGTTTCTTTCTCATTGGGTTCAACTCCCTCTAGGGTGGTTCTTTGCACTCCGAGCTCAAATGCTTCGCCTTGTCCATCTCTGGCTGACCCCCTCTCAGGTTGGGGTCCTAGGTTAAGTGCTTTTTTTTTAAATTTTTTTAAATAATTTTTTAACAATTTATTTAATTTCATTTTTATGTGCATTGATGTGAAGGTGTCAGACCTTGTGGAACTGCATTTTCAGACAGTTGTGAGCTGCCATGTGGGTGCTGGTAATTGAACCCAGGTCCTCTGGAAGATCAGTCAGTGCTCTTAACTGCTGAGCCATCTCTCCATCTCCTGTTAAGTGCTTTTAAGAAACAGGCACGTTGGTACAGTCCCCCAGTCAGCACAGCCAGAAGCAAGCCTGTATGAAGTCACCAGGGACAGCCATGGAGCTTTGGATCCAGACCCTGTCCTCACTTCAAGACAGAGACACCTCCACCCTCATCCAACCTCCAGAAAATCCCCCCATAGAGCAGTGGCCATTATACATTTCATAACTAGATCTATACACGGACTTTTCTTGGATACCCTGGTGTTTTCTGCTTTGTGAATCCTATCCTAGGATCATTACCAATACCAATTCAAAAGAGTGTCAATCACCTGAGCCCCTGTGTGCCAATGCAACAAAGCCATGGGACACATCTCTCCTCAGGGAGAGAAGGTCTGAGCACTCCCCTAAATGGACTTGAAATCTTAAGATAAGCCATCAATTTGTTGGGGAAATAATCTTTGTGTCACACAAAGAAAAGCACAAAGTGACAGTGACCCAGCAAAAGAAATTTCCTTTTGTATAAAGGGTACATTTCAGGACCCTAAACCAGGCCAGCAAGCACACCAGGGCAGGAAGTTCACTTGATAAAGATTTGATCTGAAGAAGAGCCACCTCTTAATTAGAAGAGATGATAGTTCATCAAACAGCATGGCCATTTAATCTGTACTAACTTATAAAACTAACAGATGCTTTTCATTTGATCAGTTATAACTTGCCAAAAGAGAATCTCCTCGAAATTAGTGTTGGAGAAGGGTTTTGTTTCTGTAGTTTCAGGAGAATAAAGGAATCCAGCTAAGGAATCTAAGCACCACCAGACAAATGAGACATCTGAAGAAAAAGGACAAATCATCCAGAAAAAGTGTCTCAAAAAAAAAAAAAGAGTAAATTGGCCTATTAGTATATCACATTTCCAACAGGATAAAATTTCGTAAATCTTCCCAAATGTTTGTTTCTACTGTTGTCTACAGACATATATGCAAATGGTCTTGTTGCTATCGCCATCCCAGTCTGATTAAAGATTGAAGCTGGCTTTGTAGCTGGAGTGTGTCCTCTCCTTCTCTAAACCCAAGCATGTTTACTAAGTGAAAGCTAAAACCTCTGTCTCATGTCAGAAGAACCACCTGATATGGGACAGAAGAAGAAAAAAAATTAAGGACTATTTTATTGCTACTAATCTCATAGTCCTTTGGTTATATACTGACTCTTTAGCAGCTTTTCTTAAGGTAAGATTTATATATTTATAATTTATATTTTTTATATTTTTAATATATATTTAAATATATTTATATTTTATATATTTTTAATTTTTGTCATGATATTAATAGTCATATAGAGTACTAACTAATTCTAGAAAAAGGTTTCATCTCCCTCCCTGTACATGATTTCAGGTTCGAGTCTCTCTCCATTTTCTGCAGTGAACCATGAGCACACCTCACGGTGATCTTGGAAGTCTCCAAAAGGAAGATGGGGCCCCCAATGACGATCCCTCTAAGACTGAGATAACACCACTAAGCTGAAAAACACAACCTAAAGATTGATTTTGGACTACAAACTGCTCAGAACAATCTCGAGGTGGCTAGCTGAGATGATCCAGCCTAACAGACTACACTAGCCAGGATCCGAGACAAGCCCTACAGTTTTACATTATGTAGAGACTGGACCACAAATGATACAGCTACCTCTCCCAGGACTTGTAAATGAACCCCAATTTTTCTTTTCAGAATCTCTTAAAGGTGCTGTCACCCTCAGGCAATAGGAAGTAATTTTAAGAATATGATGCCACATTCCAAAGAGGTGGGGTGGATGATTTTTGGTCATTCAATAAGTTATCGACATTTGTCATTGTTTAGGTGGACAAGTTGTTACTGGTAATGGTCAGGAAAAAAGCTAAAAAAAGGTAGTTAGATTCAAGGTTCTTGTTTTGAGAAGAAAAAAGTGAAGATATATATATATATATGATAAAATAAAAAGGTAGATTATCAAATCTACTTTTAAAAAGCTACTACTAGCTTTAAAAGTTTTACATTGGATTGGATTTTTGTATATTGCATACAAATTTTGTATATTAATACAAATTTGAGATTAATTTTGTCAGAACATTTCCACTACATTTCCACTCTTTTTCAAGGTATTTTACCTATACAATTTACATTTATGATATAATGTAAATATAAATTTACAATATAAATGATTGGCCCATTAGCTCTGGCTTCTTATTAACTCTTATAACTTATAAATTTATATAAGTTTATATAACTTATAAAAGTTTATATAGCTTATAAACTTATAAATTTATATACATTTACCAATGTAATACAAATTTATGGTCCTTGAAAATTATTATTACCAACTGCTTAGGATAATAGGGAAATACAGGATAGTAGTTAATCACCTGTTATAAACAAACTTATAATCACATTAGGTATGTTTTCTAGGTCAAATAAAGATATATTTTAGATAGACAGGTCATCTTCAAACACTTCAGAGATCTACAGAATATAGCATTTAAGATGTTTTTATAGCATAGGTTATTTTTTCTTTTTTTTTATGACAATGAAGCATGTCTGCTCCCAGCAGCACCAACCTACTCCAGAGAAGATGATGAGCATTGAAGAAACGCCACAGGGAGTTTACTTTCTTCATGGCAAAAGTAAGCCACTGGGCAACAAAATGCCCTTTCCTCAACTCGTGACAATATGCTGTCCTAATGGGACAAGAAGGACACAGAAGACAGTGACTGCCAAACCTTGCCGAGACAAGGCAGGTACAGTCCTTCAAAAACTCTGCCTCATAGAAAAGTCTGTCAGATATTCTAGGCCTGTAGGCCAAAGATGGATGCCCTAACATTGTAGAGGAACATTGGGTGACTGTCCAGACAGCCATCTGTTTCTGTCATTTCTCACATTTTTTTGAAGACCCTTGCTTACACTTCATACTTACTCAGTTAATATTATTTCTTCGTTGGGTCTCCGAGATAGTTAAAGACTAGACAGTTATATCTTTCACTGTTTACAAGACTCAGGAAAGAAATATAAAGTATATAAGATTGAGAGATATCAAAAGATAGTTTTAAATAGCAGTGCAAGTTATGATAGGAAGTAAATTAGGCACAAGACTTTGAGCTTGCCAAGAGAGAATGGATATGGAGTATTTTCCCTGAATTTGTCAAAGGCAAAGGGACTAGACATTGTTGATGTATTTACTGCCTGTATATATTGCATATGGTATTGTACTTAGTATATAAAGTTTTTCTTATATCAGTTATAGCCTTTTTTATTTTAGACAACAAGGGGAAGTGTAGTGATATTTCATTTGTATTTTAATAAATAAAGCTTGCCTGAAGGTCAGAGAGTAAAACAGCCACACTGGTCAGCCTCACAGACCAGGCAGTCTGGTGACACACACCTTTAATCCCACTAGCCACACTAGTTGCTATAAAAAAAAAAAAAAAAAAAACCAGGTGGTAGTGGTAATGCCTTTAATCCCAGCACTAGAGGAAGATAAAAAGGAGGAGACAGGTCTCAGGCTCAGTTTCATTCTGAGAATTCGTGGAGGCAGGATGGCCATTTTGGTCTGAGGTAGAGGTAAGAGCCAATGGCTGGCTGCTTTGCATTTCTGATCTTCTGGTTTAATCCTAATATCTGTGTCTGCTTTTTATCATTCATGCTATATTCTGTTATGTTATAGCATGGTGTAAATAGATTTGGGGCACCATTTGTTGTCTGAGGTTTTCTGGGGTTTCTATCCTGCCCGGTTCCCACAGTTGTTAAGTCCCAAAGAAATCACACAGAGGTCTACATTAGTTACAAACTGATTGGCCCATTAGCTCAGGCCTCTTATTAACTCTTATAACTTATGTAGCCCATTATTAACCCATTGAGCTGTCTGACTTATTAGGCTAGCTAGGGTCAAAGATACAAAGCAGCCTGATTGTTGCTAGGTCTGGTTAATAACCAAACACGATGATTAATTCCTTAAAACCATTTTTGCTCTCAATCTCCTGATATAAAAAAACTATCGGTAAGTGGGTATGTTTAGCAAGCTAACAAACTTTTGACAGGAAAAAAACAAAACAAAACAAAACAAAAAAACCAACTCACAATTCCCCATTATACATTTTTTTCTTTAAACCTGGCCAGCATATGCAGTTTTTAAAGTTGCATAAACAAAAATAATAGTATTATGATAAGTTACTGTAATCATTTGGTAAGAGTGTTTTATTGAGCCTCTGGAAAAGGGCCCTAAGACAAGAAATTTTTCATTATCCTCTCTCTCTCTGTTTTTATTTGGTTGGATGGTTGGTTCCCCCGCCCCAAGGCTCTTGTCAATTGGCCAGGCCCAGCTGGAATGTTGGGTCCCCACCCAGGCAAGAGATTCTATTCCGTAGAGCAGAAAGAGTTTTCTCTTAACAAGCCTTACCTGCCTACTACTTTAACATCTCCTCCTCTAAAGAACTAAACTACTGTGACTGGCCTCTGAGCCAAGCAACTGCCATCTTTGAGCAGGCAGTGTGCTTCCCCCTTGCTAAACAGAACCTCAGATGGTTTGATGAGAGTTTACACCCCGCCCCTAAGTATCCAACTCCTCTCTACTATCTGGAAACCTTGCACATGGCCTGGAAGAAGACACACACACGTGCACACATACTCATACACCATTGCACACATGCACAAAACACACACACAAACAAACATACAAGCAAAGAACAGAGGGCACAGCCTCCAGCTCAGCTGAGACTTGACCTGACACACACACACACACACACACACTAGAGGGCACAGCTGCCAGCTCAGCTGAGACTTGGCCTGACTTGCAGCAAACAGGGAAGGAAGAATGGATAGACGAGTGTGTCCTGAAAAGCTGGAGTCTGGTGGGCCAAGGTCACTCTGTGAAATGGCATCTCGTACAGAAACAACCCAGAACCTCCAAGAACAGCAGGAAGCAGGAGCTAATCTCCTGTCTGTAGTTGACCAGCCCCAGGCTGTAACGTCTGGGAGAAGGAGGCTGCATTTTCCGCTAGTACTTCGCACGCACTAATCAGTCCTTCCTAAGTATTCGCGTTTGCACACACGGCCCACATTCACACTCTAGAGGAAGGCCTTGAAGTCCCTCTGAGCCTCACCCCACAGAAGACTGCCAAGCCCTGTGGGCCTGAGGCACTGGTCCTTGATTTGACAGTGCACACCTGCGCGTTTCCTCAGGACCTTGTCTGCTATTTACACAGCCACATGGGGCTTCCTCAGTTTCTCACAAGAGGGGCTGGGCTGTTGGGTTGGCAGGGGGGAGGGGCTTCATCTATGTGGGTATGGGAGCCCTTCTTCCTACAGGGTAAGGCTTTTCAAATGTGGCTCATAAGGAAGGAGGCCCACACCCCAGTAAGTAAACCCTCACAGATGCTGTGTAAGGAAGTCCGATAAATACTGAACTTGGATTGATCTGTGCCTTGGTTTCTCAGGGACCTTAGAAGTAGACAGAGCTAACCTCTCCTCCCAAGAAGAAATGTTAGCAACATAAACCCTAGAAACATTTAAGAACCAGATCAGAGGGACTGGAGAGATGGCTTGGCAGTTAAGCACACCAATTGGTCTTCTAGAGGACTCAAGTTCAATTCCCAGCACTCACATAGCATCTTACACACTGCCTATAACTCTACCTCCAGGGGATCTGACAGCCTCACACGGACACACATGCAAGCAAACCATCAATGCACATGAAGTAAAAATAAATCATCAAATAATAAAAAAAGAATCAGACGCCCCAAACACTTTTGGCATCTCTGGGCCCTTGGTAAGGATGCAGATGCTAATGGCATCTGGCTTTCACTCAAGAGGAAAACTGGTTGCTTTTTTGGGGGATCTTTTTGTGCTAAACTCCAATTTAACTCCTGCCTTCTTCTCTGCTCCCTTTCTGAACAGGTAACCTTACCTGCTATTATGGAGTTGGTGTACTGATGTAGCACAGAGAAACCCTGTGTTGAATAAAAAAAAAAAAGTTTCTCTACTTATTTAAATGTGTGTGTGCACATGCACAATGTCCGTGCAGGCTAGAAGAAGGTGTCAGACGCGTGGAACTGAGATTACCAACTACTGAATGGAAACCAGGTCCCCTGAAAGAGCCCCCAGTGTTGTCAGACCCTTAGGTCACCTCCCTAGTTCCCCCCCCCCCCACTTGACGTTCTGATTGGACAAAATGATAGGTTGATTTGTTAGGAAACAAAGCTTGGCCACATTCCTACCCCGTCCTATGGGATCATGGGACGGCTTCTAAAAAGCATCTTATTTCCATGCATATTTGGGCTGTGGCTCACAAATGGAGGTCAAAGGACACTTGCCTTCCACCATATGCATAAACTCAGAAAGTCAGGCTAGGCAGCGAGCACTTATAAGCCGCTGCACCATCTCACCTGTTCTCACGGATGGTTAATAGAGCCAGCAGTTCTCAACCCTCCCAAGACTGTGACACTTTAACGTGGTTCCTCATGTGGTGGCGACCCCCCCCCCCCCACAGAAAACAGAAAGTGAAAGTAACCCAGCAAAAAAATTTACTTTTGTAAAAAGGGTACATCCCAGGACACCAAAGCAGGCCAGCAAGCACACCAGGGCAGGACGTTCACTTCCTTCTGATTCTATTGCAGGCAGCGCTGCTTCCTTGCACAGCTCCATGACTTGATCTGACCGGGGCCAGCGCCTTTGGCTGTGCCAGAGGACCACTGAGTGGCAATCCAAGATTCAGGTGTCAGCCCTCCGGAAGGAACTCTCTGATGGGCCAGTCTTGGCTAGCCAAGGCCACGGGACTGCAGACCCTGAAAGGACTTTTGCTTCTGCTGTGCCTTTACAAGCTTGCTGTGGCTCTATCTCTCTCTGGTATCTATCATGGTGTGCGTAGATGTGGAGAGATCTCCGCTGCCTGTAAAACCTTGTGTTTATCTCTTGGAAACATCGCCTTCTACTGGACATTTTTACCTGTGGGTTGTTAAGAAGATGGATGACCCCTCCCTAAGCGGTACTGTCTACTGTGAGAAGAATAATAATGAGAACTTTGATGGATACAATAAAAGAAAGAAAAAATAAATGCAAGGGTATGTTTCCCAGCTAAGGACTATGAGTTCCACATTCGGAGCTGCTCAGGTTAATGTTTAAATGGAAAGCACCTGAGTCCACGAGCCAGGCTGGAAAGAGGCAGTCACATGGCACTAAGACAAAGCTTCCTGATAACGTTAGGTTAGACCAGAGGCCTTGCTAATAATTTTCACAGAAATAACCCCAGAAAACTAGCTAAGGTTCACAAGGACGCACAGCTGAACTGTCTGACTTACCAGGCTAGAGTCGAGGATACAAAATGGCCTGATTGTGGCTAGCTCCCTTGCTAGGTCTGGTTAATAAGCTAAGGCGATGATTAATTCCTCATTCCCATTTTTGCCCTCAATCTCCTGATATAAAAAACTATTTTTTTAAATATTTATTTATTATGTATACAATATTCTGTCTGTGTGTGTGTCTGCAGGCCAGAAGAGGGCACCAGACCCCATTACAGATGGTTGTGAGCCACCA
>NW_026067935.1:556375-602333 GCF_014885135.2 Alexandromys fortis
AGAGGACTCTATATAAGGCCGCAGTTCGGGACTGTCTCCCCGCAGTCCCAGGTTTGGTGGAGACCCTAGCAGTCTGCAGTCACTCCAAGGACAGCAAAGCTAGCCCCTTTGTCTGAGCCTTGGGAGAGTTAAGAACTCTCTAGTGATTTGGCTGCTTTGTTTTTCTGATCATCAGTTTGAACTCCAATAACTGTATGCGTTTTTTTTTATTAATTGTGCTACCTTGGGGTCTATAAACTCGCGGGGGAAAAGTATAGGATAGAAAGAACAAAGAAAGAAGCTAGAAAGAACACAAAGGAGTAGAAAATAAAGAAGGTAGCCATCTGCTAAATGGGTCGCAACACTCGCTCACGCTCAAGGTCCACAGAGAGCAGGGGTCGGAGACAGCGAAGGCAGAACCAGAGCCACAGCCAGAGCCATGGACAGAGCAGGAAGTGGCATCAGGAGTCCGAGGGGAGGCATAAAGACAGGCGGCACAGCCGGGGGCGCAGGTCAGATTTAGAGGGAGACCTGCTGCAAAGGTCTGGGAGGCGAAGCAGGAGCCCTCGACCACCCCGGTGGCACTCACAGGACCAGTCCTCAGAGTCTGACTCCGGTGAGGAGCGGGCACGCAGCTCCTGGGCCGCGCAGAGTGGCAGGCGCTCGAGGTCCCCAGGGTCATGGGCATCTAGTTCTGAATCCCCTAGAAGCTCTCCGAGCCCTGGGACAGCTGACCTGGACCCGAGCCAGCCAGGGAACCTGCAGCAGCGGCTGCGGCCCTGTGAGAAGCAGAGGCAGCAAAAAGAGCTGCTCAAGGCCTTCGAGACGCCAGAGGAGAAGCGTGCAAGGCGACTAGCCAAGAAGGAAGCTAAGGAGAACAAGAAGCGAGAGAGGATGGGCTGGGGTGAGGACTATGTGGGCTACACCAACGCCGACAACCCCTTTGGAGACAGCAATCTACTGAGCACCTTCATCTGGCACAAGGCACTGGAGAAGAAGGGCATCAGCCACCTGGACGAGAAAGCGCTGAAGGAACGCAACAAGAGGATCCAGGAGAGCAACCGGCTGGAGCTCCAAAAGGTGAAACAGCTGCGGCTGGAGCACGAGCATGCGAAGGCCATGCTGGAGCAGGAGCTGGAGCTGCTGCAGAGGGAGAAAGATGCCGAGCACTTCAAGACCTGGGAGGAGCAGGAGGACAACTTCCACCTGCAGCAAGCCAAGCTGCGTTCCAAGATCCGCATCCGAGCCAGGCGGGCTAAGCCCATCGACCTGCTGGCCCAGTACATCAGGGCAGAGGACGATGACGACCTGGCCGTGGAGGTGCATGAGCCCTACACCTTCCTCATTGGCCTCACGGTGGCGGACATGGAAGACCTGCTGGAGGACATCCGGGTGTACATGGACCTGGAGCAAGGTAAGAACGTGGACTTCTGGCGGGACATGACAAGCATCACGGAGGATGAGATCTCCAAGCTCTGCAAGCTGGAGGCCTCAGGCAAGGGCCAAGGGGAGCGCCGCGAGGGTATCAATGCCTCGGTCAGCTCCGATGTGCAGGCGGTGTTCAAGGGGAAGACATACAATCAGCTGCAGGTCATCTTCCAGGGCATCCAGGGCAAGATTCGTGCAGGTGGCCCCAACCTGGACATGGCCTACTGGGAGAGCGTGCTGCAGCAGCTGCGTGTGCGCATGGCCAGGGCCAGGCTCCGTGAGCGCCACCAGGACGTTCTGAGGCAAAAGATGCTCAAGCTGAAACAGGAGCAGGGGGTGGAAAGAAAGACACTGTGCTCCATCCTCAAGTCCGAACCCAAGGCCATCCACGGGCCTGGACCCTCGGCGGACCCCGCAGAAGCCAAGGGGGCTCCAGTACCTGGGAATGGGGAAGCGAAGAAGGACATGGAGAGCGAGGCGGTGCTGATGGAGGAGGACCCGATCCAGGAGAGCCTGGCAGACTACTACGATGCAGGCCTCTACAGCCCGCGGCTGCTCATGGCACACGAGCTGCCGCTGGACGCACACGTGCTGGAGCCGCAGGAGGACCTGCAACGCCTGCAGCATTCGCGCCAGCAGCTCCAGGCCACAGGCGATGCAAGCGACAGTGCCGAGGACATGCTGTTCTTGCAGCGCGCGAGAGAGGGCATGGGGCAGGATGAGGCGCAGTTCAGCGTGGAGATGCCGCTGGGCGCGCGCGCCTACCTGTGGGCAGAAAAGTACCGGCCGCGCAAGCCGCGCTTCTTCAACCGCTTGCACACAGGCTTCGAGTGGAACAAGTACAACCAGACGCACTACGACTTCGACAACCCGCCGCCCAAGATCGTGCAGGGCTACAAGTTCAACATCTTCTACCCCGACCTCATCTGCAAGCAAGCCACGCCAGAGTACTTCCTGGAGGCCTGCGCGGACAACCGCGACTTCGCCATCCTGCGCTTCCAAGGTGGGCCGCCCTACGAGGACATCGCCTTCAAGATCGTCAGTGGCGAGTGGGACTACTCGCAGCACCATGGCTTCCGCTGCCAGTTCGCCAATGGCATCTTCCAGCTGTGGTTCCACTTCAAGCGCTACCGCTACCGCCGGTGACACCCGCGGAGCAGGGCCGGCCCAGGACTGCGCCAGGGGTAGGGAGCAGAATGGGTGCCTCCCTCAGCATCCTCTGAGTGCCAGTCCCAGGCACTGTGCCTGCGACAGCCTCCTGGGATCGCAGTCCACCTGGAAAGGATTTTAACTGTTTCTCTGAAAGAACTGCTTCAGGTGGAAAAGATATCTTGTTCTTGTGTCCAGGGACTTGTTCTACCTGTGGGATCCCTTGTGGTTTAGATTCATTTAATAGAAAGCTTATTCTAGGGGGAAAAAAAAAAGAAGAAGAAGGAAGGAAGGAAGTCAATAAGAGAGTGTATGAGTGTTTTCTTTCTTAAAACCCCCTTAGATAGAAAAGATTAATTTAGCAAACTCCTTTGGATTCCTCTCAAAGCCCTGTGTCTGAGGGTAAAGAGGCTGCTCTCTACCTTCAGACAGCAGTGGGTCAACATATAGGATGGTGATGTTTGCATCCCCTAGACATTCCTGAGAATGACTTTGGATGGATACAGCTTCCATGGAAAGATGGAAAACACACAGAGAATCTGGATAGTATATTTTATTGTGTTGCCTTTGAATTAGTAAGACGGCTGAGGGAGGAGCAACAGCTGTTAAAAGGCAATTGGTTTATAAATGCTACTCAATTAATCCAACCTATATATTTTAAAAATGCCTTGACTTCAGAATTTAAGTAAAAGATATGTCAAATAGAAGTAAGTGGCTTACTGCTTTCCGCTGGGTAGGGAGCAGCCTCCAGTAGCACAGGGCTTTGAAAGAATCCAAGGAGTCTGCTGAGTTAAACTTTTCTGAGGAGGTTTTAGGAAAGAAAACAATCAAAAACTCTCTTATTTTCTAGAATAAGCTTCCTATTAATCGTATCAAAACCACATGTGGTCCTGCAGGTAGAATAAGTCCGTGGAAATAAGAACAAGAACTGTTACTGTGGAGAGAAAGCCCATGGGACCTGCCGATGCCATTCTGCACTGAGGGACATTGAGCTGCTTCCAGACATTAGGGACCCACATGTGACAGAGGTCCTGCTATGATGACCGCCATGACTGTAGTTTTCTGCAGTCTGAATCCTGTTGGCATTGGAGGAGGACTAGAAATGCAGGCTGAACATTTGACTGTTTTCATCTTTGGGACACAGAACTGATTGTGATTATTGGACCTGAGAACTAAGACCTAAACTTTCCCCTCAGGGAGAGAAACACTCTAAATAAGGAGTGACTGAAACCCTCTTCACATACGAAGGGGCAGTCTAAGGGTATAATGGCTGCTCAGAGACTGGAACTGGTATTTGATAGCAGCAATGCCATTGGACTCTCACCCATCAGAAAAAAAAACTTTTCTTGCCTTTTAATTAGAATGGATTTCAGAAAGCTGTGATATATTAAATTGTGAATTTATTGTTAATTCCCATTTTAGAATTATGGTATTGACCTGGTAATGTTTGGAACTGCTTATAAGATGTTGAGAATAGTTTGACATGCCCTGTAAATGTTTGGATTTAATGCATGTGTTAAGAGACTAGATTTTGATACAGTATAAAATTGTTAAGAGGTGCTCTAGACCACCTGAAGGAATACTTTAGACTCAGGTGACCTCCTCTCCTTTAAATAGGAGACTATAGTCTTTAGGAACACGACTATCCTTAAAACATGATCTCTCCAGACAAGAAAGTATGGCTCTGACACACAGAGCCCAAAGGTATTTCTCTCCCTCAATCTCTTTTGTTCACAGAGGTCAGCAGTCAGAGACAGGTTTGAAGCTTCTTCTCCCCAGATACCCAAGACAGGAACTCGCATAATTAGAATGCCTGTTCCAAAAGTGGGTAAATCTGAGTAAATGAAGGAGTTTTGCCTAAGACAGACACGATCATCTGTCCTGTTGCAGAAGCACAGGTTTGTTAAAATTAATAAAAAAGAGGGAAGTGTGGAGGCCGAATTATAAAGGCCCATATTCCACTATGTCTGGCAGTCATAGAATTCTGAGCGACCTACAAGGTGCAATTTGCACCTGCCACAGAGGAGGTGGTCGCCTGGCCTTTTGACAGTAAGACATCCTGACACCACCCTACCAAGTGGTCAGGTTATGATAATGCTAACATTGTTCTGCTCCTTCTCTTGTAAATTAGGAGGTCGCCTGGGGAAGAGGTGTTTTAAGTCCATGTGACAAAACAGGCATGGGCAGGACATGACTTAAGTCACTCCCCTGCTACCTGGGAATTAATGCTAAGGAATTGTGTTACCTGCCCCCCTCACTTCACCTTGATATAAAAGCTGTTTGGGGGGGCTGGAGAGATGGCTCAGTGGTTGAGAGCATTGCCTGCTCTTCCAAAGGTCCTGAGTTCAATTCCCAGCAACCACATGGTGGCTCACAACCAGCTGGAATGAGATCTGGTGCCCTCTTCTGGCCTGCACACATACACACATTGTATACTAAATAAATAAATTAATTAATTAAAAAAAAAAGAGACCAGAGGATGGTTTCCTTTAAAAAAAAAAAAAAGCTGTTTGGAAAACAAATGCGGGTGATTTCAGGATTATAGATTTTCAGGATTTGAATGATCCCTGAAACTCCCTCCCGATACTGTCGTGTGAATTGTGTGCCTCATTTATTCACAACTCTGCACTGGGTATGAGAAATGGTTTATCTCAGGCTGGTCCCTGACATTATTACCAAGGGTTTAAGATAATAAGGAAATGCAGGTTAGTAGTTAGTCACCTAGTATAATTGAACTTGTAGTCACATTAGGTATGTTTTCAAGGGCAGACAAAGATATATTTTCGATAGACAGGTCATCTTCAAACACAGATCTACAGAATATGGCATTTAAGATGTTTGTATAACATAGGTAATTTTTTTTTATGACAATGAGATACGTCTACTCCTGGCAGCACCAATCTACCTCAGAGAAGATAATGGGCACCGAAGAAACTCCACATGGAGTTTTCTTTCTTTGTGGCAAAAGTAAGCCACTGGGTAAGAAGATGCCCCTGCGTTGATGGCATACAGCAAGCTGTCCTAATCGAACAAGCAGGACACAAAATATCCTGCTTCACAGAAAAGTCTGTCAGATATGCTAGGCCTATAGGCTGAAGATGGATGCCCCAACGTTGCAGAGGAACTTTGGGTGACTGTCCAGGCAGCCAGCTGTTTCTGTCATCACTCACATGTTTTGGAAGTTGCTTGCTTGCACTTCCTGCTTATTCAGTTAATATTTCCACCTTGGGCCTCTGAGGGAGTTGAAGACTAGATAGTGATAGTTATAGTCTCCCTTGTTTACGAGACACAAAGAGATTCACTAAAGAAACATAAAAGGATGAGAGATATCAAAAACAGTTTCGGATGGCAATGCAAGTTGTGGTAGAAAGTAAACTAGGTACAAAATTTTGGACTCACCAAGATAGGATAGATGTGGAGTATTTTCTCTGAAATTTCTGAAATTGTCAAATGCAAATGGACTAGATATTGTTGATGTGTTTATTGCCTCTATAAATTGCATTTAGTTATTGTACGTATTGCATATAATTTTTCTTATATTAGCTTTAGCCTTTATTTTAGACAATGGGAAGTGAAGTGGCATTTTAGTTATTTTGTGTTTTTTTTGTTTGTTTGTTTGTTTGTTTTTCGAGACAGGGTTTCTCTGTGGCTTTGGAGCCTGTCCTGGAACTAGCTCTGTAGACCAGGCTGGTCTCGAACTCACAGAGATCCACCTGCCTCTGCCTCCCGAGTGCTGGGATTAAAGGCGTGTGCCTCCATCACCCCGCTAGTTTTATTTTAATAGAGTAGGACAGGCCCACTGGTCAGTCTAACAGACCAGGCAGTGGTAACACACACCTTTAATCCCAGTAGCCACACTAGTTGCCACAGACACTGGGCGGTGCCTGCTTTTAGTCCCAGCCCTAGAGAGGATTATAAAACGGGAGGAAACAGCTCTCAGCCACAGTTTCATTCTGAGATCCTTGGAGGCAAGATTGCCATTTCAGACTGACATAGAAGTTAGAGCCAGTGGCTGGCTGCTTTGCTTTTATGATCTTGAGGATGAATCCCAATTTCTCTGAGATTTTATTAATCGTGCTTCAAGTACTTTGACAAACAGATGGACACAGGCACAGGAAGTTGGGCCTCCTAGTGGAAAAACTGCAGTAACCTGGAAGCGCCATGTGTTTATGATATAGTCAAACAGGGAGGCAGGGTTATTGCATACAGCTGATCAGGGAGGTGTGCACGTGCAAACACATACACACAGTACAGAGGACACAGCATCCAGCTCAGCTGAGACGTGTCCTGACACACACACACATAAACACACACACACACACACACACACACTCATATCAGAGGGCACACAGCTGCCAGCTCAGCTGAGACTTGGCCTGACTTGGAGCAAACTTTTCTTTGGGATCTTTTCTGTCCTAAATTGCCTACTCCAATCTCACCTCCTGTCTTCTTCACCCCCTTTTCTGAAGTTGTAACCCTAACTGCTATTATGGAGTTGTGGAATAGCATATTTGTTAAGATGTATTAAATTTACATTGCAGAATAACTGTTTAACCCTGTAAAGGTGTGTGGCTTTTGTTTATGATGCATTTGTTTATCTATGTAAAGACGTGTTGCTGTTTCGCCTTGCCTAAGGCACCTGACTGGTCTAATAAAAAGCTGATCGCCCACTAGGTGGACAGTAGAGACAGAGGCGGGGCTGGTGGGCAGAGAGAATAAATTCGTAGGAGGAGGAATCTAGGCTTGAGAGAGAATGGAGAGAGGAGGGCAATGCCTGGGGCCAGGCAGCCACCAGTCACCCAGACAGAAGAAGCAGGAAATTGGGACATACAGACTGAAAGAAAGGTAAAAGCCCAAGACAAAATAGGTGAAGAGAACAGGTTACTAGAAGGTATAAGAGCTAGTGGAAGAAGCTTAAACTAAGGCTGAGCATTTGTAACTAGTAATAAGTCTCCATGTCAGATTTGGGGGGTGCTGGTCCGAGAAAGCCTCGGACAGTATCCAGCCCACCTCTCCAGGAGGCCCATCTAGAGCCCTGAAAGTGTTCTACTAGTCCTAGCCACGTGGAGAGGACAGGAAGTCTTTGGTGCCTGGAGAGTTGTGAGGGGGAAAAAACAGCCATGTGAAATGTCCCCACAGACTGATGTGTGGCCACTTGTTCCCCAGCCCATGCTGATGGTTTAAGAGACTATGGAGCCTCTTAGTGTTGGGGGGTTCCCCTAGTGGAGTGGGTCAGCACTTAGCATTCCAGCTGCTGCTTCCTGGTCGGCCGCCATGTTAGGAGCCTCACTGTGTGTTCTTGTTACAACAGACCAAGACTGAAACCAGGAGCCAAGGTAAACTGCCCTCCAGTGAGCTGTGATGTTGGGTCTTCTGTCATAGAAACAAAAACAACACAGCTGTCAACCACTGCTTTTGAAACCTCCCCACATTTATTACAGAACTAAAAATATTAGTAATTACGTGTATTCCTGCAGTGAGGAGCCAAACAGCAATCTACCTGGAAGAAGGATGGATCATAAACTTTTATTGATATGGACATCTTTCCCAACACTTGATTAAATCACATTCACAATACATAAATACCACACTTTCTTGTTTAGAAAACAATCTCTGGCCGCCGTCCTGATGCTGACTGAGGAGAAACATAAGCCTCTACCTGAGGCATGAGACATTATCTCCAGCACTGGACCAACATGACATACCCACAGATATTCAGTGAACAACCTGCAAGAAACGCAGCCGTCAGCTTTTGTGGGAGGCTGACAGGTACTTTTTTTTTTTTTTTTTTTTTTTGATACAAGCTGTTATGTAGCCTAGGTTGGCTGTGGGCTCCTAATGTAGTCAAGGCTGACTCCAAACTATTTTTCTGTTTGTTTATACAGTGCTGGGGATCAAACTGAACTTGGAATCTGTTTTTATCCCACCAGCTTTGATATTACTCTATTTACCAATGTACAACTAAAATAACTAGATGTTTCCAGGAATTTTAAGACTATGTAGACCTGAATTAGCACCTAGAAAGGAGAGAAAATAGAGAAAATGAAAGCGAGTCACTGAAATCTCCTGGACTCACGTCACTGCGAGAGACTGGTTGTATGTGTATGTGGAAGCCAGATCAGCCTTTAATTTAGTTCCCCTGGACAAATGCTGCCGACTTTGCTTTTTGAAAATACAGTATCTCTCATCGGCTTGGAACTCCCCAAGGAGAGTCGGATGGCTAGCCAAGGAGTGCAAGGATCCTCCTGTCTCCACTTCCTCGGGGCTGAGATTACAAGGATGCACCAACAAGCCAGGTTTTTTAACATGGGTTCCGGGGATTAAAAACAGGGTCTCGTGCTTGCAAAGCTAGCATTTCACCTACTGAGCCATTTCCTCAACCCTTTCAGGGGCACTGAGTGTAATTCACTGCCTTGTGGTTGAACCTGGGGACAGCTGACTCAGCTGCTCTATGTCTTTAGTGACAGTCGATGTGTCAAATTTGGTATATTTAATACCAGCTTAAATAAAGCATTAAAGTTTTATATTCATGCTGGAGAGATGGCTTAACAGTTAACAGCATATACTATTCTTGCAGAGAATCTGAATTTGAGTCTCAGCAACTACCAGGTGGCTCACTACCAACTCCGCCTGTACCCCTAGGTCCAGCGGATCTGATGCCCTCTTCTGTCCTCCACAGGTAGCTGCATTCACACGAACATGCACACACACAGACATACACATAATTAAAAACAAGTATTTTAAAAGTTATATACTTGTCCTACTTTTATTCCAAAATTATTATACTACATGTTTGTAGTAAACATTTAGGAAAATATGTTGAGAAAGGAAGAAAGCCTTTCTCAGCTGCTTGAATGCCATGACACTGTTCAAGAATGGTGTCCTGAGGAATTCCTAATTCCACAAGGGTGCTGATAATAACCACGTAGAAGAGTCATCCATCCATGGTATAACCAGGTTGTAAAAAGTTCCACAGGATTAGAGAAGGTTCCCCACTGAAGGGCCTCTCTGAGGGAGACATCAAGTAGCATGATACTATCTAATCAATGCAATATTCTTTGGTTATAGCCTATTAACTAACTAGCAGGAGCATAACCTCCTTGCTTACAAGAGACTGGTGATTCTTACTTAGCAGGGGCTAGCTCTGTCCCCCAGGAGACATTTAATAATGCCCAGAGTCAAGTTTATTTTTTCTTTCTTTCTTTGAGACGGGATCTCACTGTGTGTATAAGGATGGCCTGAACTCCTATCCTCCTGCCTCCACCTCCCGAGTACCAGGATTATAAGCATGTGTCACCACAAGAATGGAGACCATTAGCCCACAAACGTGGGGTGCTGCTGGCATCTACTGGGCACAGAAAGCAGGAATGGTACTCACATATCCCACACTGTGCACAACAACAGAATTCTCAGGCCACTACTGTCAGTTCTGAGGTGGGAATTCTGAAAGGTTTACTTCACCTGTTGCCTACTACCTGTTGACAGTTCATTCCAACTTCCATCCAAGACTAAGTCTTTGCATCGCACAACTCAGTGATGATGTGTCTGAATGAGCTATGTGGTGGTTCGTACATAAATCCCAACAATGGGAGGTTGAGGTAGGGTGATCAGAAGTTTGAGGCCAGCCTGGGTTACATAGCAACAGCCTGTCTCAAGAAACAAAAAAAACAAAAACAAAAACAAAAAAAAAAACAAAGAACAAAAACAACAAAAAAAAGCAACAACCACCACAGCAAGTGGAGAAGTTTGTGGATGATTAAGGGGGAGGATGCTACAAGCACAGTTCAAAGTCAACCGTACTAGCTAGCAACTCTGTATGAGATATGTTTATGTGTGTGTGGTACATTATGTGTGTACAGGTACACAGGCACATATGTGGGCATGTGGAGGCCAGAGGTCAACCTTGGGTGTCATTTCTCAGGAGCCATCTGTCTAGATCTGTTGTTTAGACAGCGTCTCTCACTGGGACCTGGAACTTGATGGGTAGATGAGGCAAAGCTTGCTAGTCAGCAAGTTCTAGGAACCCGCCTGTCACCGCCTCCCAGCAGTGCCATCGCAGGTATATGTCACCATGCTGAGCTGCTGACATGTGTGCTGGACACTGAATTCAGGTCCTCACACCGGTGTGGAAAGTGCTTACTGAGCCACCTCCCCAAGATTCCAAAACAATACTTCATGTGACCTAAAAGTTGGTGTCACACTTCCTAATGTGTACCTGAGAGGACCTCAGAGTTAGGGCAGTTAGTGCTAATGTACTGTTAAATGTGAAAGCACAAAATATTTAGATTATTTTCAGTAGGACAAAAACAAATAAAATTGTGCTAAAGGCAAATATTCAATATATTTCATTTTCACCTAAAAAAATCAGCATGTGAAATGTCATGCACGCAGACACCATCCCTCCCCAAGTCCTATTTTTTACATATTTACAATTTTACATATTTACTTATTAATATATCTTCTATCTTTACAATTATAAAATTACTTCACACTGGGAGAGTGTGGGAACATTAAATTCATTTCAACGTAGACTTTGTAGAATCTGTTTATCCTTTAAAAGGCAGTATTTGCCCAAAACCAATAACAGTGTCTACCACAGAGGAAGCCCATGGGAAAATCAGAAAGGACATAAAAGATTGAAACAGAATTCATACAAACCTACTTCACCAACTCAAATAAATAGTGCATTATTATTTACTAACTTCCCCTGCTAGGAAAAAAAAATAAACAAAACAATCCCTAAAACTGTACCTTAAAAATACTTTGATGTTTTAAGCAGTTAACTTGTATTCCGGACCTGAACAGTGGAACACAGCAGCTCTCTGAAATCAGCCCCAACTAAACATGGCCATGAGCAAGACATCACCCTGCGTACACCTGAGGCTGCAGTGGGGGAGGGAGCTTGTCATTCTCCACATTCTCAGAGTCAATGGCTGCTAAGGGTTGGTTTGGAGGCTTGATCTCAAGTGGGTATTTCTCAACAATGTCCTGAACTTCCTTGGCAATTCCATCTGTCCAGTCGATTAAGTCTTTTTCAAGCTTCTTGGCTTCATTCATGATCCTTTCCTGCCGTTCATTCAGCTGAGATAGGAGGTCCAAGTTCTTATACATTTGCTTCACGCCTAAGCAGGCTTCGGGGGACCAGCTCTCGGGCTCCTGCTTCCTCGGGGAGGTCTGGCCGGACATGTATCGGTCAAAATCTTCCTGACTTAAATTCAGAGACTGGGCATCTAACTTCTCGATGAAAGCCACAGCACAGCACTGCAGAGGACAGAGAACAGCAGGTAGTCAAGGTGGAAAGGCTGCAAGAGTTCAGAAAGGTTTTTTTAAAAAAAAAAAAAAAAACTTTATTTTATGTGAACTGGTGTGAAGGTGTCAGATCCCCAGGAACTGGAGTCACAGACAGCTGCAAGCTGCCATGTGGGTGCTGGGAATTCAACCCAAGTTCTCCGGAAGAGCAGACAGTGCTCTCAACCAATAAGTCATTTCTCCAGTCCTCAGGCAGATTTTAAACTCTTTCCCTACACCAAGTATTGGGGATTGTACCCAGGATCTCATGCGTGCTAGCAAGTACTCTGTTGTAAGCTACACCCCAAGCCCTTTCTTGTGTTGTTGAGACAGTTGGTAGCCCAGGCACGCCCTAAACTCACTCTATAGCTATGAATGATCTTGAGTTTCTGATCTCCTGGATCCTCACACTCTGTTTTAGAGTCTGAGATTAAGGGCTCGGGCTGCTGGGCTTGCTCTCTTTTTAAGACATGGTCTCACTATGTAACAAAAGCTGGTGATCTACCCACCTCATCCTCTTGGCTGTGGGCATGTGCTAACGTGCCTTGTTTTCTGAACACTTGATTTACCCTTTGTTCAAGAATTTCTTTAGTCCAGTGGCATCACAGTTTCACTACTTCCTGTTCCCCATCCCGTCATCTCTGTTATCTATCCTAGCTGTCCCCCTAGGAGCAGTCATAGGCCTGTGCTGTCTGCCTTCAACTCTCCCTTAGCTCCAGTTACTTAATACCTGTAAAAGACATATCCAAAACAAAACAGCTCCCATGTCTAGTGAACCTTCCTATCCCAATATCCCTATTCATGGCAGTGGTAATGCTGAATCTCCCCCAGGAAGTCAACGGCACTGGAAGCAGGGGGTTCCTCCTTGCAGCAGATCACGTGGGGCCGCAGTGATGCTGATGCCGAGCAAGCCTCAGATCTCAACTCATGAGATGACCTGCTCTGAGTAATGTGCACTTCTGGCGAAGTGCAGGGAGGCAGAGGATGTGCACAGGACCGAGTAACATCCCCCAGGAGTGCACTCTTACCAGGTTGGTGAAGTAGTAGCCGTCCTCGCCCGTCATAAGCCGGCTGGGGTTGCAGAAGCGAGTGATGTACTGGATATTAGACTGCAGGCGAGGGGGGTTGCCCTTCAGGACGATGTAGATGAGGGTGGGAAGGAAGTCATCAGCAGAAGCCGGCTCATTCTTGGTGATCTTGATGGCGTTGAAGATGTGCTTGCTGCATCTGGTGATGCAGGCTAGCTTGTCCCGAGGCACTCGCTTTGAGTCCATCTCAATGATGTCTGTGAAGCAGAGGGACAGCATCACCATGAGGCAGTTACCACACCTGCCACCCCAGCATAGGCTGCTAAGCAGAAATATACAGTGAGACCTTGTTTTTATCTTGAGGGGGTTGGGCAGGACTGGACTAAGTATTTTTAGTCTTTCAGGATTCAGAGTTGCCTCATTACTCACCCCTCCGGCAGTTAAACCATTTCTCTCTGTTTGCTTTTTTTGTTTTTATTTTTGCAACTGGGGCTTATATCTATCCCAGTCTGGCCCCAAATTCCCTTTGTAGCAAAGATAACCTTGACTTGACCCTTTTAGCACTACCTCCCAGGCGCTTGAGTGATGGGTGTGCACCACCACACCCAGTTAGTGCAGTACTGGACAGAACCCCTGGCTTTGTTAACTGAGCCCTATCCCCAGCCTCTTCAAACATAACGAGCCCCATTCCCAGCCTCTCCTAGATACCTTTAAACTCAGTTTAGAACACCTTGGCTATGCACATTGCTTTTCAGGGATATGGCTACCAACAAACTATTTCTTAGACAAAGAAGTCAGAAGGGTGGCCTTAAGTGGGTTAGAGTAGTAGCCATTGTAATATCTAGTTGTATTTGACTTTAGTTAGGTCAATAATCAAATAATGGACTTTGGGCCAGCAATATTGGTTGGTATATAAAAGAACTTGGCAGTTACTCCTGACAACCTGAGTTTGATCCCTGTGGCACACATTGTGGAAGGAGAGAACTGGCCCCACAAATTGTGCTCTGTCCTTACACTCAAGATGTAGTATGCTACCCCAAATAAATAAACAAACGAATAAATAAGTCATGCTACTTAAAAAAAAATTATCAAAATCATGGGCTGTAGAGATGGCTCAGCAGTTAAGAGCCCTGGCTGCTCTTCCAAAGGACCCGGGTTCAATTCCCAGCATACACATGGCAGCTCACAACTGTCTGTGACTTCAGTCACACAGACATACATGCAGGCAAAACGCCAATGCACATAAAGTAAAAATAAATAAATCATTTTTTAAACATCAAAAGCAGTTCAAGTAAAAAAGAGAACACTTGGTCACAAAACAAGAAGGGGAAAGAAGTTTACTTGCTGTAGTGTGTAGTACCCAGCCTGGTCTTCCATAACAAGTTCCAGGCTAGCCAGGGTTATATGAGATTCTGTCTTAAATGAATAAACAGCAGTAAGAAAGAAAGAGGGAGAGAAGAGAGAGGTAAGAATGATAGATTTCAAGGGCGTTCCTATGGTTACTGCTGCAGCACCATGCTCATCTACAGCGAGGCCCACTCACCTGTGATGGCTTTCACCACCATGTCAGACACTTCAGGGATTTCCTCATTGACAGGGACACAGAGCATCTGAGGTGTTACCCAGTGTAGAGCCCTGCAAAGAGAGGAGTGGTCAGGAAAGTCCAAGAACAGAAGGCAGGCTCTAATCTTCTGTAAATGGAGGTGAGATCTACCCTAAATTTCAGTGGTGCCATCCATGGGATGAGGACTCGAGCTGAAGAAAAGAGCATGGTGGGAATGCCTGTAATTAATTCCTTGGGAGGCAGAAACAAGAAAAAGAGGCGATTAAGGCTAGCCTCAGTTACATGAGACTCTATATCAAAAGGCGGGGGGGGGGGGGCACTGGAGGGATGGCTCAGAGGTTAAGAGCAATGTCTACGCTTGCAGAAGACCTGGGTTCGGTCCTAAGCATTCATATGGAGGCTCACAACCATGTGTAACTCCAGATTCAGGGATCCAATGCTTCTTCTGACCTCCATGGGTTCCTGTGCGTACATGGCACACCTAAGATACACTCAAGCACACACATACACACATAAAGTACGTTTTTAAAGGAGGAAGAGAGAAGGGGTTTCCATCAGGAGTCATAAGGAGCCCCAGCTGTATGTTACCGCCACACGCCTGCCTGCCTTCCCCACCATGAGGGGCTATACCCTCCTAAACCACAAGCCAAATAATTCCTTCTTTTCAGCTGTCTCTAGCAGGCATCCCCAACAATGTACAAGTAACCAACTAAACCAGGTGATTGGCTAGTAAGTAAGTGTTCCACTGCTGCAGAACTCCAGAGCCTGGGTCACTCCTGGGTCACTCCATGGATTCCCTAAGAATGGGTGGGTCAGTAATCACCAGTTTCAGACTGGCAAAGATGTGCCTGCAGGGCTGCCTGGAAAATGTAACCCAACAGGGTGGGAAGGAGGAGAAATAACATCCATTGACTTGAGACAGGCAGTCACAGCTTCCCTCCTGATGAGGAAAAACAAAACAAAACAAAACAAGAAATCAAGTCCTCATGTTCCTTGAAAATGTTAGAAATCTAGAACAATCTCAACTATCCAACATGGGTCCCATCTGCAGCCAACTGAGTCAGACAGAAAAGCAGGTACCACGAGCCTGGCTGAGAAGCTCACACACTGCACTGCTCAAGGTTGGACGCTCACACGCACTACTGCCCACATGCTATATCATTCCATTCTAGAAAGCAGATAAAAGACAGGCATGCCAGCCACCTGATCCTCTTTTGAATGGCAAGATCTTTCTTCTCATCATCAGTAGTCTCTGGGCAGAACACGAATTTATAGAGACGAGTCATGATGTGCTTTTCGATCTGATCCATTATCTTCTCCACTTTCTCTGGAGGCACTGGAATACACAGATGGGTAGAACAGCTCAGAAAAGGTTTTTATAGTATTTTCCACACAGAAAAAAAATAATTTACTATAAACACACCCAATAAAGAAATTACAAATATGACATTAAAAATCCCCTTTAAATATTGGCAACTTTTTTGGGCTTAAGATATGGTCCAATTGATAGAGAGCTTGCCTAGCATGCAGGAAGCCCTGGGTTCCACCCCCAGCACTGCATAAACCAGGAATGGTCTACACATATATAAACCTCTCAAGCACTTTGGAAGTAGAGGCAGGAGGATCAGAATTACAAGGTCATCCTTGGCTATAACCAAGTTAGAAGCCAGCCTGAACTATGTGAAACTCTGTCTCAAAACAACAACAACAAAATTACAACTTTTTAAACTGCATCTTACAGAATTCTCACCTATTTGTTAAACTGTTTCTCTGGGATCTAGCAGGTATATGCCCTACCAAGTAGGAAGACTTTCTGTGGGTCACTCTCGATTGCTACATTGCTAAAACACTTGGAATTCCCAAGGCTGCCAAGTGCTGACAAATTTCCACTCTTCTGAGCTTTCCCATACCCACCATGTTCTCTCTGAAGCACATACATAGCCATCATGCATACATGAAATGTATCCTAAAGTACAATATTAATGGAAGGCCAGTCCCGGAGAATTGCCACAAACCCAAAGGTCTAAGATGGCGAGTCTTTTTTCTGCCTCAACTCCCTTAGGATTACGTCATCGAGAACAATGACTCATTGAAATGGCAATTCCAAGGTGGGGAATTCATACAGAAAATTTCCTGAGCACTGTTGATCCTCCTCACTTTACCCATGATATAGGTATTATAGCACTCAAAATACCACTCAACTGTCCTGGTCATACACAGCAAGTAAGACATTCAAGGGTGTAGTGAGCTATGAGGCAGCTGTCACATCAGCCAGGCCAATCAGGGGAGTCGAGGACAGCTACCTTGAGCTGGCTGACAACACATTACCTTTTCCACGAGTCTGCATTCTTTCAGCCACATTCTGGTAAAAGTCCTGAGTACATTCTGACTGCTCCTCGATGCTTAAGTCCTGGAATCAACAGTCAAGAGAATAGTGAGCAGCTGAAAAGTTTCAGGACACTAAATTTTCAAGTTCCTAAAACACACTTCTTACATTGAGCCAATCCTAAAAACACTTACAAATTACACACATTCTACAAGAAAAAAAATCCCCTGTTCATGATTTTTACATTTCACTATACGTACATAAAATTTGTGCACACTGCATTTATTTCACTTACATCATCACCTTCCTTATATATTATTACTATTGTTGTTGTTCAGGGTCTTGCTGTCTAGACTTTAAAAAAAAATTTATGTATTTATTATGTATACGTGTTTTGTCTGCATGTATGCCTGCAGGCCAGAAGAGGGCACCAGATCTCATTACAGATGTTTGTGAGCCACCACGTGGTTGCTAGGATTTAAACTCATGACCTCTGGAAGAGCAGCCAAGTGCTCTTAACCTCTGAGCCATCTTTCCAGCCCCCAAATTTCCATATTTTAAATTTATTTTGGGGTGCTGAAGAGAGGGCTCACTAGGTAAAGCCCATGCTGCCCTAGCAGAGGACTCAAGTTTGGTTCCCGATACTACCCATCAGGCAGTTCATCACTGCTGCCCTATAACTTCAGCTTCTCTTTCAGACTCTGTGGGCAACACACTCATGTGCACATACCCACCCACCCACACACAATTAAAATAAAATCTTTTCAAGCAAAAGAATTTTTAACTCTGTGTGTGTGCGTGTGCAGTGCCAGCAGAGGCCAAAGAGGACATTGGACCTGTTGGACCCTGTGGAGCTAGAGTTACAGATGGAGTTCCTAACCCTGACGCAGGTGTTAGGAACTGAACTCGGGTCCTCTGGAAAAGCAGTACACTCTCTTAACCTCTGGGCCATCCCCCAGATCCAGGAGAGCCCCACTACTAATCAAGTGTTTTTCTCAGTTGCTCTCTAGGAACTACAAATTCATGGGCACCATGATATTTCTATCCAAGGTGCAGTGAACAGATCAAGGCACCTAGCATGCAATCCTAGTCAGTGTGCTGTGCCAGGAACATTCCAATTCCTTTCCCCTTGTTATTTAGAAATACACCGTTGATTGTCAATAACCACAGTTTTCTACTGTGCTGAAGAACATTAAAGAGGCTGAAGGTCATTCAGAGGTTAAGAGCACCTGCTGCTCTTCCAGAGGACCAGAACTAAGTTCTAGCATCCACATTAGATGACTCACAACAGCCTGTAGCTATAGCTCCTGAGCTCCCACACCCTCTGCTGACCTCTTTGGGCACCTGCTTGCAAGTACACATACTGACATGCAGACAAACACACACACACACACACACACACACACACACACACACACACACACACACAAACACCCCCCCCCAAGAACATTGGAGGTTTCAGCTAAGTGCACCTTGTACCTGTTCTTCTTTGCTCACCCCTCTGCCTTGCTGCCCTGTTCTGCACTCTACTTCTACAATATGGACTTTTTCAGCTTCTGCTTCTAAGTGAGAACACACTGCTTCTAATTTTAAAACTAAGTCTGTACTACTTCCTTCCAACTTCCTCAAGAATTAGAGCTTGTGCTGATCAGTCTTTCTTTAAACATACCCCTCTGGTTTCCCACAGTGACCAGGACCGGCAAACTACTGTTTGGATTAGAACACTGACATGGGTGTTGGCAATGTGGCTTTGTGAGTAGAGAGCTCAACTAGAACACAAAAGGTCCTGGGATTGATTCCCAGCACAGGGCACACCAGGAGCAAACACGTGTGACTCAGCACTTGGGGGTAGAGGCAGGAGAATCAGGTGTTCAAGACCAGTGTAAGCTACATGAGACCCTGTCTCAAATAAATTTATGAGTGAAATGTTCAGTAAAAATTTTAAGGTACAGGAGGGATGTCATCTTTCCATTTACTCTGTGAAAGTGTAAGTGAATGAAGATGCAGCCCCACTTCAAACTACAATCTCTTCATTAAACAGAAAAACACCTTTTCCATAAACATTAATACCAAACAAACTGTAAGTTAATACAAACTAATCAGTAGCAATTATTTTGTTTTGTTTTTGTGAGACAGGATCTCTCTACATAGCCCAGGCTGTCCTGGAACTTCCTATGTATACCAGGCTGTCCTCAAATTCAAGTGATCCACCTACCTCTCCCTTCCAAGTGCTGGGATTGAAGGTGTACATCACCTTGCCTGGCCATAGCAAATTTTAATAGCGAGACTGTTATCATAATGAAATGGCCAAAAGGTCCTATGTTATTATGCTTGATTACTTCCTTAGTAAGAAAAGTGAGGTTACACAGTAGCTGTGCATACAGAAATTGGGTTTTATTTTTAAAGATTTATTTTTATGAAGCTTTGTCTACAAATATGTATTGTACCACATGCATACGTGGTGCCCCCAGAAGCCAGAAAAGGCTGTCAGATCTGCTGACAGTGCTGAAACCGAACCTGGTCTACAAGAGCAGTAAGTGCTCCCTCCTAACCAGGGAGCCGGCTCTCCAGCCCTCTGGAATTGTGTCTTTAAAACCTGAATTAAGCCGGGCGGTGGTGGCGCAAGCCTTTAATCCCAGCACTCAGGAGGCAGAGGCAGGCAGATCTCTGTGAGTTCGAGACCAGCCTGGTCTACAGAGCTAGTTCCAGGACAGGCTCCAAAACCACAGAGAAACCCTGTCTCGGAAAAACAAAAACAAAAACAAACAAACAAACAAAAAAACACCTGAATTAAGCGTCTAGAGAGACGGCTCAGTGGTCAGGGCACTGGCTGCTCTTAAAGAGGACCTGGGTTCAGTTCCCATCCCCAACATGGCAGCTCCCAGTCATCTGTAATTCTAGCTCTAATGCCCTCTTCTAATCTCTGTTAACACAGGGCAATCAAGTGGTGCATAGCCCTACATGCAGCCACAGCACACACACACACACACACACACACGCACACACACAAAATAAAAACTTTAAATTAAGAAAAATAATAAAACCTGAACTGAGCAATGAGGTGGAGGCCATCTCTGGCTGGACAGCAAATGCAGGCTACGTGAGACCCTGCTCAAAGAGCAGAGACAGAAACAAGCAAGCAGAGGAAAAGCCTCGAATGAGAAACTCAGAAAATAAGCACAATTTCAAAAAGATATTTGGGCTTTACTGCACTATTCGACAGACTAAAAGGCAATGACACTGAGGATGTAGAGGGCAGGCTGTTCTTTCAGGACAGGCAGAAAGTAAGGACCTATTTTTAACTTTTTTTTTCAAGACAGGGTTTCTCTGTGTAGTCTTGGCTGTTGAGGAACTCGCTCTGTAGATCAGGATGGCCTCGAACTCATAGAGATCCACCTGCCCCTGGTTCCCAAGCTGTTCCACACCTCACAGTATAGTTCAGGCCATCCTCTAACTCACTCCACCTGTCTTTTAAGTGCTGAGATTAAAGTCATATGACACTATACCCAGCTTGATTTTGGGTTTTGAGACAGGCTCTCATTGTTTTGTCCAAGCCAGTCTCAGATTTGTGGGCTCAAGTAGCCCTCCCACCTGGGCCTCCCAAGTGCTGCAGGTACAGGCTTACACTAACACGCCCAGCCTAATAACATGTTCTCATATGGACAGAGAAAACAATTCCTCACCACGTCATGGACCACATAAAATCAGGTTACACGGTTTTCTAGTTAGGAATGGGAAAGATTAGTGTCTCTTTGGACCTCCCATGCCTTTTCTCTTTCTTTCTGAGATGAGGTCTCACTATGTAGTTCTCGCTAGCTTGGAACTTTACATAGACCAGGCTGGCCTATAACATAGAGATGCAACCCATCTGCCTCTGCCTCTTGAGTGCAGAGATTAAAGTATACAACACAATGCCCAATTTTCACCATACTTTAAGTAGCTGCTGCTCTTCCAGGGGACCCAGTTTTGACTCCCAGCACCCATATGGCAGATCACAATTGTCTCCAACCCCAGTTCCAGAGGATCCAATGCCCTCCTCTGACATCAGTGGGCCCTGCATGAAATAGGTACACAAATATGCATATAGGCAAAATACCTATAAAGTAATAAAGTACAACAAAGAAAGCTATAGATTCTATACTGCACGGGTGACCACACACACCCTTGAACCCACAGTCATTGTTTTACCCAATTAGAGCTTGAGTCTCACAGTAAGACTATTTTCCTTAATATTTTATTTTTAATTATGTGTACAAATGCATGTGTGGAGGGGGATGTGCATGAGCACAGAGCTCGCAGAGGCCGGAAGAGGGCAATGGGTCCTCTGGAGCTAGAGTTACCAGCAGTTGTGAACACCCCAACAAGGGTGTTGTGAACCGAACTTCTGGTCTTCAGAAAGTGCAGGACCAGCGTACTCTTGATCAATGAGTCATTTGAGATAGTCTTTTCTAGTGAGATAGTTCTATTCAAGTAATGTTATACAACTAAGTACAAAGAAGTCAGGTGGTGGTGACACACACCTTTAATCCTGGTAGGAGTCAGAGGAAGGTGAACCCCTGTGAGTTAGAGGCCAGCCTGATTTACATAGCGAGTTCCAGGACAGCCACGGCTACACAGAAAACCCGGTTTTGAAAAACCAAAACTAAAGACAAAACAAAAAAGGATAAAGAAACCAAGCATAGTAAATTCTAGCTTCTTTTGTAACCCTCCTCCATTGACTTTCCTTTTGCTTTTTTTTTTTCCCCCTTTATTTAGGTTTTGGAGGCTGAACTCAGAACTTTGTCAATTGAGCCATATCCATGGCCTCTTCTCCACTTTCTGTGGGGGTGAGTTGGTTTTTTTTTTTTTTTTTTTTTTTTTAATGTAAATCCTGGTCTCCAGCCTCCATCTTTGGAGACCCTGTCCCTGTGCTCCTTGACCCGCCCCCCAGGAGGGTCAAGGTAGCCCGCCAAACTTTGAGCCCTCCCCAGAAAAGGTAAAGACTACTCCCCCAGGCTATTTAGACTGCTCCCCCCAAAATAAACATGTGGTCCCCGTGTGCCCCCCATCATCCATTCCTCCCCGTGGTTGCGTTGGTGGCTTTCTGGTTCCCCTAGGGGCCACCCAAGAGTGCAGGAGTCCAATTAAACCTGAGTATCTTTTAATTTGGTTTGTTTTGATTAGGCATGATTGGGATTTTTGTGTTAGCAGAGAGCTATGTTAGAAAATATTCTTAACAATTTCCTTTTTTTTTTTTTTTTTTTTAAAGACAGAGTTTCTGAAACTCACTATGTAGACCAGGCTGGCTTCAAACTCAGAGATCTGTCAATGTCTACTTCCTGAGGGCTGGAATTAAAGGTGTGTACCACCATGCCTGGAAGACCTTCTCCAATTTCTTTCCACAGCACTGGGAATGTATGCTAGGCAAGCTCTCTGCCACTGAGCTATATTCCCAGACTATCTCCTTTGTTTTCTTAATTTTAAAACATTTTTGTGGCTGTTTTTTTTTTGAGACAGAGGCTTACTAGGAACTCACTATGTAGTTCAGGCAGGCTTTAAGCTTGGTGATTCTCTAGTCTAGACCTCCCAAGTGTTGAAGATTACAGAAGTGATTCATACAAGAATGTTGTGTTAATTATAAGCCTGCTTTTCTCATTGCAATAGAAACATATCATTCTAAAGACTATGAAGAGGTTCGATAATATGTATTAAATCAGATAGCTAATAACAGTCAGATGTGATGGGACACAGTTACAACCTCAGTATTCAGGGGATTACAAATTTAAGGCCAGTGTGAACTACAGCAAGACCCTGCCTCAATTGAAAGAGAACCCAGTAGGTACTAATAAATTAAAAAGAAAAGTGGGAGGTCCAAATCAGGAGCAGAAGGAGAGCGAGCACGAGCAAGGAACTCAGGACCGCGAGGGGTGCACCCACACACTGAGACAATGGGGATGTTCTATCGGGAACTCACCAAGGCCAGCTGGCCTGGGTCTGAAAAAGCCTGGGTTAAAACAGGTCTCACTGAACATAGCGGACAATGAGGGCTACTGAGACCTCAAGAACAATGGCAATGGGTTTTTGATCCTACTGCACGTATTGGCTTTGTGGGAGCCTAGGCAATTTGGATGCTCACCTTACGAGACTTGGATGGAGGAGGGTGGTCCTTGGACTTCCCACAGGGCTGAGAACCCTGATTGCTCTTTGGGCTGACAAGTGAGGGGGATTTGATTGGGGGGGGGGGAGGGAAAGGGGAGGCGGCGGTGGGGAAGAGACAGAAATCTTTAATAAATTAAAAAAAAAAGAAAGAAAAGTGGGGGCCAGAAAGATGGCTCAGAGGTTAAGAGCACTGGTTGCCCTTCCAGAGGTCCTGAGTTCAATTCCCAGCAACCACATGGGGGCTCACAACCATCTGTAATGAGATCTAGAACCCTCACCTGGCCTGCAGGTCTACATGCAGACAAAACACTGTATACATAATAAATATTTTTTTTTTTTTTAAAAAGAGGGGTTGCTGGAAAAATGGCTCTGAAGTTAAAAGGTACTTGCGGCTCTTGCAGAGGATTTGAATTCTGTTCCTAGCACCCACATGGCAGCTCACAACTGACTATAACTCATGCACCAGGGGATTCAATGCCCTCTTCTGGTCTTGTGCAAATACCCACATTAAGAAAATTAAATCTTAAAGGAGAAAAAAAGAATGACTCTCTAAGAGCCTCCCCCTCAACACACATTAGGGTGTGTCTTTCTCCTGAAGAGCCCCTCAACCCTTGAGCTTAAAATCTATTTCAAAATATTTTAAATAAACTAATTCTGCTTTTTAAAATGGAGGTAAAATAAAAAGACTTCAGAAAAATATTAGCAAAAGTTGTTGGGCGGTAAGGTATTACCATATAATACTGTAGTGAAATATGTAGGTGCTGAAATTTTAGTCAAAAGGGATAGTGTTTAGGGATGTTTTTAAAAGTCTAAATGCAGATTAAGTATTTCCTAACAAAGATCAAATGTCTGGGAAAGACATTTAATGCAATTCTGAAAACAACTGTCTAATCAGAACAGGTTGTGCAACCCTGGCATAAACTAGGACTGGAGAAAACAGGAATGATGCAGAGTCAGACAAAAGCAAGAGTGCGCCATTGTTCTACACCAGCAGTTTGGGGAAAGAATCTGTACAATGCAACAGGAACAAAGATCGATTTATATCAATGGTCAGTGGGGCTGTTACTACAGATAAGAGTTAGTTTTCATGCTGAGTAGGCCCTTAGAGCAATATCAAGAAAGTTTAAATTGGGTAAAGGTTTGTGAGCACATTTGAAAAACTCAATACAGAATGCACCTTAATCTACAGTACATTTCAAAATCTCCAGGAACTGTTCCCTACGTTATACTTAATAAATTTATCTAATTAGTGTCTTAAAGCTAGAGTATGTGAGTTCAGGCATAAACAGCAAGTTTTATGGCTCGGAGTCAAAGGCCAGTAGGGATTCCTTCAAGCCCCTGGTATTAGATAAAGGTACTTGCTACCAAGTCTGGAGGTCTAAGTTTAATCCCTGGGACCTACATGGTGGAAGGAGAGAACAGCTGCTCACTGGCCTCCATACATGCATGCCTATATACAAGCATACCGATAAATAAGTAATAAATAAATGTACATAAAAATGTATCAGGTATGTGGTCCATCATCCTAGACACCAAAGATACCCAGGACGCATGCGTAAGACTGGGACCCTTATCACAAACAGTTGGTGCTAGTGTAAAACGGAAATTTAGTTGCACAGTAGTTTTTAAAACAGGAGGAATCTGAGTCTTATCATGTGGTGCCCTGAACACACAGCAAGGTGGCATCTCTAACAGCTGCTTACTTTTTTTTTTTTAATGTATTTACTTATTTGAGACAGGGTCTCACTGTGCATCCCTGGCTGGAGCTCACTAGGTAGACCACACTAGCCTGTCTCTTCCTCCAGGATGCTGATATTGAAGGCATGCATCACCACATCAGGGTTGCCTCTTTATTTTCATATTTACTAAATGGTTAATTAAATGAATACAGAACAAGGGTACATTATACTTCGCATAAGAAAAACAAACCCAGCTGAGCAGTGTTTCTGTAAATACAATATAATCTACAACATATATTCTATACATACTGCAGCATAAATGCAAAGTTAGTAGAGACCATTCCAGCCCAACAACAAAAAACCCTCAGACTTCGCTTTTTCCACATTAAACAAGCCTATCATTGCTTCCCTCCCTTCTCCCACACTCAAGTCTCACCGGTAGTAGCTTGCTTCAACTCTAAATGTCACTGTTTCTTCACAAATACTTAAAAGAAGAAACAGTCGCCTGCTAACACGGGGTCACGACACCCCTGAAGAACAAGAAGGAAAGCTGCCCTTTGGAGAACTGAATCTTATGTAGGACACAGATCCACACTTTCTGAGGCTAGATGTGTCTGATCAGACAGTAGTTAAGCAGCTCTGCTTCCTGATTACCATTCCCTTCTATGTAAGCTCTCTTCACCACACAGAAGACCTACATTGCTGTGGGACAACGGTCTATACCCTGTCACTTATATTTTAAATAAACACTGATTGGACAGTAGCCAGGCAGGAAGTAGAGGTGGGGCAATGAGAACAGGAGAATTCTGGGAAGAGAAAGAGTCAGTCTGCAGTTGTCACCCAGACACAGAACAAGCAAGATGTGACTGCCTCGCCAGAAAAAGTTCCAAGCCACATGGCTAACAAGTGCCAGGACAGACTCCAAAGCTACAGAAAAACCAAAAAACCAAAAAANCCTCGCCAGAAAAAGTTCCAAGCCACATGGCTAACAAGTGCCAGGACAGACTCCAAAGCTACAGAAAAACCAAAAAACCAAAAAAAAAAAAAAAAAAAAAAAAGAGTTAATAAGAAGCATGAGCTACCTGGCCAACCAGTTTATGACTAATGTAGACCTCTGTGTTTCTCTGGGACTAAACAACTGTGGGACCGGGTAGGACAGAAACCTCTGTCAACACTACATGAGTTTAATGCTGCAGAAGATGAAAATACTTCATCTTTATTTACAAAATGAATTCTTTTGCAGTTAGTCTTATGAATTATGGAAACTGAAATTAGAGATAAGAAATTCTAGACTAGGGCTGGAGAGATGGCTCAGTGGTTAAGAGCATTGCTGCTCTTCCAAAGGTCCTGAGTTCAATTCCCAGCAACCACATGGTGGCTCACAACCATCTGTAATAAGGTTTGGTGCCCATTTCTGGCCTGCAGACATACACACAGACAGAACACTGTATATATAATAAAGAAAGAAAGAAAGAAAGAAAGAAAGAAAGAAAGAAAGAAAGAAAGAAAGAAATTCTAGACTAAGACACAGGTGTGAATGAGCATGGTGGCACACAATACCTACAAATGTCAGCAGCATTCCAGAGGCTGAGGAAGGGGGATCAAGTTCAGTCTCAGACATGTGGCAAGTCTGAAGCGGACATAGACTACAAACATTGAGACCACACCTCAAAAATCCACAAAACAACCCCCCTACCAGGCACTGTGGTATGTTCCTATAATTCCAGCACTGTGAAGGCTGAGGCAGGAGGTAGGGAACTAAAGTCTAGCCTGGGCTACACAGTGCCATGCATGTGGAAAACAGAGCTGTAGCCCTGTTGAGAACCCTAACGAGTGAGCAGACAGCTCACCCATTCTCCTTGGTTTCATACATCCTGCATCTACAAAGCAAAAGGACTGAAACTGTAGCCGCCACGCTGACAGCTGCAGTTTTCGATAAAGTTCTACACTTTATCGGGTTTTTCCTCTAAATGAACATGGAGAAGAACATTAAAAATCTAAATATGCACCAGGCATGACGGTGCGCACCTTTAACCCTGGGAGGCAGAGGCAGGCAGATCTCTGTGAGTTCAAGCTCAACCTGGTATATATAGTGAGTTCCAGGCCAGCCAGGGCTATACTGTGAGATCCTGTCTCAATCAGGGAATACAAGGTGGAAAAAGGAATGATTCAAACACAAAAAGTAAAAACAAGTAATAACAAAATCTATTTCATGCTACTGGCCACAGAGTTGAGCTAAAAGTCATGGAGGCAGGCTACTCCATTACAAGGTAACTCTCTAACTTCCAAAGTCCCACAGAGATCACCAGAGCACGGTGGAAAAGTACTAGCCAGGGAGTCAGGTGTTAGTTGAGCTAAAGGCTTGTCTTAGGTAAATATCACCTTCTTGTTGTCAGGTGTAAAATGACAAGATTACAGTTATCTCTAACCCTCCCTAAAACCACAGCTCTTATTTCCAAGGGGTTAGTCTCAGCCTACCCTTTTGTAATGCATTGCTTCCAAAAACATCTTCGTCTGTTTATAGACTTCTTGGCCTGTCTTGTGGAAGGTCTTGAGAAAGTCTATGAACTCTTTAGTCACTCGATCCGTCTCAATGCTGGTTTGCCGGTTTATGGAGGGACTGGGAGCTTTGGCTTCCTGAATTTCTGCTGAGAAAATTAAACACAGTAAGTTTGTTACCCAGAAAACTGATGTATGGAATTACTCTATGTAGTTAACAAGATGACTGAAATTATGTTTAATTAAAGTTAAATTTATATCACTTTATATTTAAACATTTGGATGAGTGTCCTTAAAGTAAGGAAAATTTGAAAGTATAAGCAGATAAAAACTACACGAGCTGAAACATATTCAGCTGGACTGGAAATGTGGCTCAGTTGGTAGAGTGCTTGCCGTGCATGTAAAAATCCCTGGGTTCCAGCCCAGCAATGCATAAACTAAGCATGGTGGTGCACAAATATAATCCTTGGGAAGTGGAAGCAGGAGGATCCAGGTCAGTTTAAGGTCATCCTGAGTTACCTAGTGAGTTTGAGGTCAGTCTGACCTTCATAAGACCCTGTCTCAAAAAAACTTAACTGCAGGATGGCCAGATGGATCAGCAGGCAAAAGAGCTGGATGTACAAATCTGGTGACTGAATTCAATCTTCAAGACACACAGAGTGGAAGCAGAGAATGACTCCTGATTGTAAGAAGTGAATTAAGGCATAACTATTCTTAAAAGTACAAATACAGGGACGGGCATGGTGGCAACAACCTTTAATCAAGGCAGAGGCAGGCGAATCTAAATTGAGGCCAACCTGGTCTGCATAGTGAGTTCCAGGACATCCAGAGCTACAAAGTGAGATCCAGAAAATAAATAATCAAATAGTAAAAGCAAATCAAGTAATAACAAAAACTCTCAAATTTGTGCTACCAGTCTAACGTGTTAAAGTGAGTTACAGGTGTAGGGAGGCAGGATACTGATAGAAGGTAACAGGCGAAGGGGGCCTGTGCTCCCTAAAGTCAGAAGTTTCACAGAGATGACCTCTGAGTGCAGTGAAAAAAATAACAGCACACACCCGGCCCCAACCTAATAAAACGTAAAAAATAAAACCCAAATACCCATGGGCCAGGAAGATGGCTCAAAAGGGAAAAGAGTTTGCCACACAGGCCTAGAGATGTGTTTTATCTCCAGAACCCATATAACGTAAAAGGAAAAAACTCCACAATGTGGTAATATTATATCCACAGGCGAACAGACACACACCCAACTCATAAATTTTTAATTTTTTAAACAAACAGAAAACAAATAAAAAATACTCAATAGAAGCTGCTCCTTAGCATTCTTTTAGCCAAAATACACAATGCATTAAGTTGTATCATTAATCACCAATACTGAATTGGTACCGTTTTTTGAACAACTTTCTTAATGATCACCTAAAAATTACCAAAGTAACCATCAATGGGAGTACAAAGGCATCAGGTAACACACAGCGTTAGAGAACTTCCAAATCACACTTCACCTGCCAAATAGACAAAGGCCAATTTATTTCCCCACCATTCAGCTTGCAAGTCACACTACTCATAGTAAAAAGGCATCCAAGCTGGGTGCAATGGCACATGCCTGTAATTCTAGCACTTTGAGGCAGGAGGATCAAGTCCTAGGTCAGGCTAGATTACACAGTATATGTGATCCCAGCTTACACTTTATAGCAAGATTCTACCACTCTCTCCCATACACATCCCCCAACAGACACTGAGTAAAAGGTTTTGTTTGTATTTTCCTTTCGAGACAGGATCCTCCTGTGTCGGCTTCCTAAATGCTAGAAATACAAATGTGTACCACCACATCCCACAAGAAAAAGAAACTGAAAGGCATTAAAATCGAAAATCGACCAACTTCACACTATTATTTTATTGATCTTTTTATGAGACAGGGTCTCACTATGTAGCCCTTGCTGGTCTGGAACTTAGTAAGTAGGCCAGGCTGGCCTTGAACTCACAGAGATCCATCTACCTCCTAAATTCTGGGATTAAAGGCACGGAACACCAGGCCTATCTCCACATTATTTAAGAGAAAAACCTCTGACCTCCACACATGGGGATATAACCCACCCTTCACAAAACTAGATAGATACAGACAATCAGATAGAATTATTTATGTATTTTATGCATATGGGTGCTTTGTCTCCATGTGTGCCTGCGCAACAGAAGAGGGCATCAGATCCCATTACAGGCCGTTGTGAGCCACCTTGTGAATGCTGAGCCATCTTTTCAGCTCCCAAGACTGATAATTTTATTTTATTTTATTTTTGAGACAGGATTTTTCTGTGTAGTCCTGGCTATCTTAGAATTCACTCTGTAGATGAAGCTGACCTCTAACTCACAGGGATCTACCTGCCTCTGCCTCTTGAATGTTAGGATTAAAGGCATGTGCCACCACTGCCCTGCAAGACCTATAATCTTAACAGGGAAAACGGGCACGTCAAGAATGACAAATACACAAATTAAAACCACAAGAAGATGCCATTCAAAAAGGTAACTTGCTGGGTATATACCTTTAATTGCTATACTTGAGAGGCACAGGCAGGTGGATCTCTGTGAGTTCAAGGTAAGCCTAGTCTACAGAGCTAGTTTCAGGATTACACAGGGTGGAAAAGAGGGTAAGAGTGGGGAGGGGAGGGAAGAGAGGGTAGGAGAAGAGAGAGGAAGGAAGGGGAGAGTAAGAAAGGAAAGGGAAAGGAAGGAAGAAAGAAGGAAGGAAGGAAAGAAAGGAAAGGAAGAGAGGGGAAGGAGGAAAAGAAAGTTAACTTAATGATTTAGTAACAAAATAATAATCAAAATTATAAAAATCTATGGTAGTTTGAATAAGGTGGTCCCCATAGGCTCATATATTTGCATACTTAGTTCCCAGATGGTGAACTGTTTGAGCAGGATTAGAAGAATTAGAAGGTGTGGTCTTGTTGGAGTGAGCCACTAGGGGTGGGCTTTGAGTTTCCAAAAGCCCACGCCATGCCCAGTGGCTCTCTGCCTGCTGCCTGTAGATCAGGATGTAAAGTTCTCAGTTATTGCTCCAGCACCATGTCTGCCTGTGTGCCACCATGCTCCCCCCCATGAGGAAAATGGACTAATAATAGCCTCTCAACTATAAGCAAGCCCATAATGAACTATTTTCCTTTTTTAAGAGTTTTTTAAGAGTTGTTTTGGTCACAGCTTTAAAATGCACAAGGGAAAAACAGAAATGTAAGAGTGAGAAACAAATCACAACTGGAGAGTTCAATACTCCACTGACAAAGCAGGAGGTAAGACAGTAAGGCACAACACTTAGGCTGGCAGGACGGCTCAGCAGAGTTCACACATGAAAGGAGAAAAATAACTCTCATACATTGTCCTCTGAACATCACATACTCACCATGGCCTACACACACAGACACACTCATTCACATTCTTCCTACATATATGTATATGTGTGTGTAATAAAACACTTTCTTAAAATCCCACAATATTGTGCAATACTGTGGATACACAAACCCAAACTAAAATTTATAGAATGATCTACAACAGAAACACAACATTTCTTCCATGTGACAACTAATGGCAATGACTTACAGTGAGCACTACCGTATGCTGAGCGCTTCTACAAGACCGCTGTGCAACCCTCACATACACCAGGCCGTATCCCTACAACTGACAACTGAAGCAGCCAAGGCTTGAAGGTCTTTAGAAACTTGAACTTCAGCTGCTTCTGTGGTTAAGGGCAGAACTGAACTAGGGTCTTCTGACTTCTGAGCAAATGTTTCCCTATACTCCCTGGACCCCAGAGGTCCAAGAGGACCCTTCAGAGAGTGCCAAGCCCTCAGACTGAAAAGCTTCAGAGACTGAAAGCTTTGGGGTTAAAAGCAGGGAAAGCCCAGTTATCTCCTTCACTGTTTCACTTCTGTACATTCCTTTCAACAAATACTTCTGACTAAACAAAGGGCGGAAAAGTCCTCAGCTGAGCAGCCCTGTTCTCAGCACTTTCAAGGTTGAAGCAGGTTTGTTAGGAGTTCAAGGACACCCTGGACCACAAAGTAAGATCTTGTCTAAAAAATCCAGTCTACCCCAAACTCCCCTTTAAAATGTAAGCAGAGGGGGTTGGAGTAGAGCTCAGCACTAAAAAGATAGGGTTGGCTCTACCAGTACTCTCCAGACAACACAAAAAGTTCAACAAAACAAGAAGGGAGATGGAAAAGAACAATCTAGTCACGCTACAGCTAGAACTGAAGGGACCAAGCAGCCAGAGTTTGCACATCTACTTATATTCATTTCGAGTTTCTCAAATAGATACACAATTTGTGGTTCAAGTCCATCCAGTCAAACAGGATTCTCAAGCTGTCTATCACCCAGCTAAACAGTATACAAGGCTTTCCAGCTGAGAAACCCTGGGCCAAAAGGAAAGCCGTAGCTCAGCTATCTTCAAGGAGCACTTAGTAGGTGCCAGGCACTATGCTCATTAACCACTCATTAATTCTTAACAATTTCACAAGGTGGGTGATAGTACCACCTTACAGATGAATCTTAGCGAACTTACCACTTACCTGTCCAATGCTAGTAAAAGGAAGAGCTAGGATTTGAAACCAGATTGGAATCCCAAGCCCAGGCAGGTTCTTTATAACTATACTGTACCACCCTATTATTATTGCAGCATCTGCTATTTCAACCTAAATAGTCCTGGAGGGGTAAAAAAAAATGGATTTGGGCTAAAAAAAATGGATTGGGGCTAAGAGCAGAGCACACACTGCTCTTCCAGAAGACCCAGTTTAGTTTCCAGCCCCCACACTGAATGGTTCACAAGCACCCATTACTCCAGCTCCAGTGGACCCAAGGCCCTCTTCTGGCTCCCTGGACATGACACTCACATGCATACACTCTTACACATTAATAATAACACCACCACCAAAGAGGAGGGTAAAGTATGCTGTATGCTGTGAATGCTACTGGTTAATAAAGAAGCTGTTTTGGGCCTGTGCAGGGCAGAATAGAGCTAGGCAGGGAAAACTAAACTGAATGCTGGAAGAAAGAAGGTGGAGTCAAGAGACACCATGTAGCCACCAGAGGGGAAAGATGTGAGCTGCCAGCTAGAATCTTCTGGTAGGCCATGAGCCTCATGGTAAAATATAACCAAAGATATAAGAGCTAGCAAGCAATAGGCTTTAGGCTTAAGTGATTGGCCAAGCACTTAAATAATATAGTTTCTGAGGGGTTATTTCAAGTCTGGGTAGCCGGGAACAAATGGGCAGCCTCCGCCAACAGGAGGGCACAACTGTGCCAGCATGCCAAGACAGTAGGATCACTTAAGTCCAGGAATTGGAAGCCAGCATGGAGAACACAGTGAGATCTTACCTCAGTCATTCAATAAGTCAGTAATTCACCTGCTATGAATGCTTGTTAGAAGGACAGACCAAATATTATGTCAAACTTAATCTTTGATATATGAAGAGAATAATACCCTTGCTAATTTGATTTGAATGGTTATGAAGAATAAAGGCAGCCTGAGAAGGTGGCAAGGGTCATGTATTTGCAGAATAATCATGGAAACCTGAATTTGACTCCCAGTACCCACTAAAAAGCCAGGTGAAGTGTCATGTGTCTGTAATCCCAGCAATAGGATGGCAGATACAGGAGCTCACTGCCAGTCAGTCTGTCCAAACTGATGAGCTCCAGGTTCACTGAGCGACCCTATCTCAAATAGTAAGGTAAGAATAATGAGGAGCTGGAGAGATGGCTCGGTAGTTAAGAGTACTGGCTGCTCTTCAAGGGAACCTGAGCTAAATTCTCAGCACCCACATGGCAGCTCATAATTGTCTGTAACTCCAGTTCCAGGGGATCTGACACCCTCACACAAATGCACATAAGATAAATTTAAATAAATTATTAAAAAGAAGAATAATGAAAGATACTCAATGTTGACCTATGGTTTCCACACCCACGCACACACAAATGCACATACCCAAACAAACATGTACACTTACCACACACACACACACAAAGTCTTCAAATCCCTTAGGAGATTGTCTTTGTTTGAACCACACTCTCTTGGCTTAAGAGCTTTCTTTTGTACTACTAATATAAATAAACTAACAGGAGCGCATATAGAGGAAGTAAAATACAGTCACAGAATAACAAAGTTGACCATGGGTCTAGACTGCAAGTTGAAGCTGCCCCTACTATCAGCTGAGTGTATTCACACAAAGGCCAACAAGCAAGCAGGCTCAAGTGGAAAGCTTGCTTGCAAACTTACCTAAGTAACCTGTGACCCAATGCCTTCATTTAGAAATGAAGGATTTTTACAGACTTTGAAGCTTTCTTATTTTTTTCCCCCCAGACGCGGTTTCTCTGTGTAGCCCTGGCTGTCCTGGAACTCACTCTGTAGACCAGGCTGGCCTTGAACTCACAGAGATCCGCCTGCCTCTGCCTCCCAAGTACTGAGATTAATGGGCCTGGCTGACTTTGAAGCTTTCTACCCACAAAAACAGCTACAATGTTAAAAGGCTAAAGTCTAACTCCTAACACTGAAAAAGCAAAAGGCAGGTGTGGTGGTGGTGTGACTCTTACTCCAGCAGGTGATGAGGGCAGAAAGATCCCAAGTTTAAAGTGAGCCTGAGCTACACTGTGAGTTCAGTAAAGTTCTCTGCTGTACAGTATGAGAATCTCAGTTCAACCCTCAGAGTTCACACAAAAGCTGGGCATGGTGGCACAAACCTATAATCCCAAATCTTGGGGGATAGACAAAGACCCCTGGGACTCAATGGCCAGCCAGTCTAGCTAAATCAGGGAGGTTCAGGTTCATTAAGAGAATCTGCCTCACAAAAATAAGGTGGAAGCCAGTCAGTGGTGGTGGCAGCAGTAGCGGTGCTGCACGCCTTTAACCCAAGCACTTGGGAAGGAGAAGCAGGCGGATCTCTGTGAGATCGAGGCTAACCTGATCTACAGAGTGAGTTCCAGGACAGCCAGAGATGTTACACAGAGAAACCCTGTATCAAAAAACCAAAATGAAAAAAGAAAAACATAGAGAACAACCAAAGAGACACAATGACAATCTCTGGCCTACACAAGTATACGCGCAAACACACACACAAAAGGAGATGAATGAGGAGCTGGAGCGATAGCTCAGTGGTTAAGATCACTGACTGCTCATCAAGAAGACCCAAGTTTGATTCCCAGAACCTACATGGAAACTCACAACCATTGTAACTTCAGTTCCAAAGCATCTGACATACCAGTCACAAAGCAGTTCACAGACATACAAGTAAAAAATAAACAAATAAAAATTTTCAAAATAGATGAAATAATACAAATCCATCTATAAGAAAATACTTAATATGAGTTACTCAAGAGCCCCAAATGAGCCTTCTCCTATCTGATGTTCCCTACTAGCATAGGAAATAAACTTTGAGAGAAAAATCTCTCAGGTGACTTTCGATTCCAGAAAGAGCCACTTCTGATAATTTATGAACAGTGGTTATTACACATGGAAAACAAGGCAGAAGAAGGAGGAGGAGGAGGAGGAGGAGGAGAAGGAGGAGGAGGAGGAGGAGGAGGAGGAGGAGGAGGAAGAAGAAGAAGAAGAAGAAGAAGAAGAAGAAGAAGAAGAAGAAGAAGAAGAAGAAGAAGAAGAAGACGACGACAACACTAAATAGCCAATAAGAGGTAGTCTGAATGAAAATGGAGAGCTTTATAAACAGAGCTACACATTTCAACTCCCTTTAGTTCTCCTGTGGAATAAATAGCTTCTTTAAAAGACAGTAACTTTGAGTAAAAGAGAGTATATTTCATGTATTGTTTGACCATCAAACTAGATTTCTGTGTTAAATCTGAACTAGAATTCTCTTAGGCTTACAGATGTAAAAGACTGAGTCCACCTCTTTCTAGATCTAGTCTGTTGTTAATTTAGTCACACAAGAAGGAAAGAGAAAATTACCTTTCTTGGATCCCACCCTGGAAGAGGCACTGAAGAACTTCTTCACTGTGGTGACCTTCCGGGTCTTCTCATTGGTTTTCTTTTCCTCGAACTTGGAGAATGTGAGGGACTGGGCTCCTTGGCTGCTCTGGCTGCTAGCAAAGGCCTCTTCCTCCTCCCGCTGAAGCCTGAAATTCAGGGAGAGGATTGTGAATGACTGGAGTCTCCTCTCCAAGCTTTCCCAGGGTCTAAGAGATCCTGTTTAAATGACTGAAGAGGAGCTGAAGACTTCATAAACAGGAGCTAAATATACCAGGTGGGTCTGAGCCATTGAGCACACAGCTGTAAGATGAAATTATATAGCTGCTGAAGATCCAATGTATGGGTTTAACACCCAGCACCTCAAATAAATAAATAAATAAATAAATAAATAAATAAATAAATAATAATAAACCAGGTTTTACACTTTTAATCTCTACATTTGGGAGGCTAAGGCAAGATTGCTGAGTTTGAGGTCAGCCTGGGTTATAGACTAGGACCCTGTCTCAAATTTTCATATTAAGAAACAGCTATAGTTGGGCAGTAGTGGTGTACACCTTTAATCCCAGCACTTGAGAGGCAGAGGCAGGTAGAGATCTGAGTTCCAGTCCAGCGTGGCCTACAAAGTGAGTTCCAGAACAGTCAGGACTACACAGAAAAACTCAGTCTTAAAAAAAAAAAAAAAAAAAGAAAGAAAAAGAAAGAAAGAAACAGGGCTAAAGGAGGCTGCTGAGATCAATGTAGGAGCTAGACAGGTGGCTCAGTGTCCAAAAGTACTTGTTGCTTGTGTAGAGGATCTGGGTTTGGTTTCCAGCACCCACATGGCAGCTCACAACCTCCTATAACTCCAGCTCTAGAGAATCTGACATCCTCTTCTGGTCTCCTCAGATACTGGACACATGTGGTATACTTACATACATGCAAGCATCCACATACATAAAAATAAATCTAAAAAATATAGAAAGAAATGTAATTTTAAAAATGTATGGCTTAGGATGACGACTGCTTGCCCAACACTCACAGAGTTCTGCGCTCGTCCCCGCACTGCGCACACGGTGGCACACACTTGGGGGGTAAAGTCCAGGGTTATCCTTGACACGGTAAGTTTGAGGTCAGCTTGGGAGACAAGAAAGAGCCTGCCTCAAAACATCGGCCAACAAGGTAGCTCAGTAGGTCAGATAAAAAGGCTCGTGCCACCAACCCTGATGACCTGAATTCAATCCCCAAAGCTCATAAAGCAGAAAGAGAGAACCTCTGACCTCTATGGAGACAACCCCTCTCACAAAACTAGACAGACAGACAGGTAGATAATTTTTAAATTATAAAGATTATGAAACGTATGTATGTTATGGAGCTGGAGCGATGTCTCAGCAGTTAAGAGCACATACTGCCTTGCAGAAGACCTGAGTACAATTCCTAGCACCCACACTGAGCAACTCACAGGGAATCTGATGGCCCTGACCTCCTCAGGTGCTTGCTCTCACATGCAAATACACAGAAACATACACATATGCACATAATTAAAAATAAAATTAAGTATCTCTTTGTGTGTGTATACATCACATATATACGTGTCTGTACATATACACATATGCATAAACGTATATATGTAATATATATTATTTAAAAGATAAAAGCAGGCTGGAAAGATGACTCAGAAGTTAAGAACACTTGCTGCTCTTGCAGAAGACCCAAATTCAGTTCCCAGAACCCATGTCAGGAAACTCACATTCACCTGTAACTCCAGCTTCAGAGAATCTGACTCCTGTTTCTGGCTTCTGCAGGTCCCCATACACATGTCATACACTCACAAATAAAAACTGAATCCATCAGTGGTGTTGGACAATAGGAGAGATGGCTCAGATGTTTAGAGTACTTTTTCTTTCAGAGAACCTAAATTCAAGTCACAGCACCCCACATGGTGGCTCACAAACATCTGTAACTCCAGTTCCAGGGGAATCAAACGACCTTTCCTGAATTCCATAGGCACCAGGCATATGTTACACACATACATGCATGTAAGCAAAAACTTCATATTAATAAAACAATAAATCTTTTTTTAAAAAAGCTTTCATGGTTGGGCAGTGGTAGCACACACCTTTAATCCCAGCACTCAGGAGGCAGAGGCAGGCGGATCTCTGTGAATTCGAAGCCAGCCTGGTCTACAAAGCAGATGCCAGGACAGCCAGGACTGTAACACAGAAAAACCCTGTCTAGGAAAATCACAATAAAGAAAGGAAGAGAGGGAGGGAGGGAGAGAGGGAGGGAGGGAGGGAGGGAGGGACCTTTCATAAACAAAGAAGGAAATGGTCTTGCTGGGATGGATGCAGCTCAGAGGCAGAGTACATGCCCAGCAAGCATGAGGTCTACCAATGTTCAGTCATCAGCATTGAAAATTAGGGATGGGGGGGCTGGAGAGATGGCTCAGAGGTTAAGAGCACTGACTGCTCTTCCTGAGGTCCTGAGTTCAATTCCCAGCAACAACATGGTGGCTCACAACCATCTGTAATGAGATCTGGTGCCCTCTCTGGCATGGAAATACACAGACAGTAGGAACGTTGTATACACAATAAATAAATCTTTAAAAAGAAAAAAAAAAGAAAGAAAATTAGGGATGGGATGATGTAGCTCTTTTCCCTAATTGAGAGGGACACTTCCTAAAGCAGAGTGTTAAGCAAGTGTTCTTGGAACACAGGATGGAAAAACTCCACCAGAGGAGAGGTCTAAGGGGCTACAGTGGTGACACTAGGGGCAGGTCTACAAGATGACTAGGAGTCTACTAAGCGAAAGCACAGTTTTCAACAGGAAATTATAGACATAAAGTGTGGCTTCTAGTCAGGCATAGTGGCTCACACTTGTAGCCCCAGCACTTGGAAGGCAGGGACAGGAGGATCATTGATGATGAGACTGACTGTGTGCTGGATATAATGGTCTCCAGATGATGAGGAACTCTGACTGCAAACCAACTATCATTCGGGAATTCATTGTGGGGCAAAGAACCCATAAAGATTATAAACCCAAGAAGTTACCCTGTTAATATCTATACTTTAGCACTAATGCAAGTAGCTATATAAAATTTAAGAGGCTAGAGATGGCTCCACAGTTAAGATCACAGGCCATAATTCTCTGAATTCACCCACCACAGACGAGAACGTGAACAGAGCAGTTATTCAACAAATATCAAGTGACTAGACAAGGAAAAGCAGCAAAAGCTAGCGTTTGGTTTGACCAAATCACCACAGTCTGCAGGATGTCATGGCAAAGGGTAGGCTTTCCTCCCCTGGCATTTTCCAAGCCCCTGAACACACTAGCACCATCCCTGGCTGTCCTGGAACTTGCTCCTCCTAGACCAGGCCAGCCTTGAACTCACAAAGATCCACCTGCCTCCCAAGTGCTGGGATTAAAGGCGTGCACCACCATCACCCAGCACCCACTGCACTCTTTTACAAACCCTATGTGGAGGATGACTGAATTACAAATGTTACAGACCATTTAGTTTCCAATATAGTTCTTTGCTTTGCTTTTTTTCCCTAATGATTTATTTATTATGTGTACAATGTTCTGCCTCCATGTGTCCCTGTAGACCAGAAGAGAGCACCAGATCTCATTATAGGTGGTTGTGAGCCACCATGTGGTTCTTGGGAACTCAACTCAAGACCTCTGGAAGAGCAGCCAGTGCTCTTAACCTCTGAGCCGTCTCTCTAGCCCCTTACCAGCACTTCTATCTTTTAATCTTTGTCATACTTGTATTTAGAGATGACACAGGTACTTCAGAGTAATCTGGTTTCACAAGAAAAATCAAATGGTCACAATTTCAGGACCATGTACATAACATAACTAGTACTGACTACTGTGGGTATGTCAGAAGAATGAGGACAGCAATTCTTGAGAGCCACCTGCTGAGCCCTGGAGGCAGCATATCACTCATCTTCACCACAAAGGATGCTTGCCTTCATAAGAGGTAAGAATAGCACACTCAAATGGAAAATCAACAAACACAAAATGGAGAATCCACTAAAAGAGATTTAGTAAGTGTTGACCAGAGAGCAGAAAGAATCTTCTCTTGATGATGAGCTGACCTGCTGATGCTCTTGATAGATAAGAAGCATGGCTAAGCAATGACAGGACCTTGTACCTGGTTATGTCACTGGTAGCCATACCCACCTCCATCCAGCCAGTGAGGTCCTTTTACCTTTCTGCCAGTTCCCAGTCCTCTTGGATCTGCTTCTGCCGGGCCTTGTGGTACTCCTCCCTCCAGCACTTGGAGCAGAAACCCTGCCAGGCAGGGTTCCCATAGTAACCGCATCCTTTCTTACACAAGAGCTCAGATTGATCCACATGAATTCCCCGGCGTTCAGACTTTAGGCTCATCTTCCTGACAAAAAGAAGTGAGAAAGAATGGAAATTAATTTGTATCATATTACTAAAATACAACACTCATATAGAAAAATTCAAGTGAGTCAAGATCTTCAAGCCATAGGGGAGAAAGGAAGAAGAGAGGAAAGGAAGACAGTATGCAAAGCCCAAAGTATAACATAGAAAGTTCAAGCAGAATCATACTAAAGAAAGACTTCAATCTGATGGCCTGAAAAACACAGTGCACCTCAAGAGACTAACTAATACTGGCCCCAGTCACTGAGCCGCTGCCGAGGACTCAGCTGCCTCCCCCTCGAGTCCCCTTGCTTCCCTATGCTCTCCCCCGCCCACCCCACCCCACCCCGTCCCCCTTGCCCTTCTGCAGGCCGTTTCCACCGAGGAAAAGGAATAGTATCGTATCAGAACCTCCACTCTTTCGACCCCTTTGCTGATGCAAGTAAGGGTGATGACCTGCTTCCTGCTGGCACTGAGGATTATATCCATATAAGAATTCAACAGAGAAACAGCAGGAAGACCCTTTCCACTGTCCAAGGGATCGCTGATGATTACGATAAAAAGAAACTAGTGAAAGCGTTTAAGAAGAAATTTGCCTGCAATGGTACTGTAATTGAGCATCCAGAATATGGACAAGTAATTCAGCTAAGGGTGACCAGCGCAAGAACATACGTCAGTTCCTAATAGAGATTGGTCTGACTAAGGACGATCAGATGAAGATTCATGGGTTTTAAGTGCTTGGACTCTAAAGCTTAAGAGAGGATTTCCTTGCAATGAGTAGAATTTCCCTCCTGTCCCTTGTCACAAGTTTAAAAACCTCACAGCTTGTATAATGTAACCATTTGGAGTCCACTTTTAACTTGGACTAGCGTAACTCCTTCATGCAATAAACTGAAAAGAGCTAAAGAGAGAGAGAGAGAGAGAGAGAGAGAGAGAGAGAGAGAGAGAGAGAGAGAGAGAGAGAGACTAATACTGGATTAAAGACCTAAGCATAAACTTTTAAACTCCTAGAGGAAAAGCTGGCAAGGACTTCGTCAATAACCAAAGCACAGGTAATAGAAGCAACAAAAACAGACTAATGGGATGACAGCAAACTTGAAAACATCTGCACGGCAAACAAAGCAATCAGCAGAGTAAAGGGGCAGCCTACAGAATGAGAGAAGACATTTCTAACCTCTACAGAAAAAGGTAAAACCCAGAACATTGACAATCCAACAAGATAGACAAAGAAGTAGAATAGGCAACTCTCCAGAAGAGAAATAAAAATGGCCAACAGACAGCAAGATCTTGTAACAAAAGAGCACATCATCTTCATCATCATCATAGGCTGAGAAGATGACCCAGCAGCTAAAGATTCCCGCCACCATGATTGATTACCTGAGTTTGATATCTGGGACCTACATAGGAGATGGAGAGACAACTCCCGAAAGCTGTCTACTGGCCTCCTCACATGTGCTGTGGCACACACTTACACATAAAACAAAATTAATAAAACATACTTTGTATAACGGCCAACATCATTTCACATTAGTAGGAAAGCCCTCTTAAACACACACACACACACACACACACACACACACACACACAAATTGGAGGTGTTGTTGAGAAAAATGTAAAGAAATCAGAACCCTTCTGTACTCTTAGTAGGAATGTAAAGAGATGTAGTCACCAAAGACAACCTGCCCATTTTATATAACCTGTTTTCCCAACTATAAGGCTGGGAATTGGAGGCAATTAACAACCTAGTAATCTGTGTTATCTGTAGGGCCAGGTAATATCAAGCTCCCACAACCAGGACCAAAGGTAGGTAATAGTCTAAATGGCATATATATATATCACACATATAGCCTAGGGCCTCCCCAAGCTCCCACAATCAGGACCAGAGACGGCTAACAGCCCAAATGACCTGTATGACTGAGACATACCAGATCCTTCCCTAGGCCCTCAAGCTAGCACAGGTAGCCTATCTCTAGAACCCATCTTCTAGGAAAAAGTAACATGTACTTTGAGTTGAGTTTCGATATAATTATATCTCCTTATACACCAGGGATTGTACTACACCAGAAAACTTTTCCCCAAACTGACCTGTTACTTGTTTTTATATGCTGGCAATAAATCACTTGGTACCAGATTCCCAAAGTTTGATCTAGCCTGGCTGAGTAAGTCAGGCTAAACTGAGTTGTCATTTTCATCTTTTTGAGGTTTGTTTCCCTACCTGCCATGACAATTGCAAGGGCCCCCACAAGACTTTATCTTAAAAAAATAAAATTAAAAGACAGGTATAGTGGATAGGCCTGTAATCCCAGTACTAGGGAGGGATAGGCAGGCAAATCTCTTGAGTTTGAGGCCACTCTGGTCTACACAGAAAATTCTAAGACAGCTACGGCAACAGAGACCTTGTCTCAAAATCAAAAAAAAAAAAATATTTTAGTACATGGGTTGGCAGGATGGCTCCATGGGTAAGGGGCTCACATGGTAGAAGACACAATTCTTTAAAGTTGTCCTCTGGTCTCCACAAACAGTGGCATGTGCCCAACCCAACCCTACACATAGACTATTACATAAATGAATAAATAAAAGTAAATATATAATTTTTAAATGTTAAAAAGAAATATAAAGAGAGGGTTAAGGATCTACCTCAACAGTAGAGTACTTGCCTAGGGTGTGGGAGGTTGTGTTCAATCTCCACAGTACTAGAAGAACACAAAAGTATATAAACTACTAAAAACAAGTAACAGGGAAGGTATTCATACCCAGACAAGATTACAACTTTTTTCTACTATACTATCTGCAACTGCTTGTCCAAACTAACACATCTGCACAAAAATTTCGGTGGGATCACTGTTTCCCATACTAATTAATCATGCTTATGCCTCAGCTGAGAAATTTTTTTTTTAATTTTTGAGCAGAGCAAAGGTAGATTTATTAAGAATATATGAAGGAAAATGATGAGTGAGAGAGGAGTCAAGGGAAGAATAACCTAGAACCATTAGCTATACCTTTGCTTTGTCAAAGTTCTATCTATTCTAAGGATACATTGTTTCTACTGCTCCCTTTCCATAGTGAATAAGCTTTTCTTTCCGCACAAACTGAGGGCTTCAGAAAGATAGGAAAGTATCTCCATGAGGCAGGAGAGGGGGCTCAGGAGTTAAGAGCACCTGGCTGCTCTTCCAGAGGACCTGGGTTACACTCCCAGCACCCACATGGCAACTCTCCACAGTTACCAGGTACACATGTGGTGCACAGACATACAAGCAAGCAAAACACCAATACACATAAGAACTTGTTTTTTTCTTTCGAGACAGGGTTTCTCTGTATAACAGCCCTAGCTGTTCTGGAACTTGCTTTGTAGACCAGGCTGGCCTTGAACTCACAGAGAACCATTTGCCTCTGCCTCCCTAGTGCTAGGACTAAAGGCATGCACCACCGCTCAGCTCACATAAGGACTTTTTAAAGAAAGATATTTGCCTAATAAATTTTTAAAAAATGATTAAACATATTGACAGCCACATAACATCAGAACCACCTCCAAGGAGAAGCAGTGTAAGCAGGGACATCATGGCTCGGTTGGTACATAGTTAGCTGCCTACCAAAGGAGCCATGTAAAGCATCTGCTCGCAAGAGTACACCCTCTCTGCAGGGGTGAGGAAGCCTCACAGCACAGCCCTGCTACTGTGGCTCTCTCTGACACAAGTCCACTGATCTGATTCTCAAACTCTCCTTAGAGTTCAGATCAGTGCTTCTAGAAAGCAGCTATTGGTGCTCTTCTGGAGGGAGATGACCTGATTGGCATATTTTTAAATGTATGAGCTATTGTCCCCAAACATGTGACAATTACTATAGCATCACTATAGGGTGGGCATGATGGTTCAACAAAAACCTGATGACCTGAGTTCAATACTAGGAAACCACATAAAAATGGAAGGAATTATTAACCAATTCTCCATGCTGTTCTCTGAACTTCACAAGCATGATGGAGTTCAGTCACACACACATGCACACACTAATAATAATAAACCTTCAAGCCACTGACGGAGAATGTGTCACTCCATCACTGTAACCAAACAGATGATATAAACAACTTAAAAGGACAGGTAGGTTTGTTTGTTCGTCCATCCGACAGGGTCTGACTATGTAGCTTAGGCAGCATCGCACCTGCTATGCTGCCCAGGATGACCTTTAACTTCTGAAGGAACAAGACTATTCAAACTCTACTAAAAACCAGCAACAGAGAAGGGGTTCACACGCAGGTAAGATTACACTTTTCTACTATACTATCTATCTGCAACTGCTTGTACAAATTCACCTATCTGCACACATTTTTTTTTTTTTAAAGCAGAGAAGCTGGCTCAATAGTTAAGAATGTTTACTGCTTTTACAGAGGCCCAAGTTAGGTTCCCAGCATCCATGTTGGACAGTTCACAACTGCCCATAACTCCAGTTCCAGGGGATCTGATACCCTTTTTTTAGCTTCAGCAGGAATCTGTACTCACATGCGTGCATGTAAGAATGTGTGTGTGCGTGCGCGCGCGCGCGTGCACACACACACAGTACCCATATCAAGGGGTTTAAAACTGCCTGGAACCCTGACCCCATGGGTACAAAGAACTCATGTGAAGGTCACCCAGACATGCAGAAGATAAAAATAACAACAATAAAATAATTTTAAAAAGTTTTTCCTTTTACTATTACCAGTAATTGTGAATGTTAGCTATTTTCCCCAAATGGGTCAAAAGGTAGTTCAGCACAAAGTCAGAAGTAGAAAAAACAGGGCAGAGATCAGGTACTAGACGTGCTTCCACATTCATTGTGTAAATTCTTAACATAAACTCAGGAATATAAACCATCTAAATTAATCAGAACCAGTTTCAGCAGCTCAACTCTGAAGTGATCTTAGCTATGACCTCAGCATCTGGGAGGTGTCAAGAGCTCAAGGTCAGCCTAGGCCACGCAGAAAGACCCTGTCTGAAGGAATGAATGAACAAACCTACCTTTACTTCTTGTAAATTCCTTTTTTTTTTTTTTTTTTTTTTTTTTTTNCGAGACAGGGTTTCTCTGTGGCTTTGGAGTCTGTCCTGGAACTAGCTCTTGTAGACCAGGCTGGTCTTGAACTTTTTTTTTGAAAAAAAAAAAAAGGAGAACAGCAATTGAAGGTGGTCTACCCGGCTTCCACACACGTGTACCTATCTACACACTCATATGAACATATACATACACCATACACAAAAAAGAGATGAAACTCGTACCCGACTAGTGGATCTGTGTATGTGCCAAAGTATGTACTCAGATTTCAGACCATCGTATGTTTTCTGGAGCCATCTCATGTTGTCTCTATATACATGGGTTCTGCCCCTCAGAACCAAAGCCCTACTAGCCAGAGAGGTTTGAGCACAACCTCACCCTCTGGTTGAATATTTAGGTATGCAGACACAAGGTAAACCTCAGAAGGAAGTCAGGCATAACCCAAAACCAAAAGCAGACCACAGAGATGAGTGGATGCAGAGAAAAAGACCTGACTGCCACGTGAGCTGTAAAGATAGAGAGGGCACACTGAACACTCTTCTGGGGATGCTCAAAAGTGTGTGCGTGCGCGTGTGTTCGTGTGTGTGTGTGTGGGGGGTTATGGAGGGGGAAGGGGAAGGGGATAAGGGAGAAGAGCTGAGAGGCAGAGAAAGAGAGAGAGAATGAGAATGAATGAATATGTACGGGAGAAAAACAAACCCTCAGTGAGATTGCCATTTCCCTAGTCCTGAAACGCAGGAAAAGTTCAAGTTCTGGCTAAGCAGGAGAAAGGCACAAGGGAAACCCTTCTCCTCTACTGTGTCTGGTGGTGGGTGGGTCGGTAGGGGGTATGTGCATGTGCTCACATGGAGGCCAGAGGTCAACCTCAAGTGTCATCCCTCAGGATTCTGCCCCCCCAAAAAAGGCAGGGTCTCCCACCAATTAGGCTAGGCTGACTGGACACTGAGCCTCAGGGGCCCTTCTACTTCCTCAGTGCTGAGATTACAAGTTGGCCTCCCCAGGTACTTTCCTGACTGAGCTCTCTCTCCAGCCCCCACTTTACTGCCATTCCCTTTTCTTAAGACACAGGGACAAACAACCCTGTGCATTTGCAGCAATGGCTAGAGCAGGAGCCAAACACGGGCTCTTCTGGCTGTGCTTCTCCTAGGTGGTGCCAATGTGGGGATACTTGTGGGAGTATAACACAGAGCAGAACAACTAAATCCAGTCTCCTGGACAGAAAAAAAAGGAAAGACAAGCCCCTAGAAAACAAAAGTTACAGGGAAAACTGCTGAGGCAAAACTCTCAAGAAAGAACTTTCTAAGCTGGGCAGTGGTGGTACACACCTTTAATTCCAGCATTCAGGAAGCAGTGGCAGGTGGGTCTCTATGAGTTTGAGGCCAGCCTGGTCTACAAAGTCACTTCCAGAACAGCCAGAGCTATTATTATCCAGAGAAAAACAAAAAAAGGAAAGAAAGAAAGAAAGAAAGAAAGAAAGAAAGAAAGAAAGAAAGAAAGAAGAAAGAACTTTCTGTCCAGGTATTGGGGTCA
>NW_026067935.1:608698-632340 GCF_014885135.2 Alexandromys fortis
GAACTCACAGAGATCCGCCTGCCTCTGCCTCCCGAGTGCTGGGATTAAAGGCGTGCGCCATCATTGCCCGGCATCAACAAATATTCTTAATACTGGCAGATACCTGGGCTACTACCATAAGCAAAAGCTCTGTGGATCTTATTGCTTAATACAGACAGTATATAGACTGAATGAAGAAACACTATTGAGTATTTTTTTTCTAGACAGGATTTCTCTATGTAGCCCTGACTGTCCTGGAACTCTGTAGACTAACTCAGAGATCCACTTGCCTCAGCATCCCAAGTACTGGAACTAAAGGCTTGTGCCACCATCTCCCCACTTAATAAATTAATCTTGAAACAACTAAATTTTATGAACCCACGTTTAAGAAACAAGTGAGATATGTGTATATGAAATCTATGGAACTCCAATAATTGCTGAATAACAGATATATAATGAGATATATTAATTATATATTATATAATAATATCATGATATAATATATAAAATTTCACAGTAACATCAATATGTAAAAACACCTAGGAAATATTATAATAAAAAAGTTATGTAGCTGATGTAAAAATTACTGATATATAAGAGATGGTCAAAGATATGCCCTATACTCCTTGTACTAAAGAGCTTGAGGTAGGAGGAGTCCACATTCAAGATCAGCCTGGAATACAAAAGAAAAATAAAAATGAAGAAAGCTTTAATAGTAAGGCTATAACTAGTAAGAGACACTGAATAAAATACATATAAAGCTTTAGTAATGACATAGGTTCCAAAATCTATAAATTTACTACAAATGAAAATAAAATTCTTAAAACTTTTTGGAACTTGGAAAATGATCCTATATTTCACCAGAAACAACAAACAGGACAGTTTTGCTAGGTGATGGTGGCACAAGGCTTTTAATCTTAGCACAGAGGAAGCAGAGGCAGATTGATTTCTGGGTTTGAGTCCAGCCTGGTCTATAGAGCGAGTTCCAGGACAGCCACGGGTAGAGAGAAATCCTCTCCTGAAAAACAAAAACAAAAACAAAACAAAACAAAAAAAAAAAAGCAAAAACCCCATAGGACAATTTTTAATTTTCTAAATTAATTTTCTAATTTTTTCCCCTGCATATTAGTTAATATAGAATTAACACAGACAAATCACTAAAAAGTACAAAATCTTCAAATGAATCCTAATATGCCATAAAAATAATATTAAAGGAAGAAGGGGAAAGGAATGTTTTAGATAAACAGTTGTAAATAACTGGCCAGCAATCTGACATCCCTCAAAATAACTGGAAAGACCTGTTAAAGAGGCTAGAGAGATGGCTCAGTGGTTAAGATCACTGGCTGCTCAGCAATGTAGCAGGATACAAGATTAACTTGAAAAAGTCAGTAGCCCTCCTGTACACAGATGATAAGAGGGCTGGGAAAGAAAAGAATCAACACCCTTCACTATTAATAGCCACAAATAGCATAAAATATCTCGGAGTAACTCTAACCAAACAAGTGGAAGACTTGTATGACAAGAACTTTAAATCTATGAAGAAAGAAATTGAAAAAGGCACAAGAAAGCGCAAAGATCTCCCATGCTCTTGGGTAGGCATAATTAGCATAGTAAAAATGGCAATCTTACCAAAAGCAATCTACAGATTCAACGCAATGCCCAGCAAAATTCTTCAAAGACCTAGAAAGAACAGTAGTTAACTTCATATGGAAAAGCAAAAAACCCAGGATAGCCAAAACAATCCTGTACAGTAAAAGAACTTCTGGAGGCATCACAATCCCTGACTTCAAACTCTAATACAGAGCTACAGTACTGAAAATAGCCTGGTATTGGCATAAGATCAGACAGGGGGACCAATGGAATCGATATCAATCCATACATCTTCAAACCAAATGGAAAAAAAGAAAGCATATTTAACAAGTGGTGCTGGCATAATTGGATATCAACATGTAGAAGAATGAAAATAGACCCATATCTATCACCATGCACAAAACTCAAGCCCAAATGGATCAAAGACCTCAACATAAAGCCAGCCACACTGACCCTTATAGAAGAGAAAGTGGGAAGTACACTTGAACACATTGGCACAGGGAACCACTTCCTAAATAGAACCCCAGGAGCACAGACACTAAGAGAAATAATTAATAAATGGGACCTCATGAAACTGAAAAGCTTTTGTAAAGCAAAGGACACAGTCAACAAGACAAAACAACAGAATGGGAAAAGATCCTTACTAACCCCACATCAGACAGAGGTCTGATCTCCAAAATATACAAAGAACTCGAGAAATTAAACACCAAAAGAACACACAATCCAATAAAAAAAAAAATGAAGTACAGACCTAAATAGAGAACTCTCAACAGAGGAATCTAAAATGGCTGAAAGACACTTAAGGAAATGTTCAACATCCTTAGTCATCAGAGAAATGCAAATCAAAACAGCTCTGAGATTCCATCTTACACCTAAAAAAAATGGCCAAGGTCAAAAACACTGATGACAACTTATGCTGGACAGGTTGTGGGGAAAAGGGAACACTTCTGCCTTGCTGGTGGGAGTGCAAGCTGGTACAACCCCTTTGGATGTCAGTGTGGCGATTTCTCAGAAAATTAGGGAACAACTTTCCTCAAGACCCAGTAATACAACTTTTGGGTATATATCCAAAGGATGCTCAATCGTGCCACAAGAACATGTGTTCAACTATGTTCATAGCAGCTTAGTTTGTCATAGCCAGAACCTGGAAACAACCTAAATGCCCCTTGATCAAAGAATGAATAAAGATAATGTGGTACATTTACACAATGGAGTACTACACAGCAGAAAAAAATAATGACAGCTTGAATTTTGCAGGAAAATGGATGGAGCTAGAAAACACCATACCGAGTGAGGTACCCCAGACACAGAGAGACAATGATCACATGTACTTACTCATAGGTGGTTTTTAAACATAAAGCAAAGAAAGCCAGCCAGCCTACAAAGCACAATCCCAGAGAATTTAGACAACAATGAGGACACTAAGAGAGACTCACAAAGATCTAATCTACATGGAAAGTAGAAAGTAGAAAAAGACAAGATCTCCCGAGTAAATTGGGAGCATGGGGACCTTGGGAGAGGGCTGAAGGGGGGAGGGGAGATGCAGGGAGGGGAGCAGAGAAAAATGTAGAGCTCAATAAATATCAATAAAAAAAGATCACTAGCTGCTCTTGCTGAGGACCTGGTTTTGATTCCCAGCAGCCATATGGCAGCTTGCAACCACCAGTTCCAGTTCCAGGGGATCTAATACCCTCTTCTGGCCTCCACAGGCACCGAATGCAAGTTGTGACACATGCTGACAAAACACCCCCACATATAAAACCCAACAATAGAACGTCCAGGCTGGACTGGGTCATATGAAAACTTGTCTCAAAAATTAAAAACAAGACGGCGGTACAGGCACAAGACTTTAATCCCAGCACTTGGAAGGCAGAGGCAAGCGTATCTCTGTGAGTTCCAGGAGAGCCTGGTCTATAGAGCAAGTTCCAGGGCAGCCAGGCTGTCACACAGAGAAACCTTGTCTCCAAAAACCATAAATAAATAAATGGATGGATGGATGGATGGATGGATGATAGATAAAAATAAGATGCTGCAGAGAGGGCTCAATAAGATTATGTTCTTACTGCTGCTGCAGAGGGCCTGAATTTGGTTCCCCAAATCCATAATATTTGGCTCAAAAATGCTTATAACTCCAGCTCCAGGGGATCTGGTGCCCTCTGGACTCCATGGGACCTGCACCCATGGGTACACATAAAAAATATATGCACATAACTAATGAACTCATAGGGATCCACCTGCCTCTGCTGGACTAAAGGTGTGCACCACCACATCCGACTCTTTTTCTTTTGTAATGAGGGAAGAGATGACAAAGCTTCCAATTTGTCACACTATGTAACCCAAGCTGGCCTGCAGTCCTCCTAACTTAGTCCCCCATATGATAGGACTAAAGATGTCCACCATCATACCTGGTACAACTTAAAAACTTTCAAGAGAGACAGAAAGATGAAAGACATATATTTATGGAACGTCTATACCTAGAAGCTACAGGAAAATCAAAAAGGAAGTAAAATTTGAATATACAAATTCAAACGTCCATCTAGTTTTTAAAGCCCTCACCTGTGACCAAAATAGATGGGCAAAAACAGAGTGGAAAATAGCATTTACATGTGACAATGAGGCATATTCTTATAGAGAGAGACAGTACTAATAAAAAGTCTGAGACTGGTTGGCAGCTGGCAGGACAAGGACACGCGCAGATTCTCTGCAAACTCTGAGCAGCCTTCTTGACACAAGTGGAAAGTCCCAGTGCATGCACCTGACATTCTGACACAGGCCTCCAAATGGGCCTCAGAAAGGTGCCTGCCGTCCCACTCCCGGGGTAAGGGAACCTACTTCCCACAGCCTCCGACACAGCATTAGAAAACTTTAACTTTTGCTAGTCAATAGGTAACCAATGTTATTTTGATATTTGTCTTTAAAGATTTTATTTTTAACTACATGATACATGTGTGGGGGCGGGGGATGCCCACGCACACATGAGTGCAGGTGCTCAAGAAGGCCACAAAAGGGTATCGGGTCCCAGGGGGCTGGAGCCACAGGTTCTCTGGGATGGTGGTGTGCACTCTTAACCACTGAGTCCTATCCTCAGCACCCTACGTGTTATTGGTATTCGTTACCACCTGTACTTTTTTCAAATAAATTAACCACTGATATTCACTGGTTTTATGTCTCTATCTCTAAATTTTCCCTTTGATTTGTAAGAGCTCTTTTTGAATGATCGTTTAGCCTTCTTTTATGTTATGAAGGCACCATCACATTAACACATGGCATTTCAAATCTGTATACAGGTTTTATCAACTTCCCTGCCTGAACGCACTCCTTCTAAAAGCAGTACTTCTTGTATACAACTGACGTCAGGTTTCCATTTCACTGTTACCAAACAAAGTATGTAAACACTTCTCTGTCCAAAGATAATCATTCCCGGGGGACACAATTTAGAGGGAGCGGAGCCAGTGCAGCGGCATTCTTCAGGACTTCCAGGCAGCTGTGCTCTGCTCAGCCACATCCTCCTCCAGTGAACAAAGTTAGAGCTCTGGAACACCATTTCTAAGGCTCACAGTTATGCAGCTGTGCTAGCCCAGTCAGCACCTCCTCTCTCAATACTCTCCAGAGGAGCAGCCGGCACTCAGATGGGCACTTGCTCGCCAAGTGCGTAAGCAAACAGACTTGGCTCCACCTGAGTAGCAGTACTTTGTGATACAAAGAGCATCTCCACCCCAGGAGGGTTGTTTTCAGTCCTATCTGACTCAGTTCTGCTTCAGCCATTTCACCTTTTCTCATATACTTCTAAGTCACAAGTGTGAGTGAGAATCTGAGTTTATCTAGGTCCTAAGCGATGCTACTGGGAGCCACCTTGGATACCACGGCTATAAAGAAAGCACCACAGGTGTGAGGCCACTCATCTCTGCTCCTGACCCCAGGATGGGGTGCCTTTTTCTTTTTTTCAATTATTTTTATTTTATCCATATTGGTGTTTTGTTTGCATGTATGTCTATGCACCACGTATGTGCCTGGTGCCCACAGAGGCCACAAGACAACACGCTCTCTGGAACTGCAGTTACAGGTGGTTGTGAGCCCAAGTCCTTGAAGATCAACAAGTGCTCGTACAGGCTGAGATGCCCTTTTCTGAGTACGACAGAAGCCTGCCAATCTCCAGCTAGGAAATGGAAAGCTAGAAACAATGTGAACTACTGGTGTTAAAGGCACTATCCCAAATGCACCAAAGAGCTTCTCAAGTACTTCACTAGGAGGGTCCAGATCCTGGAAAATGGGGAACAGTATTATAAAAGGAGGTGACTCCAGCAAAAGGCAGAACCCAGAATGTGCTGATGGAGGAATAGAGGGAAATTTGGGAAGAGGTAAAAATCAAAGCTTGGTGCTTGGAAGGCAGCAGTTGAGGAGTGCTTGCCTAGCATGGAAGAGCCCAAGGTTCTTCCATAAACTAACACCCAGGTTAGTGTTGTGGGCATAACATAAACTAGCACCCAGGAGGTGGAGGCAGGAGGATCAGGAGTTCAAGGTCATCTTCTGCTAAGCAGTGAATGGTGACTAACCTGAGATACATAAGACCCAGTCTCAAAAAAAAAAAAAAAGAGGGAAGAAAGAAAGCCACATAAGCCTATAAGCCTAACACTCAGGAAGCCAAGGCAGGAAGATATAAGTTTAAGGGCAGCTTGATTTAGCTAGCAAAACTCTTGTCAAAAAAAAAAAAAAAAAAAAACAAAGGCTGGCAGTGGTAATGAACACATTTAATCTCAGCACACCAGAAGTGGAGGCGGGGCAGATCTCTCTGAGTTCAAGGACAGCCATGGCTACACAGAGAAACCTTGTCCCCCGAAAAAACATCAAAAACAAATGATATAAAAGAAGTTATTAGAGTCTAGTGAGATAGCTCAGTGGGTAAAGACACTTGATGCACAAGCTTGATGACTTCAGTTCAATTCCTGGAACCCACATAAAGGTGGAAGGAGAACCAACTTCAAAAAGTTGTCCTCTGATCTTCACATGCACTCGCGAATACACACGTACAAATACAGTCTGTATTTTAAAGAAGTTATTGGGGGGCTGGAGAGATGGCTCAGCGGTTAAGAGCATTGCCTGCTCTTCCAAAGGTTCTGAGTTCAATTCCCAGCAACCACATGGTGGCTCACAAACATCTGTAATGAGGTCTGGTGCCCTCTTCTGGCCTGCAGACATACACACAGACAGAATATTGTATACATAATAAATAAATAAGTAAATATATATAAAAAAAGAAGTTATTGGAAGGGTTGAGTGATGGCTTAGTGGAGCCATCCTGATGGCAAGAGCACTACCTGATCTTGCAGAGGACCTGGGTTCTGTTCCCAGCACTCATACGGCAGCTCACAACTGCTTGTAATCCCAACTCCAGAGGATCTTCTGACCTCCTCAGGCACTGCATGCACATACATGCAGGCAAGACACCCATACACACACAATAAACTTATTTTCTAAAAAAAGAAATTACAGGGGAAATGGAATAAATGTGACTCTAATGTGTGTGTGGCTGGGGGTGCAGTGCAGCACCTGCCTAAAAAGTATGAGGTACTGGGTCTGATCCCTAGCACCACAAAATATACAAAATATATATGACTAAAATATGCTATTTCAACGCTGTCTCTGTCACAAAGCATGCTATTTTGTGGGGCAGGTAACAACGTAAAGTTTTGCAGAAGAGCCGGGCGGTGGTGGTGCACGCCTTTAATCCCAGCACTCGGGAGGCAGAGGCAGGCGGATCTCTATGAGTTCGAGACCAGCCTGGTCTACAGAGCTAGTTCCAGGACAGGCTCCAAAACCACAGAGAAACCCTGTCTCGAAAAAAAAACAAACAAAAAAAAGTATTGCAGAAGAGTCAGTGGTTAACATATGAGTGTGAAAGCAATTTTGCCATCTGAATCTCTTCAATAGTATTAAAGGTGATATAGTCATGACTAGACAATATTTGAACTCCACAAACTACACAAATGCCACATTAGGTTCCAACTGTAGTGGTTAGAAAATGTTCGAAGACTGAAACATAATTAATTTGCTACATAGAAGCCAAGCACATTATCTCAAGACACTAATAATAAAGAACTTTAGCAGTTTTTTCCTGTCTTTCTTTTCTTCCATGGACTGCTGAAGATGAAGGCCAGAGGTCTGTGCACACTATGAACATACAGATCACTGCACTGCACACCAGACCCTGTGATATATCTTAGTTAATCTATCTCATTAGCTTTCAGTCCTGTTTCTAGAATTCTCACTTGTTTTATCCTTATTATAGTCAAATCTTCGGTCACTGGTCCAATTCATTCTTCAGGACACATTTAAAAAACAATGTCAAAAGTGGATGGAAAAGCAATTAAGGAGCCACAACATTACAGAACTGTATTTAGGCAAGGACGGTCCCATCTACTGTTACTAAGGGCAAATAAGAACAGTCTCCTGGCCACACCAACCATGCTGGCACTCTAGAAATCCTAACTATTATTACTGAAAGAACAAACTGCAGTGACTTACTGGCTATGTACCTAAGATGAGTGGCTATGTTTCCACCTTAAACATAAATCCTACGAGTGGGCTTTTCAGGCTAACAATCTGTGCTGAAGCTGGGATTTCAAAACTTACTTCTAGAAATGAATCCTCACTCTGGTTTTGCTATCCTTTCAGTCCATCTCATGTTCCTGTCAGCCTTTTCTATAACACACACACACACACACACACACACACACACACACACACACACACGGAGTTCTGACTGCCCAACAACACGAAACAGATCTACTGAAGGTGCTTTCCAGACAGCACAAAAGCAAAGCAAAAGCTGATTTTTACTTCTGAGGATAGCATGCAGACTGGATCATGTGAAAACAGACCCTTGATTGAAGGGTAAGATCAAAACACTTGGATCACATGAGGCCAGAAGTAATTCGGCTAAGACAGGAGAGAGCACACAGCCCTCCCAAAGCAGGTGGAAATTAAAGGGCAGAGCTGAGGAGTTTCTGATTATCTTTCAAGGTCACTAAACATTTCCATTCCTTTCTCAACTGGCTGCTAAGGAGCACAGCCACCTCTGTAGCCTTCAGACAGAAACTTCAGACTTCGGCCCAAGCACTGGGTACAGAGCTGGTCCTTGATCCCACCTTAACTCTCCACCTACTCCAAATCACTCATCCAATCACTCATCTTGCTTGCTATGTTAGCAATAGCAGGTTGGGCAAGTCTCACAAGTCATTAAGAATCCTTTCTAGAACAAGATGTGGTACCAGAGATAGGGTCTACTTAAGAAAATTATGGCATAATACAAAGAGAGTGTCATCTGTTAATAAATGTTTTGAGTCCAGTCTCTAAAAGCATCTTTTAACTGTGCTCCAAAGTGCCATCTAAACGGGGGGGGGGGGGAGGAACTGCTCTAGCAAACAGCATGCCTAAAATTAGAAAATTCTATATTTACTGCTATAGAAAAAATATTGCAATTATGTATTTTTAGCTTGAAAACACACAGAAAATAGTAAATGTATCCTAAGCAAAAATACCCCAAATTATGAGACATGTATGATAAGGTCATAATAAATGCATTACTTTTACACTTAAAAAGGTGTATGGTGGCATATACCTTTAATCCCAGTGAGGCAGAGGCAGGCAGATTACTGTGAGTCTGTTCCACACAGTGAGTTCCAGCACAGTCAGTACTACAAAGTGAAGACCTATCTCAAACAAACTAACAAAAAGAATAAAAATAAAATATAAAACCAGCACAATTTTCATATAAAGAACCAATGTTACTTTTTAGGTTACAGAAGCGTAAATTAATATAAATAATTTTATCAGAGAAAAAAAACACAGAGGTACCTGTGTACATGCTAAAATCACAAACTACAAAGACATCCAGTGCTGCTGGGCAGCTATCTGAAGACATTGCACTTCCTAATTCTGATCAACAGCAGTGGCAGAAGTAAAAAGATCAGAAATTGGTCAGAGACTATGCATTTAGGATTCTGCTCTTGAAAAGGTAAAAGTTCATGTAAAACTTTTTTTTTAAAGCATAGCTTATTTTTATTTTCTAAAAAACTAATCATCCCCATTTTTCTTTCAGGGCTGGGGAGATGGCTCAGTGAGTAAATGTGTCTGCGCCGAGCCTGACAACTTGAATCTGATCACCAGGACCCAAATGGCAAAAGGAGAAAACCAATTTCCACAGATCGTTCTCTGACCTCTACATATAACCTGAGCAAGCACTCACATGCGTGCAAACACACATTCAAACTAATTAAATACAAAAATTATTTTAATCACACTTTAACTTGTTTTTCGAGATACCATTTTTAATCCTTAAAGATTTATTTTTATACATATGTTTGCCTGCTTGTGTGCATGTGCACTACCTGTGTGCCTGGCGTCTACCAAAGCCAGAAGAACATCAGATTCCTTGAGACTAGAGTTACAGATGGTTGTGAGCTGCCACGTGGGTGCTAGGATTCAAGCACGGGTCCTCTCCAAGAGCAGTCAGTGCTCTTAACCACTGAGCCGTCTCTCCAGCCCCCACCTCATTTAAAAAAATTTAATCTCCACATTTAATTTTAAAATACCATAAATTCAATTACAATGATTACATTGAATGGCAACTCAGCAGACTAGTTTGAAAAGTGATCCATAGACTGTACTCAAGAACCTGGTGTGGTGAGGCTGGAGAGATGGCTCAGAGGTTAAGAGCATTGCCTGTTCTTCCAAAGGTCCTGAGTTCAAATCCCAGCAACCACATGGTGGCTCACAACCATCTGTAATGAGATCTGTTGCCCTCTTCTGTCCTGCAGGCATACATACAGACAGAATATTGTATACATAATAAATAAATAAGTAAAAAAAAAAAAAAGAACCTGGTGTGGTGGCACAGTCTACATAGTAGGGAGTTCCATGACAGCCAGAGGTACATGGGAGCCCCTGTCTCCAAAAACAAAACAAACAAAACACAACTTTACTCAGTTCGCTCATTGCGACACTCCCTAACGTTAGAGCCCTCAAGGCTCTGGCTATTTTCCTGCTTCAGGTCCTTTAACAATCTCCTTCTCCTCTGTACCATTTGACGACTCAGGAGAAGGTAAACCAGTGGTACAGTACTCGCAGAGCATGTGCTCCAGGCGACCCAATACCCCCTGCCAAAAACACCAGCCAAAGAAGCCCCACCTCAACATGTAGTGTTCTATGGTTCCTACTCAAGGAACAATGCTGTCCCTCTGATAGTAATTTAGGAGTCTGTTACATCTAATTAACTGATCATAATCACAATCATCGGCTGCCCTGAAAAACAAAAGTCTGTAAAGTATGTTACCAGAAACAAGGAAAAAGCACTCTCCTTTACCATAGAAGTTATACTTCCCACTCCAGTGGAAGAGCTTCATTAAAAACAGAAATCTTGCTGGGAGGTGGTGGCTCTCACCTTTAACCCCAGCACTCAGGAAGCAGTGGCAGGCAGATCTCTGTGAGCGAGTTCCAGAACAGGCACCAAAGCTACAGAGAAACCCTGTCTTGATAAAACAAAACAACAAAAACCAAACAAACACAAAAACCAAACCCAGAAATCTCTGAAAACAGACTTGATGCTGGAGAGATAGCTCAGGGGTTAAGAGAAAGTACTGCTCTCGCAGAGGACCCAAGGTTAATTCCCAGCAGCCTCCAACAACCTCCTCTGGTCTCTAAGCTCATATCGTGTGCACATACACCCACACACAAATACACACATTCACATAACTGAAAAAATAAATGAAGCCATCAGAGTCTCCAGCATGCCAGGAGAGTGCCCCACCACTGAGTGACAACACAGGTCTTCTTTTGCTATTATGACAGAGTCTCACTAAGCTGCCAGGCTGTCCTGCTCAGGGAATCCTCTACACAGCCTCTTCTTACAGCATTTTAGGAACTTTATTCAAACATTAGAAAATACCAGTTAAGCCAGGTATGGTGGCACATACCTTTAATTCAACCTGGAAGGCAGAGGCAGGCAGATCTCTAAGAGTTCAAGGTCAGCCTGGTCTACAGAGTGAGTTCCAGGACTCCAGGACAGCCAGGGCTACAAAGAAACCCTGTCTCAAAAAAAAAAAAAAAAAAAAAAAACCAAACACAAAAAAAAAAAAAACAAAACAAAAAAAAAAAAACCCCAAAAACAAAAACAAATTAGTCCGTGTGATAGAAGTCAATTTCCCTGTACACACTACTTCTCAGTGTTGCCTGCTAAAGGTGATCACAGGTTAAGATTCGCAAACTATTCCATTTCCGTAAAACTCTCCTTTTTAGCGTTGTAACTGTATTATTAGACTAAGAAAGCCACTTAGCAGCATTTCTACTGACACGCAAGTGTTGTCGGCACAGATAACCTCTGCTAGAGATGTTTATCTCACGGCCAATAAAAATGAGTGCCAGGATTTAACTGCACACAGTTAAAATTTAAAATTCTATAGTATCTTGCCAAAGACTGGGAGAAGTTCATGGAGTGTTCTCATGCAGTCAGCAAGTACTTATTGGAACCAATAAATATCCACTATAAATTGAGAGTGGAGAGATAAAAGTAGATTTCCCGTTATTGGATATTTATAATGGAGCCAATCTTAGTAAATGAGTACACAATTCAACCCAAATACTTAATGACCAGAAAAGACAGCTATGCAAAACAGCACCTAACCCAGCACTACATTGGACACAGTCATCTTCAACCACACAGCAGCAGCCTTTGTGTGAGAACTGCTGCTTAAAGTTTATCTTAACCGCAGGATGACCTTGCTTCATGCCCTCCCTGGCCCTGTCACCAGCACAGAAAAGCTCCAACTGGCATCTCCGCCCTGCATATCCCTTCAACACCCGATCCTTATAGTTGGGTGGCCTCTTCTCCTAGTCCCTGCTCCCCCAACACTTATACACTCACCTGCTTCCAAAATTCCTGCTCCAGACTGTTGGTCTGAATTGTTACACATTCTTCAAAACACTAGGGAGGTAGTCCCTGATCCCTTCTTCCACCTTCCACACTTGACAAGGCTGACTTGTGTTTTAATCCTCAGTGCTCCATGATAAAATTATACTGAAATATTTTTGTTATTTTTGTTTCTTTGTAGTGCTGGGGATCAAACCCTGGACCATGCTGCAAACTAGGCAAGCACTCTACACTTTCAAGTACTTTTACTGTTCACCTTTGTAAATTTTTTTTTTTTTTTTGCTTTTGTTTTAAGATTTTTGAGACAGGGTTTCTCTCTGTAGCTTTGGAGCCTGTCCCGAACTAACTCTTGTAGACTAGGCTGGCCTCGAACTCACAGAGATCAGCCTGCCTCTGCCTCCTGAGTGCTGGCATTAAAGGCGTGCACCACCACTGCCCGGTGATTTTTTTTTAAATGTTTTAATTTTCATGTGTGAGTATTTGCTTGCATACATGCATGTGCACCATGTGTGTGCCAGGTGCCCTTGGAGACCAGAGAAGGATCTGGAGTTACAGACAGTTGTGAACCACCATGTGGGTGCAGGGAACCAGACCAGCATCTCCTGCAAGAGCAGCCAGATCTCTTAACCACTGGGTCAACTCTCTAATCTAATTTTTTTAAGCAAGTAAAAATTCAAATCCTGACTACACCTTAACTGTCTGATTAAGAATCAGTAAATTGCCAGGAGGTAGTGGAGCACCTTAATTTCCAGAACTGAGGGCAGAGGCAGGCAGATCTCTGTGAATTTGAGGCCGGTCTGGTCTACAGAGCAAGATCAGGACAGTAAAGGCTACAAAGAAACCAGGTCTTGAAAAACAAAACCTTGTTTTTCAATCAGTAAATCTTGGAGACTCTCTTGAGATGTCCACACCCGTGCCCTGCAGGTGTACTGTCCTTTTAAGTGTCTCTCCCTCTCCCTTAACACCTGTGCCTAAATCTATAATAAAACTGTTTCTTAATAAATTCCGACTTCATTTCGTCAAAAACAAAAAGCAGGGCTGGGGAAACAGCTAAATCTACAAAGCACTTGCCACACAAGCATGAGAACCCCAGTTCAGATCCTCAGGACCCACTTTAAAAAAAAAAAAAAAAGGTGTGCTTTGTCGGCAACCCCGGCACTTGCAGGCAGTGACTGGGAGATCCTGTAGCTTTCCTGCCCGCTAAGGGTCTAGCCAAACCCAGTTACAGGTTCACTGACTCAAAAACCAAGGTTAGTAAGAAACTAAAGAAGATATGCAACATTAGCCTCTAGCCTCCATATTCACACACCATGAACACACATACCAAAAGAAAGGGACAGCAGGCACTGGCCTACACCTGCAATCCCAGCACTTGAGAAGTACAGGCAGGAGGATTGCTCTAAGTTCTGAGTCTTGCCTGGTCTACATATGGAATTCCAGGCCAACCAGGACTGCATTATGAGACTCTGCCTCTCCCCAAAAATAAATAAGCAAATAAATACACAACCTAGATAGACAGACAGACAAGCCCCCAACAGTACTTCCTAAAGACTGAAAGGAAACTGGTTAAACTGGTCCTATCAAGCACGTGCAAATCTTAAAGTCATAAGTAACAAGCGTCTTCTCTCTCTCTTTTTTTCTTTTGGTTTTTCGAAACAGGGTTTCTCTGTAGCTTTGGGGTCAGTCCTGGAACTAGAGCTTGTAGACCAGGCTGGCCTCGAACTCACAGAGATCCGCCTGCCTCTGCCTGCCTCCCGAGTCCTGGGATTAAAGCCGTGTGCCTCCACCGCCGGGCTATACCAAGCTTCTTGACAAGCCAATTTTATTTGATACTCTTTTTTTTCTTTTAACTGCAACTGGAGGACGGGGGTGGAATTTCACTGGGTACCTTAGGCTGGGCTCAAACTAAGTGGGCCTTGCTGATGATGTTGATGTCGAACTCCCGAGGCTGTTCTGCCTCCATTCCCAAATGCTGAGAAAACTGAAGTGGGTGACTAATTGGGTCTTTCTTTTAAAAGTAGTTTTAGGTTTGTAGGTTAAAAGGCCCAACTGTTAACTTCCAGGTAGGGCGGGGCGGGGGGGGGGCGGATTTCTTAACACAAAACCAGGTGATGCTGTAAACTTCTGCTGCCCAACCGTCCCATCTAAACTCCACAGGCTGACGGAGCCTACCGCATCCAGCCCCACATTTCCCAACCACAGAGATTGGTCATCAGCTCTGAGACACAGCCAGCTGCCAGTGACCTAGTCTCCAAGGCGCTTCCCTCTTTGGAGTGAACTTCCGCGAGGGGATGGAGGGACATCCCCTCCGCTCTTCTCTTAGACAGTTCGGCACCAGGGGCTGCTTTAATTCTTTTTTTTTTTTTTTTTTTGCCCCGTAAGAGGCTCTTGTTATGTGGCGGGGACTGACCTCAAAATCGCAGCACTTTCCCTGCCTCAGCTTCAGGACTTCTCATTCAGAGACACACATAACCTCGGCCACTACCACCTAGTAGAAGTATTCAAAACCCCGCGCCACAGCAGCCCGCACCGTCCCCGAGAACCCACGCGGGGTCCGAATGTGACCCTCCCCGCCGCAACCCCAGCTCCGAACTCGACGGGACAAGAGCGGCGGTAAACGACGGGGAACCGCGTCCTCCCGTGAGCCCGAGTCCCGCCGAGCTGGGACGAACTCGGCCGAGGCGGAGAGGCCGAGCGCGGAGCTCCGGCGGCCTGGCACTTCGCACCCGCCCGCCCTCCCGCCTAAGTGGTGACCCGAACGGCCCGGGGTCAGCGCGCGGCCGGACGCCGCCGCCGCCACCCCGCTCCGAGGGGAACGCGCCTCCGTAGCCCCCGTCCCTCCGAACCTGGTCCGCGGCTCCGCCGGCGTCCGACAGCCGCTCCTAGCGCCGCTCCAGTCAGTCGGCACCCTGCCCCGCCCCTGCCCCCGCACGCCCCGCCCCCGGCACCACCGGCACGCGCGCGTTGCGTACGTGTTGCGTCACTTCCGCGACGCTTCGGATTTCCGGGGTCTGGATGTTGCAGCCAGAAAGGATTATTGGTGACCAGAAAGGCTGTGGAGACAACGCTTGGGTCTTGGCCCAGCGAGTGTCCGTCACTCGCGAGAAGTCGCTGTTTCCCCTGTCTTTCCTTACTCCGTGCTTTCATCTTCTGCTTGCACTAGCCTGAGGGCGACAGGAGGCCCTGAGGACAGTCGTAGCGAGGAATGGGACCTCCGAGTCTAAGAGGAACCCGTTGTCCAGGAGACACGTCCCGGATCTTAACGAAGGCGGCCGCCGGAAGATGAGGAGTTAGCAGGGACTTGGTAGTCAGAGAAGAGATCGGGGGAGAGATAACGTGGGGCTGCCGGACCGGAAAGATAACAATCCCACTCCACAGTTGAGACGCAAAGTCACCGCCTTCGTTATCTCCCGGGGCCAAGAACCGTCCGGATGGAGGAGATAAGTAATAGAAAAGGGGAGAAAGAAAAGAAAGAAGATGAGAGCCCATAAGCCCTACAAATGATCAACCCGGAACTATTAGACAATCTTCCAGCTATGGAAAAACCACCCTTCCCGACTGGCTGAATGCTTTTTTCTGTCTTGATTAATGCTTGTCATCTCTTCTGAGTCTATGTTGTTGTTGTTGTTCCTGGGCACTCAGTTCTTGCTCACCTCGAGGAAGAACAAGGGCACCTGGGCAGGTGGCCCTCAGAACTGACACTCTCGGTTTGCCTTCATAAATCTCAGGACTTTAAATGGAAGGGAATTAATCTAAGAGCAACCAGGCTGTAATGCCAGCACTAGGGTAGTGGAGACAGGATCAAGAGTTCTCATCCCGGGTATCTTGGCCTGGGCGACTCAGACCCTGTCTGGGAATTAAAAAGCCAGCTGTGGTGACGTATTACTCTAATGTCAAGTAACCCTGTATCTCCCCCCCCCCCCCAGAAAAAAAAGGAAAGGAAGGCTGTGGGTATACCTTCCTAGCCAGAGCACATGTGGATGGTGCAGGAGTTTTGTGTGCTATTGATGGCCCAAGTTGTACTTGACCCAAGGACCTAGGGTACCAGACACGATCAAATTAGCCTGGGAAAATGGCTCCAAGCCAGATGGGTTGTTTTGTTTTGATTTTGTTTAGTTTTTCGAGACAGGGTTTCTCTGTGTAAAGGCCCTAGCTGTCCTGGAACTCGCTCTTGTAGACCAGGCTGGCCTCCAACTCACAGAGATCTGCCTGCCTCTGTCTCCCGAATGATGGGATTAAAGGCGAGCGCCACCACCTCCCGGTTTCCAAGCTGGATGTTTAAGGTCTATGAAGATTAAAGACACAGGCACTTGCAGGAGTGAGATGAAGGCAAGTTTTATTAAAGAGGATGGCAAGTAAGATAGCTAAAGAGATGGCTCAGTGAGGAAAGACTGGCCGTGCAGGCTTGGCAACCTGAATCCAAATCATAAGGATGGAAGGAAAGAACCAACTCACAAAGTTGTCCTCTGACCTCCATGGCACATGCATCCACACACAAGAATCATGATTTCTAAAAGTTTAAAAGAGGCAAAGTGAGGGAGACTCCCTATTTACTCCCTATTTACTAGAGCAGAAAAATACCACGGCATCAGCAAAGCAGGGCAGGATTGTTAGCAGCCATCCTACAATTTAGTCTGCTGTAATTAGCTGCAGTAGAGAGGGAGAAGGGCAGGCTAGGCAGCGGTAGCGCACACCTTTAGTCCCAGCACACAGGAGGCAGATACAGGAGGATCTCTGTGAGTCTGAAGCCAAGCTGGTCTACAGCACGACTTAGAGGACAGCCAGGGCTACACAGGGAAACACTGTCTTGAAAAACCAAAGGGGGGGGGTAGTAATAATGACTAGCATTATATATTGTATATCCGTCAGGCCAGCTGACACTGACCTGGCTTCATCGGGTCCCTTGGCTATCTCATACCTGACTTCAAACTTCCTTGTTTCTCATCCCTAGTGTTCGTGGCTTCCTTGCTTAAACTAATCTCTCTGTTTCTCTCTCTGTCTCTTGCTCGCTCGCTCTCCCTTTCCCTCCTTCTCTTCCCGCCCCCCCCCACTTGTCTTGTTTGTTTTTTGAGGCAGTTTCTCTGTGTAGACCAGGCTGGCCTTGAATTCATCGAGATCCACCTGCTTTGCCTCCCAAATGCTGGGATTACAGGAGTGCGCCACCACCACCCGGCTGGTGCTTGAACTCTTAACAGTCTTTTAAACCTTAGCTCCATTTTCACTACAAAATGTGTGAGCAACTTGCAATTATCACCACAAACCCTTTTCCTTTCCTACCTTTTATAGAAGAGTAGCTCCCGCCTGCAGAGGCCATAGGTTCAAGCCTCAGAAAAAAAAAAAAAAAAATCTGAGTATAACTGATAACTGAGACCTAAGAGTTAAATAAGTTAGCCAGTGCTATACAGCATTGATAGTTGGGGCACAAACAGAACCTAGTTTCAATTCCCATTTCAGGAATGTCAGAGGCAACAGAGCAGTGTTGTCTGCCTTGGAATGTGTTCTAAAAAGCTACACTCGGGTTAAAGATCCTATAGACTGATTTTGGAGAGTTGGAATGTTGTAGATCATATCTCAGACTGTCCTTCGGTCTGCTTAACAGCCATTTATCAGTCGCTCTGTCTGTCTCTGGCTCCTTTTGACCATCGGGTAAAATCTTTGGAATGTATTCGCACATTCCAATCATAGCGTCCACCAGTCCGAAAGCTGGAAATGTCAACAGACATTTAGGTGCCAGAAGCCTAAAGCAGAGATTTCCCTCACTTTGCTCTAACTCCCTACCCGGTGTCCCAACCAGTGTGTGTGGCAAATGCATTCATGTATGACTTACTCACTGACTATGAAAAGTTCACATATGATGATGGTGCGTGCCATTAATGATAGGAGGCTTAGGCAGGAAGATTAGGAGTTCAATTTCATCATCAGCTACATGGTGAGTCTGAGGCCAGTCTTCTCTACATATCTTTAAAAAAAAAAGTTAATGTAACCACCACCATAGTGGATAAATGCATCATCTGGGACAATCTGAAGGTGCTAGAAGGGCCGTGGTCACTCACATTTGACTGCAAACACACCCCTTTCCTGTGGAGTGATGGCTGGCCTGTGTCCATAGGCTCAATACAAGATGCTGTGTGTGGCGCATCCGAGTGCAGTCACCAAACGCCAACCTGAGCTGCAGTCCCTGCTTTCAGGCTAATCATTTATCTCACCGTTTACCTAGTGGGGGTTCCTGGACTCCCCCCTCAAGGTTTCCTTAAGTGCCTATTGTTCAACAGATTATAGAACAAAGGTCCCTCTGCTGAGGAGTTCAGTTCTGAGGGCCAGGGACAAGGAGATGGCTGACTTGGTAAACACACTCGACCAAGCCGGATGACCTGAGCTCAAGCCCTGAGACCCAGATGGTAGGAAAGAACTGGTTTCTGCAAGTTGTCCTCTGCCCTCAGTGTGTGGCGTGGCATGCACATGTGCAAGTACAAACGTGTGCGCACACAGAAATGTAATGTCTTTAAAAAAAAAAAACAGGCATGGTAGTAAACACCTTTCATCTAGCTAAGCACTCGGGAGGAAGAAGCAGGAGGATTTCTCCAAATTTGAAGCCAGGCTGGTCTACTCGGATATTTCCAGGACAGCCAGAGAAATGGTGAGACCCTGTCTCAAATTAAATAAAATTTTATTTTAAAATTAAAAATGAGTCAGGCATGGCTGCACACGCTTGTAGTCCCAGCAGTTGGGAGGCAGATGCAGGATCTATATGAGTTCAAGGCCAGCCTGGTCTACAGAGAGAGTTGCAGAACAGCCAGAGCTACACAGAGAAACCCTGTCTCAAAATGTAAAATAAGAAAAGAAAAGAAATACTGTTAAATTCTAGGTGGTGGAGCCAAAAAGAAATTTACATTCGCTGGTGATGAGTGAGGGAAATGATGCAGGGAAGGGGAAGTAATGCAAAGGAGAAACTGGCATCTGGGCTGGCATCATAGCCCAAGCTGGTAACACTTGGTGGCTGAAGCAGGAGAATTGTGAGTTGGAGTCCAGCCTTGACTGCAAAACAAGACTCTGTAGGAAGGAAGGGCGGGCGGGCAAGTGGACAAGACCAAGGTCAGCATGGGAAGGAACTAGCTGGAGCATGGGCCCTGGAAGCTCTGACTCATTGAGGCCATTAGTGGAACAATCTACCCTCGTGTCTTATCGCTCCTCTGCCAATTCTGATGTTGCTCATTGATTTAAAGGGGAAATTATCACACTGAGTACTTTTTTGCTCCAGTCGCAAATGGAAACCTGTTACTAAGTTACTATTTCGTATCTTCGTTAAAGCACTGGCTTAGTCCCAAAATGATTAATCTGCATGGTGTTCATAAACTTTCATTGCCCTGTCAATTTTTTAAATTTAATTTGTATGTTTATGGGGTTTTGCCTCCAGAGGCCAGAAGAGGGCACCAGATTCTCTGGAACTGGGGTTACAGAAGGTTGTGAACCGTCCTGTGGGTTCTAGGACTTGAGCCAGGGTCCTCTGGAAGAACAGCCAATGCTCTTAACCACTGAGTCACCTCTCCAGGCCCCTGCCCCAGCTTGTCATTGGTGATTACAATGTCTGAAGCTCCACATGGTCATGTTTCATCTTACACCAGTGTCCACTGGCCTCCTTTGTCTCCAAATTTGTCTTGGTCTGAAACACAAGCTGGGTAGGAGGGAAGGGGATAGAGAATTATCTTGGAAAGAAAGGCCTGTGGAGTTGGCTTCATGACTTTTCTGGGAAGGTATGAACAAATGTCTCTTCCCCACAGATGGACACAGAAAGCAGACCAAGGACACCGTCCCACCTAAGCCTGCCTTACTGACCCCTGTGTTTAATTAGGACTCCTTACATAAGAACAATAGCATGGACAATTTATGGACAGCCACAACACTGAAAAGCAGACCTCACAGCACACCCTCAGCATTTTTTTTTTTTTTTTTGAGACAGCATCTGATGCCCAGACTGACCCCAAGTTCATTATGCAGCAGAGGTTGGCTATGAACTTCTGATCCTCCTGCCTCCACCTCTCTTGTGTTGGGACTCCAGGCATGGATGGGCCACCACACCTGGCTCGAGGCCTGTCCTGACTGTGGATGACATATTGTAGTCAGTACAATGCACTATTTCTTCCAAAGCCAGAGTTCAGGGTCTTGGGAATTAAGCGGACAGAATGCAGAGTGTGGGCCACTAAAGTTTTGCTTCTTGTCCCCATGACACCAAAGTTGGTTTTTTACTATTTTAGATTTGGCCTGATCTCTATTTCTCGGTGCCTAACTAGCAGCCCCTGCTCCTATCCTGAGATCACCCTTTAAGACACACAGCTGTGGAGAGGGACGCTTGCCCTCACAGGCCAGCTCAGTTAGGTCTGTAGGAATTCTGCCCGTCTTCTCTCCTGCACACACATTACTCCAGGGGTTTGACGTGGACCTCAGACCAGCAGAGCTCAAGTGTAGATGATGGATTCTCAGGTTTCCCTGGTGGTCTTACCCGGTCTGCCCTCAGAACATCAACTCCTGCTTCCTGCTTCCTCGGAATTGCCACAAGCTTCTGCTCGAAGTTAAGGCTTCCCTAGCCCTTCCTTCTGCTCACCCTTCAGGCTGCATTTGTATCATGCCAGCTCTGTCTCTCTCAGTGCTGTGCTGGAGGGGACACAGTGGAGAGGCGCGCAAGTGTCGGTTTTAGGGTACTATTTTGTTTATAAGAGGCGATGATAAGACAGAGGAAGTCTCCAGATTCAGGTGAGGAATACCATTTGCTAGGCAAGGCACGGAGTTGGGAATCGACCTGAGGCTATGCTGTATCTTGTCTACAGCTTGGCTGGATCACTGAGTGAAAGTGGAGCCATTGAAGATAGACTGCTCAAGAGCAGAGGTCACAGGGTTCTTGGGGGTGAGCTAGAGAAACTCAAACTGATTCCAAAACCTTTGGGAGGACCATGGCTGAAATGATTAAGAGTACTTTGCCCAGTGATTAAGAGCACTTTGTTGTTCTTGCTGAAGACCTGGGTTCAGTTCCCAGCACCCAGAGGATCCCACACCTTCTGGTCTTCCTGGGAATGGCACGTGTGTATTTATGTGCACTGCCTGGCATCTGTGGAGGGCAGAAGAAGGTGTCAGATCCTCTGAAGCAGGAGTTATGGAAAGTTGTTGGCCTTCATGTGGGCACTGGGAATGGATGTGCTAGATGGACGTGCAGGCAAAACTAGTCTGCATAAAAACATTTTTAAAATAGGAAAATAAAAGCCAGGTGGTGGTGGTGCACACCTCTAATCCCAGCACCCAGGAGGCAGAGGCAGGTGAACCTCTGAGTTTGAGGCCAGCCTGATCTATAGAATGAGTTTCAGGACATGGAGGGCTATACAGAGAAACCCTGTCTTGAAACAACCCCCCTCAAAAAAAAAAAAAAAACAACACCTGGAATCAGGCATGATGGTACATGTCTCTGATTCCAGCATGCAGGGGTTGGGGATTAGAGGCAGGAGAAGCCCTGCAAGTTTAAGGCTAGCCTGATCTATATAGAGTTCAGCCCAGCTAGGACTACACAGCAAGACCCTCTGCCCTCTGTACTGATGAACTACACTTTGCCCGAGATGAGACAAAACAAGCCATTCCTCCTGTAAGGTGTTCCTGGAAGGTATTTGGCTGCAGAATTGAGAAAGGGAACAGATTCAGGAGGCAAGTGGGGGCTCAGCTAAACCAAGGGGTGTCTGTAGCACACAGTTGGGAGATTTCAGACGACAACATGGATGGATTGAAGATATGAGTCGGAGAGGACACAGTGCTCCGCAATGGGCTGTGTGTAAGTGAATGGTGACTGCCGGGGATTTGCAGGCTGTCGTGGACGGTGCCACCTGAGATTGGGGAAACTGATGGAGGTGTGTGTGGCAGAGAGGAGTAAAGAGCACCCACGTAGACATGACAGTAGTAATATTCAAAGCTGAGGAAAGCAGCCTAGACAAGATTATAAAGCAGGGTCAGTCAACACAGAAAAGTGATAGTTATCAACGGGTTGTCTCTGGGCAGCAAATTCACCTTTCATTGTCTTACCAAGAAGAGGGTAATAGAAAGGGAGAAACGGGAGACCTTTCGATTTTTACAAAAGTAATATTCCTCTTTGTCGGTAGTGGGCGCTGGTGAGCCACGGAAGAGTTCAGGCATTTATTTGTCTTTGTGGAAATGCAGGATCCAGCAGCAGCACCATTAGCCAGTACGCTTCTCCCATGGTTTTATTCTGAAGTGCCCCCCCCCCCCCAAGCAAGCATCCAGGGACTTCTCTGTCACTCTGGAAGCCATGGGCGTGACTTCTCCAACAAGAACTGGGCCTCAGTTTGGAGGGAGAAAGGAATTTTTCCTTTGACCTCTAACCCAACTCTAGGTAAGGCTTAAACTCCGTTACAGTCCTGACCCCTAAGGATAGGCCTTGACATTTTATATGACTGGGCAGACGGGTATGTGAAATAGGTAAACAAGTCAAACACTTCCTGAAAATAAATCATTCAAGAATTTATTTTAGGGTAATCCTTTGGTGCAGATATACAATTTTATCATCAACTATAAAAGGCGAAGGCAAATTTGCCTTCTAGTAAGATGAACAAAGAACTAAATCTTAGCTGAAAATTCGAGCATCTCCAGCGGCATTTCAGAGCTAACTGATTTTGTATAATCCTCAGTGCTGAGAACACTGCTTCACATGCATGCATAGCACAGAATGGAGGGATGCACAGGTTTATTTAAGAAATTGTAGCAGGGCCAGTGAGAGGGTCCTCCTGAGAACCCCAACATGCCGTCTTCAGGCTGCCCGACCCCACGTGCTGTGGTGCAAGTGTGCCCCACCGCACCCAGTGAATGAAGTCAAAGCAAAACACAACGGCATCGGGGTCTGAATGCGTGTGGTGGCACATGCCTGCAATCCCAGCTACTTGGGAGGCTAGCCTAGGCTACATGAAAGGCCTCACGAAAAGAGAAGTTTGAGGTAGGAAGAAGGCTGCGGCTGCGACACGGAAGCCACGTGTTCTGTCCACAGCACTGTATAAACTAGGAAGGTGGTTCATGTCTGTAACCCAGAAAGGAAGCAGAGGTGGGAGATTAGGAGATTTGCTTTGCTTTTTTTTTTTTTTTTTTTTTTTTTTTTTTTTTTTTT
>NW_026067935.1:632353-660833 GCF_014885135.2 Alexandromys fortis
TTTTTTTTTTTTTTTTTTTTTTGAGGGGGCTATGTCCTTTTTTTGAGACAGGGTTTCTCTGTGTAACAGTCCTGGCTATCCTAGAACTCACTCTGTAGACCAGGCTGGCCTCGAAGTCACAGAGATCCACCTGCCTTTTAAAGGTGTGCACCACCACCGCCCACAAAAGAATAAGAGTTATTGATCATCCTTGGCTACCCAGTGAGCTTCAGCCCCGCCTGGGATACATGAGACCCTGTCTAAAAACAAATTAATGGTGAGGTATGATGGCTCATAACTGTAATTCCAGCCTTCAGAAGGTTGAAGCAGGAGGATCGCCATGAGTTCCAAACCAGTCAGGGAATGTGAACCTGTATCAACAAAAATAAATATAAGATAGAGGAAGGTGTAGTGACACCTACTTGCCTGGAAGATGGAAGCAGGAATATCAGGAGCTCGAAGTCACCCTTGGCTATACAGCAAGTCTGAGGCCAGGCGAGGCTACGGGAGAGAAGCTCAAAACTAAAACAAAACCCGAACTCAAAATCAAATCACAGGCTCTAACACAGCAGGAGACTCCTCTAAGTCATGCTCTGTGGAAGGGTGAATCCTATCGTGGAGGGCAGAAAACTCTGGAAAATTTGCATGGAATCTCCTTCCAGTTTCCACCCTCGAGGCATGGAGTATTTCTGGATGGTTCTGAGTCTTTCACACAGTTGGCTGGATTTTCCTTCGGCACACAAATGCCCTGTTTCCACTCAGTGACAGGTGGGAGAAGATTTTTAATGATACGCCTTGGACCTTAGGTGTCTTTTAGTGCCGGCTGGAGGCAGGCCTGGTCCCTGGCCGGGTATTGGCATGCAGTCACAATCCCACTGTCTCTAAAGGCTGGAGCAAGAAGAGTGTTCCATCCCACGGGTTCAAAGCTAGCTGGGAGACATGAGACCCTGTCTCCAGCTTGGCACTATTGAGTGGTAACGGAGCCTTTCAGAGGTAGGGCCTACCAAGGGGCGTTAGGTTCTCAGCCTTCCTAACCCTGTGACCCTGTAATGCAGTTCCTCAAGGTGTGGTGGGCCTCCCCAACCATAAAATTATTTTTGTTGCAACTTCATATCTGTAACTTTGCTACTGTTATGACTCGTAATGTGTTTTGAATCGTAATGTGTTAGGAATCGTGTTTTGTCCTGTTATGAATTGTATCTGTGTTTTCCTCTGGTCTTGGGCAATCCCTGTGAAAGGGTCATTTACCCTCAAAGGGGTTGAGACCCACAGGTTGAGAACCACTGTTTGAGATCCCTCAAGACAGATTCTAGGGCCCTGATCTCTTCTCCCTCCCAACCCTGTAGTGAATGGCTTTCCTCCACCACAGGCTCAAAATCAACCTTTTCTCTCTATGAATTGATTCTCTTTTGTAGTTTTTACATTATTCATTCATTCATTCATTCATTCATTCATTCATTCATCCATTTGAGTGTGGACATGTGAAGTGCATGTGAATGCAGGGGCCCAGAGAGGCCAGTACCCAAGATCAGATCCCCTGAAGCTAGGGTCACAGGTGGTTGTGATCTGCCCGACATCTGTGCTGGGACCCAAACTAAGGTCCTCTGGGAGAGCACGATGCGCTCCATCCCTGGTAGTTTTTGCAGAACACGAAGTTGATACAGGCGGATCCCAAGATCTTTGGATGCTTTTTCTGAACAACTGTGTTCGGGCAGAAATCCTTGCCATTCAGTTGTTAAGCCACCCCAAGCCAAAGGCTACTCTGGCTGTGATTTTATGTTGGGGAGTGTGAGATTTTGGAAGAGGAAGTACAGTTCTGGCTACTGGATTGAGTGAGTACCCCCAATGTATGAATTCTACAGTAGCCCTGTCTTCACTGAAGGCAGAAATGAAGGATGTGAGCCCCCAGAGAGTAAGAGCCCCCCAAAGTGACTGCGGGAGAAGCAGCTGCTCAGGTTAACAACCTTCATCCGCTTCCTTCTCACACATGGGCTTAGTTTCGAGGTCACATGAGAGGAAGGTGGCATGTGTCTGTCATTCCAGCACTTAGAAGGCAGAGGCAGGGGGATTGTTGCAAGTGTGAGGTTGGCCTGGGCTCCACAGGAAGCTCCTTTCTCAAACAAAACACCTATCAAGCAGGGATATAGAGAAGGGAAATAGGAAGAAGGAAAAGGAGGGAGGTGGGGAGAACGAGCGAAAGAACATGACAGGCTACAAAGAAGTGAAGGGGTCCTGCTGTAAATACGACAAACCAAAAACAAACTGGTAGGTAAATTCAGTCAAGACACCTCCACTAAGCCAGAGGTCCGCACAGGAGGGTAGAAAGCCTGGGTCTAAGGGCCGAAGCCAGACCTGGAGCAACTGAGCATGGAGCTCGGCTCTTCCAACCCCACAGGTCCCTGGAAGAGAGGCCATACCCTGAGATAGCCCCTCACATGTGAAATGCCCAGTGTGTGTGTGCAGTTAGCTCCAGAAGGCTGCAGTTCCACTAGCGCAGGCTTTCCCAGACCCAGGGCCCAACCAGCACGCCATCACTAAACAAGGAGGTCATCCTGACCTCGCTGTCCCAGGAGCAAGGCCTTCCTCCACCTCACAGGCACTTATTTCACTCACAAGGACAATCAATGTCAAGGTGGGACCCACAAGTGACCCCAGAACTCGGGAGGCTGAAGCAGTGGAATTCCAAGGTTAAGGCCATATTAAGCTCCATGAGAGCCTGCTTCAAAACAGAAAGAGAAAAATTTTTTTAAAAAATGGCTATAAATTGGGGGGGGGGCCTTTAATGTTCTGAGCTTAAGAGTCAGGGTTTTCAGAGACCTTGAACCATACCAAGTAGAGCTGACTGAGCAAAAGAGAATAATACTGTGTGATACATCTTGGCTCCCAATGCCAGTAGGATGAATGAAGAGGAGATGGAGCAAAGAGGTATGTGTGTGTTAATTGGCCGAGGCACTGCAGGGGGTGGGAGGATATGGAGGGACTGGGAGGTGAGTGGAATAGTTTGCATGATGTAAAATTCCCACGGGTTCCTGGATCAAAGAAGCTGTCGTATGTGCCTTTCAAGGTTCCGTGCTTAGGTCTTAGAGGCAGCTACTGATCTGCACAAGGGAGCCTGGCTCTGCTCTGTGGGTTTACCCGAATGCTAATTTCCAGCGGCTAAGGTGTCGCATCACCAGCGGGCCAGGGAAAACCTCAGCAAGGGTGAGGCACAGCTTTAATTAACAGACCAATCAGAGATTTGAGGGAAGCAGAGATTAGTGGTTCTCAATCTTCCCAATGCTCTAACCCTTTAGTACAGTTCATATTGTGATCCCTAACCATAAAATGTTCATTGCTACTTCCTGTGATTTTGCTACTGTTATGAATCGTAATGCCAATATCGGATACATGCATGATCCCTGTGAAAGGGTTGTTTGACTCCCCCAAGGGGTCGCAACCCACAAGTTGAGAACCATTGTAGTAGACAGTTTGCAGCCCTAGAGACTTCAGAACTCATCTGCATGATTAATAAAGGAAATGATTCTAAGGAGTGTCCTGATGAGGTTAGCCAGGGAGGTGCCACACTCTGCTCTCAGGGAAAACAAATTCCACTCACTTCCTCGGGGGTCTTGAACTTAAACACTCAGGCTCATACATGCTTCGAGCCACTATTTCTCCCTTGAAAAAGAAGCGGAGATTGGACAGAGCGTTCTCCCCTGGGCACTTTCAACAGGGCCTGAGATGTGCTTGTGCTGGCGTGGGCACGCTCCTGTCTGAGCTCCCATAGGGCCTTCTCAGGGTGACTTCCCCTCGCCTCCGTTAGCCCAGAAGTCCAGCACTGGTGTTATTATTTTATTGTGGCATCCCCAAACACCAGATCTAAAGCAGTGGTCAAGACATTTGCTGGCAAAGTGGAGATGACCTCAGTCAGTACAGCAAGGCACAGCACCCAGGTTCTAGTTCTTGATTTTAATGTCATCCAACGGAACCGAGGCTCTATATGCAAGAGTAGTCACAAACAGGTATGCTATTGAACACAGGAAGTGTTATAGTCAGTACACAAAAACAAAATTATGCAAATGAAGACAATGGATCCAGCTGACCTCCCACACTCAGAAGGCCATGTCTGTTTCGACACCCAATCTGTTCCCACATTCCCAATCTAACCCTCCCCACTACAGACACATATTTTCCCCAAAATTGCCCCCCCCAAATGTCTCTTCCATCCCAATTCCCAACATCTTGCCTTTAGATAAGGGAAGGCTCCCTTAAGAATAATGGGCATCCCCTCCAGGCAAGAGCCTGCACCGAAGCCCGAGAGCTTAACTGTTTATATAACAATCAAATATGGTTTAAAACTATGCAGAAGGACACTTGACAGTCTTCCTAGGATCAAAATGCTTTGTGGGCAAAGTGTGCTGGGTGACGTCTATCTCAGGACTCAGCCCAGCATCACACGACACCTCCCCGCTCCCCCGCTCCCCGCTGGCTCTGTGTTGCGGGTGTGTGGTAGTCCTCCAGAGAGCAACTCAGAACTTGATCAACCCAAGACACAGAGCTCAGGCAGTTAGTTCCCAGACAACCCAAACCCCAAGAGAAATGAACAGGAGGGTCCAGAGTATTGTTGGCTTTCAGCGTTGGAAGTACTGGGCAGCCAGGTGAGCACACAGAGAAAGGTTATGGATGGTGATGGTTCCTTTATTAGATCAGTAACAATGAACCCCAACCCCCCCCACACACACACACCTTGGAATATTTTGTTTCAATGTGGCTCTCCCTCAGTCTTCTCTGCCTCGACTCTAACGTTGCACCATGTGCCGCTATCAAATCTCTCACTGTCCCGACCAGTGAGCATGTCACCCAGGAGAAAAAGTGCCCAGAGTCAAACAGGAGGGAAGCTCAAGGCTAGGCACTTGGGTCTGCTTCAGCAACAACTGGTCTCACTCACACCGCGAGAGGCATTGACACGGCGCACAAATCATTTTGAGAACGACTTCCTGTGGATCAAGGAAAAACTTTCCTTGCAAATCTTTTGGTCTGGGTCTAAGCAATTGCAACTGGAAAGGGATCAAACGGACAGACAGAGGTAATTTCCACAGACACGACCCCTTCATTTGGAAGCCATCCACAGCCACCACATACAATAGCATATTTCAGAATAAGCTCAGCTTCTCATTAGAGAGGGCCAGAATAGGCTGATGAATTCTTTTATTCTGTTTAGGAAAAGCTCCAAGAGAGTAGAAAGTGAGTTAGAGCCCCAAATAGCAAAGATACAGTTTGACATGATGCTTGTCTTTTTTTTTTCTTTTTTTCCTTTTTTTTTTTTTTTTTTTGTTGAGAAGGGAACCTAGGGCCTTGTGCATAGTAGGTAGGTGTGTTCTCTTATGAAACCACACCCCAGATCCCAATATATATTGCTTATTTCATATTTCACTAGTCAAGGGAAAATTATAATAAATATACTTTATAGTACAAAGAAAAGTTTCTGTGCTGCAAGAAAGTACAGAAGTCACTGGCTTAAAAAGGGTTTTGTTATTTAAAAAAACACATACACACAAGAAGATTTGGTATATGGTCTGCCCTAATATTGCAAACATCAAGTCAACTATTTAAAAAAAATATAGTAAAGGAATTGAAAGGGGAGGGGAGGGAATTCTGAGCTGGTTATCTAGTGCCCCTCCTCTGTCTGCTCCAGTGGCCTGGAACATTCTCTTGCCACAACGGTACAAAACCTATCATCCTGAGAATAAAAAAGGAGACGGAGAAACTGTCTCCAGGAAGTACAGAGACAATGTCTTTCCCCCAGGCATCTTTGTATTAAGCAATCAGTCTGGGCCTGGTTTTGAGCAGATCAGTTTTCCCTCTGTCTTATATTAGTGGACTAAATTTCCAAGCACTGAAGGACTCTCTAGCAGGAAGAGAAAGGGTCCCAGGCCTAGTTACTAGAAGTCCTCCACTCAGTTGTCAGCTCTCTGCTGATCTGGACAACATTCTCAACAGTGTGCTTCACTAACAGTTTAAAAATGGGACGATCAGTTCATCACTCCATCGAGCACTGGCATTAACACTGACTGCCCTAGTGTTCCAACTTTCGCTTCCCGTCAGGTTTAAGATGCATCCTCGACACGGCACAATCGAAACCATTTGGGGGCAGATGCTACTTCTCATTCTTCAACCCAAGAGGATTTCGAGCTGCATAGCATATTCAACTTCAGGACACAACCAGTAGAATCCTTCACACCGGGCCCCAGAACCCACTGAACTATGCCTACAGATAATCCGCGCTATACAGGCTGGGGTTGAATTAGGGGACTTATTGGACAGCTGCCTGTTGACTTTGCGCACCCAGCATTCCTAAGAAGGAAACTCAGGGAATTTTGAGCAAAGGGCAGCCAGATATTATCTTGAACGACACAGACTGGTTTCCCGCATCTTAGAAAATAAGACAACCAGCAACTTGACTGACTTTTGTCTTGACACAGGGCTTGGCAGCTGAACACAACAAGCCCTCTTAGCTCTTGCCAACAACCATAATGAACATTGGAAAGTAGGGCAATTCTTTCTTCCTGTAGCCTTGTTTTTTACCGAAGCTAGTTGTAGGTGAGAGGGCTTGCCTGGAAAAAGTTCAGTGCCAAATACCCGCTCATGCTGAGCAGGGCCAAAACAACATCCCCAGGGTTGGAACACTCCCGGGTTCATGATGGTGATCTCTGGGATCAGGCGGGCCAGCTTTATCTTCAAATTTATGTTGACCCATCAAGGAACCAACATGGAAACTGGACATGATTCTGCTATCAGTATTTCCAATCCGGTAGCCCAAGGAAGATGCTCAGGTCTCTTGACAGTTACAACTGTTTTAGACCACACCTTCCGCAGAGAAGGCAATCAGATCACTCTCTACTCTTGTCTGGACAGTTATGGTTCAAGCAGAGGTTGACAGTTTCAAGCTCGCACTGCAGGAGCTGGCCAAGAATATGCTCCGTCTGCACGGAGTCTCAACCTCTGAGGAGTCAACAGCCTGGAACACGGACTGTTTCCCCAGTTGTCAGCCGTTGCACCGGGCTCATGGTGGCACTCTAGTGGGTGTTACTGTTGGAGAACAATACCAGCAACTCTGGGAAACTGCCAGTAAGGCTGAGAGACGCCCAAAGAAGCATGCTGAAGAGCAAGAGATAGACCAACTAGACTTTGATCATGCTGAACAGGGAATCCTGGTGGACTTCCAAAAAAAAAAAAAAAAAAAAACCCAAAACCCAAAAACCACAACATTGGACATCAAGGCAGGATGACGCTTGCAGCAAAGAGGGGGAAAAATCCAACAACTTGCAGCTTTGGTTCACACTGCAAATCAAGGGAGCCCAACACCTCAAGGCTCTTCTATGTCAGCACCCCAGCAGCCTGCCCCTTCGAATACCTCTACTAGGGGTCCAGATGATCAGGAAACCAGTGCCAGGGAGTAAGCCTCCAACACCTGGATGATTTAGCTGCAGGAAGTAAAGATCCAATAATAACCCATGGCAGCGATGTGCACTAGGATCCCTCTTCTCAGATCTTAGATGCAAGCTCAGATGATGAGTGTGAAGAGGACTATGGCTCACTCACTGCCACTCCTGGCTTTCTGGTTGGACCTCACTGGTCACGCAAGAGCCCAGTTGATGAGACTAAGCAACCTGAAAAAAGAAGCTCCCAAAACGACTCAGTGGACACTAGTCAGCAGACACCCCAAGATCAGGCTTTGCCTATGAGACAACAGTAACAACCTCGGGGTTGCAGGAAAGCCCAGATGCTTCAGGGCAAAAGCTTCCACCTGCTTTAACCAGGGAAAACCTCACTGCAATCCCTGAAACCGGGTAGAGTTGGACCCATTCCTACTTCATTGAGCCACCACCTCCCCCAGTTTATCCTTCTTTGGACATTGACAAGGAAACATCTCAATCACCCCAAGTAGATCCTTTAGAAATACCACTCAAGTCCCCAACTGGTGCTCCCTCAGTAACACCCAACTTGACAACTGAGCAGATCGGTAAAATGGAACAGGAGTAGCGGAGCATAATGGCCAATGAAGGCCTCTGGGCGGGGCAATTGTTTCACCACAGGCCAACTGGTAGACCCAAGGATTTCCCCACTTGGAATGGAGCCATTCTCCAGTTCCCAACAAGCCTAACAGGGGCCACTGCTCCAATAAACAATCAAGAGGGGTGGCACTTTGGGACAGATGGGACCATCGCCATGGAAGGGCAAATGCCTTGATGGTCTGACCTTGACCTGCAGTCACGCCTTGTGCATATTGCATTGATTATTCATAAATTCCCACAAAAGGAACTTAACTACCTCCATATTAATTGGTCTTACAAGGTGAGTCCATTTCTCAGGGATAATTTTGCAACCTCAGGGACAGAAAACCAGAGTTTCAAATATGTTTCTTGCCCTGTTTTGGTCATGAAGTTAATGGTTTAAAGTTAAATTTGTATATTCTGAGTGAGTTAAGCATGAGTAGTGTGTTGTAATGCAGATAGCTGGCTACTCTGCAAACTCTGTTTATGTTATTAAGAAAAAAATGAACACAAGAGCCAGGTGTGGTGGGACATGCCTATGTCCCCCAGAGCTTTGGAGGTAGAGGCAGGAAGGTCAAGAGTATAAGGTTGTCCTTAGCTATAGAGCTAATTTGAGGCCAATCTGGGCTACATAAGACCCTGTCCACAAAATAAAAATAAAACCTATTTAAACAAAGAACTTCTTTGCTAAGACAAGGCCAGAGCCACGGTGTTGGGCTAAGAGCCAAGCAGGGGCTTCATGACCCCAGAAGATCCTATTGTTTGCTGAGGACCACAGAGAGAACTCTATCCTGGAAGACAGCTGCTGCTCCCTCCCTCTAGGCCTTGTTACACTCAGAGTGAAGCACAAGGTCAAAACCATGTGTTCTCCCAGAAGCCCCGGAAAGTCACCCCCTCCACCTGCAATGAGAAGTCCAGCTCAGAGCCCAGGGCTTGGCCTTCTAGTCTTCTGAGGCACATGGATGCCTCTAACCCCCAAGTGTCTGATTGGACCACTCTGACCTTACAGGACTAATATTGGGGGTGCTGCCAATTCCTTATTTTTTTTTTAAAGTTATTAAAGCCGGGTGGTGATGGCGCACGCCTTTAATCCCAGCACTCGGGAAGAGGCAGGCGGATCTCTGTGAGTTCGAGGCCAGCCTGGTCAACAAGAGCTAGTTCCAGGATCGGCACCAAAGCTACAGAGAAACCCTGTCTCGAAAAAACAAAAAAAAAAGTTATTAAAAAAAATACTATCCAGAAACGGTCAAGGATACCTACGATTACATAAAACCCATTGTGCAGTGAGGACAATGTAATGCTCTCAGAAGAGAGCGACACATCTCTCTCTTTGCGGGCTACATGCTGCACCCTGACCGCTGAGCAAGAAATTATTGTGGATTGTTTTCTCTTTTTGAAGCAGGAAGTAGAACACACACATTTACTACAATCATCTTCAGCTCCTAGGATGGCAGTGCCTCCACCTGGGACTTACTTTCCTCTCCCTCAAGCCCAAACAGTAGCTTCCAAAGAAAGAGAGTGTCCGTGCCAAAGAGGTTCACCACACTGGATCCTAACACAAGACTTGGCAGCAGGCCATGATCTCGGCCTCTGGAGGGATGCTACATGTTATGAGTTCCTAGACTCCCTGTCTGCCTAACTTGGGGAATCTTTGGAGAGAACCTTTGAAACCTTCCAGTCCTATGAAGAGTATAACTCTGCAAAGAATGTAAAGCCAAAGCTCCAGGGCACGGCTGTAAACATTGTGGTTTTTCTAAGGCCCAACTGGTACAAGGCTTTGGCAGCTGTGGTTAATCTCAAAGAGAAGGTGACAGGCATGTTCTGGAAGTGCGGGACATATGTTTCCACATCCTAAGACAAGGTACTATAGTCACTGGAAGAGCAAGGAGCACATTGGGGAGAAAAGGACTCTTTCTTCTTTGGCCAGGGCTACAGGGTGGACACTTGGGTAAATCCCCTACCACACTCCTTATTCTGACTGACACACTGAGCACAGGAATGTTCAAACAGGGTGAGGAAGTGATTGACACCTTCATCAGCGACATGGCTCTAAAATGGGCAGACGCTCTCTTGCAAGGTGTCAAGAAGGTTATCAAACCTCTCCGGACTTCCGATGATATCCCCACTAAATCCTGTGGCCTCCAGTGAAGACGCCATGCCTCGAGGAAAAGATGGGGTGAGTGCAGATTAAGTCCCCAAGGTAGACGAGCCAGGGGGGCTGCAGCAGCACCCGTGCCTTTGCATCTGTGCCTCAGCACACTGTCCTCACCTCAGGAGGTTCGGGGACAGTCAGCAGCTCCTCTGGGGATCAGATTCCCAGAGCCGCCCGAGAGGATGGACACCTCTTAAATGGGACCCGGCTACTGGTACTCACCACCACGTGATTTTGAACTCATAGATGGGGCGTTTGCAGTAGTAGTGGTTGACAAGGTGCTTGTCACACACCCCGATGCACTGGTGATCCACTGTGAGGCCTTGGGCTGAGAGGTCCGTGACCAGACAGTGTAACAGGTCATATACATCAGCCACTGCCTCCCAGGGCCCAAAAGACACATCTACTTCACAATGGTGCTCAAAGAGCTGTCCATCACTCTCACTCCGCTCAAAGCGAAGAGAGTTGAGGAGGGGACACTCATAGGGGGTGATGGGCATCTCTTCCTTGAAGACACAGACTTTGAGCTTGGCAAAGCGGGCCTTCCGCTGTACTGCGCGCAGCCGGGCAATCTCCACAATCCGCTCCAAATGGTCTATAGAGTTTAACACAACAGCCGTCAAGGGGCAGGGTGGAGTAGGAGGGGGAAAGAGAGATACAGGCAAACAAAAAGGGACAGACACCCAGTGACAAGATGCAGAGGGGAAGAGGCAGATTTCATGAGGGGACTCCATGGGCTCAGCAAGGGCACACTTCAACAAGGCCCATGGTATTCCAAAGCTAGGAACCCCACACAGGGTGAGGGCTATCCACTTGAAATGTTATCTATCTGCTGGCTGTCCTGAGAGGACTGTGGGAGTGTACGGGAGATGTCCTTCCCAAACTTGAAAAGTCCCAGCGTTACTGAAAGAGGGGAACATTTTCTCCTAATCTGGATGAATTCTGGACCCACCCACTTTTGGGAAAGGCCTGGGAGTTGAAAGATGCCTTGCAACCCCTTTTTCCAGGTGTGTAGGGCAGCTGACCCCTCACCTTTGTAATAGGGCATGAGCCCCAGAAAGGCCTGGCGCACTTTCTCGCCCTTCAGCGGCTGCATGTTCTCCAGCTGCTCCAGGAGGGGCCCAATGGCGTAGTACTGGGCCTCTTTGTGCACGGCTCGCACATGCTCCCGGGGAGGCAGATCCCCTGAGCGCAGGAAGTTCAGCACATCTCTGTGCAGGAAAAAGGGTGAGAAGGAGATAAGGACCATGGGGGTGGGAGGTGGGTGGGTGGGGCTGTCAAGGTGGCTGGAGAAGAATCTGGGCCACATTGTCAGCTGTATAACTTTGATACGTGAACTTGGCCTTTGTGTGCCTTGGGTATCATCACGTACAAGATGAAAGAAAATAAGAAAAGTACCTCACAGGATTGTGGTGGTGCACACCTTTAATCCTGGCACTTGGGAGGCGGAGGCAGGAGGATCCCCTTGAGTTTGAGGCCAGCATGGTCTATAGAATGAGTGAGAAAACCTGTCTTTTGAGCAACAACAAAAAGCTCACTCATAACATAAGTGCAGGCGTAGTAGAGTAACTGAAGCTTTACATGCCCAGTGCTAACAACAAACTCTCCTTGTCCCACATCCTCACCATTAGTTATTCTGTAGCTCTATGGAGAAGACAAAATACCTAACAACATGGGAATTAACTGGTTTTAAAACTAAGGAAAGTCGGGGCTGGAGAGATGGCTCAGTGGTTAAGAGCATCGCCTGCTCTTCCAAAGGTCCTGAGTTCAATTCCCAGCAACCACATGGTGGCTCACAACCATCTATAATGATGTCTGGTGCCCTCTTCTGGCCTCCAGGCATACATGCAGACAAAATATTGTATACATAATAAATGAATTAAAAAAAACTAAGGAATATATAGTTTCTTAGGTAGGGTTTCTCTGTGTAGCTCTGTGGCTGTCCTGGAACTAGCTCTTGTAGACCAGGCTGGCCTTGAGCCTCTGCCTCCTGAGTGCTGGTATTAAAGGCGTGCGCCACCACCTTTTTCTTTTCTTTTCTTTTTTTTTTTTTTTGAGACAGGGTTTCTCTGTGTAACTATCCTGGCTATCCTGGAACTTGCCTCCCTAGTGCTGGGTTTTAAAATTGTGACCAGCACTGCCTGGTATATTCAGTCCTTCTGATCCTCTTCAGACTCTCTAGCTAGTGCTGAGAGTAACATTAATCAGGCCTATTGCCGTGGTTATGGAAGACAGTAAGGAAACCCTTAAATAAGTCTGTTACATCAATAGTTAATCTGAATTATAATGTGACAAGAGCTAACACAATTTTTTGTTTTGTTTTTTCAATACAGGGTCTCCCTCTACAGCCCTGGCTGACCTGGAAACCACTCTATAGACCAGGCTGGCCTTAAACTCAGAGATCTTCCTGCCTCTGCCTCCTGAGTGCTGGGATTAAAGGTGTCACCACCACCGCCCAGTTTAACACCAAGTATTAATCTGCATTAGCCACTAATCACATGCCACCCATTTGATCCTTTTAATGACATTCTAGGGCAGGGTCTCTCTTAGTTCCTGTCTATAAATGGGGCCCGGCTGGGACCTAAGAGGTTATGGAAGACACTTGTTGAAGGAGCCACAGCTGGCAAAGGCTCAGCTCTGGACACAACTGACGCTGATCTGCAACAATGGTCCTGGCTTCATTAGAAACAGCCAAACCAAAGTGCTGGGACTCCCCCCAGGCCCAAGCAGTACCCATGACGGTAGTGTTGATGCATGAACTCCGCCAGCAAAGGTGTGTGTACCCTTCCTTCCTCATACCCTGGCCTCATACTGTGAATCTCTGAAGAACTCTATCTCCTGCTGATAAACCAGACTACTGGGGTCCAGCAGCCCACACATCAATGCCTACATCTTGCTTTCTGCTATATTTTAGCCACTTTCTAGCAGAGGCCAACAGGACACTGGCATATAAGCCTTAATTTGGATCCTGTTCTTCCTCCCCACAGCCCTTTTAGAGATTTTTATTATTTTTCACTGTCTGGTGTGTGGGAATGGATGCGGGCACAGAGTGCAGGCGCCCTGAGGAGGGTAAAGTTACCAGACCCCCGGGAACTCAAGTTCCAAGCTATTGAGAGCCACCTGACATGGGTGCTGGGGCCTGAACTCAGGTCCCCTGCAAGAGCAGTGCAAGCACTTAACCTCTGAGCATCTCTCTAACCACTCCCACCCCCTGAAATTCAGTCCTCTGGGATCATCAATAAACCCTTATGTACTCTGACAAACAGAACCCTGGGCCAAGCCCAGCTAAGAGCTGCCAGCTGGGGCCAGCACTTTCCTCCCCAAATGCCTGCAAACAAAAATCTTTTTATAGTTACAGGGTGATGTGACACTTTGTTTCCTCACCACAAGAGGCAGCTGATAGCCCACTGGGGAGAACCAGACACTGCAAAACAAAGAATTCGGCCAGAGGCTCCTTTCTAAGGACAAAAATGGCCCTTGTAGGCAAACCTTACTGGAGGTCAACACAAAGACATGTAGATCAGTTGAAGAGTTTCCGCTTCCCTGCCATTGGTTCAAGGTCAAAGGCCATGCCAATCCTCTAATCATCTCTACAGCTAGACCAAAGGAGCAGAGGACTCCAGCCGTGTATTCTGAAGATGTGACCTAGCTGAGGCCACATACAGGCTCTTTACTTAACCCTCTTTGACAAGTCGACCAGACAGCTACAATTATTTCTCATATCAACAAGGAAATAGATGGCTGAGATGTTAAGAGCACTTGCTATTCTTCCAGAAAACAGTCCTTACCACCCACAATGGCAGCTCACGACTGTTTGTGACTCCAATTCTAGGGGATCCAACATCCTACTCTGGCCTCTGAGGGTATCCGATACACACAAGAGAGACACACGCATAAATAAAAATAAATCTTAAAACAAAACCGCATTGAGCCAGGTGGTGGAGGCACACACCTTTAATCCCGGCACTTGGGAGGCAAAGGCAGGTGCATCTCTGTGAGTTCCAGGACAGGCACCAAAGCTACACAGAGAAACCCCGTCTCAAAAAACAAACAAAAGCAATGAAGTTGAGACATTCTTTATAAGGTTTGCCAGAAGTGTTTTCATGGGAAAGTGTATAAATCACACATACATTTCTTTAGAATATATATATCAAATACATTTGAGACTATGGTGTATGTGTGTATGTGTGTTGTTAAAATCTCAGGAACAATACAAGTTTGCTTTTTAAGGGTTTCTTAGCAAGATAAAGGGGTAGCAATCCGGCACCAGCCTTCTCCTCACCCTTTTTGTTTTGAGCCACTGTAAGCCTCAGAACCACTGCCTCCGTATTGAGGTAGGTGTTGTTTGTTGGGAGTGTTAAGGGTCTTCTTATGAAACCCAAGCTGCCCTAGAAACAACTTGCAATCTTTCTGTTTACACCTCTCAAGAGCTGGGATTATAGCTGAGTGCCGCATACCCAACTTGCATGGTTTATTGAGCCCCAGAATCTAAATGTACAGGTGTTCTCCAAGATGCTTTTTGACAGAAAACCCTGTCTCCAAATATTTTAAATTTTTTTCCTCAAAGCTGGAGAGATGTCTCAGCAGTTAAAACTCTGGCTGCTCTTTCAGAGGTCCTGAGTACAATTACCAGCAACCACATGGTGGCTCACAACCATTTGTAATGAGACCTGGTGCCCTCTTCTGCCCTGCAGGCATACATACAGGCAGAACACTGTATAGATAATAAATAAATCTTTAAATGTTTTTCTCTTGCTTTCTTCACCTCCTCTGGCCAAGCAACTAAGTGTTTTAGTCTAAGCCAATAAGAACATTTATTAAATCCCACCACCAGGCTATCTCCTCTGGTACCATAGAATACGGCAACACTCAAGACCGAATCCCAGGCTACTTGCTTGCTATGACTATGGAGCTGATTGCAGAGGAAGAGACATACCCAAAGTGCGTGCCATCTCGGTCAATGAAGTACCGGCCCTCAGAGTCTGTAGGGATGTAATGTCGCCCGCTGAACATGGCAGCCAACATGGTGTCTTCATAGCGCCGCAGGGTAGACAGGCGTGTGGTAAAGTGGGCCCCTCCAATGTTAAGGGGAACGACCTCAGGAAACTGGAAAGGAACCCGCACAGCTTTCAGACTGGCAGTCTGCCTGGGCTCGTTAATGTCACACCACTCAATCATCCCGAACTTGGGGACCATCTGAATACTCTCTTTTTCCCTGTCTCTCCTCTTCTCTGGAGTCCTGCTCATTCCACCTGACAGCTCTTACACCAGGTCTCTCTTCAGTACAACCCCACACTGCTCAGCGTTCATCCTCCTCCCCTTCCTGAACGTATCATCCCGATGTCCTTATCCATGCCATCTCCTTGGCCACAAACGCTCTTACTAGCCTCCTCCTGTCCAGCCAGCCAATGAACTTGCCAAATGTGGTGGTATAGGCTGCTCACCGTGCAAGCACCTGGATGAGCATCGCCTACCGACCCAGGTGTGTGCCCTTTTCTAATTCACACCAAGGCACGAGGTCAACTGGCAGCACTGGTTTATTCTCTAAGGTTCCGTGGCCACTACTGCTCTGTCCTCCCTCACAGGTCCCCAGGACAGAATTCTGTATCTAGTCCTCCATTACGTCTTCCCTGCATGCCATGCTCTCTTCTGTTACAGCACCTGGAACAATGCAATGGCAATCTTTTTCCTCTGTCAACCTGTTTTACCAGATGCCAGGCATCCTAACGCGCATCCTAAATGCGCAGAGACTGTGTGTGCTTGCCGGTGGTTACCAGGGACCAGCTGTGTTCCAATGGCCCGAGGCATCCGGTCCTCATCCCTTTCTTACCCAGAGACCTCACATGCTACGCAGGGCGTCTAAGGCTGAGCTTCTCTCTCTCTCAGCATCCCCATCCCCGTCATCCACTGCACTCCACGCCTCTCCTCTCAAACCAGAGTGACTTATTGGTTTCAAGTCCCCTAAGGTTTGCATGGCAAGGGCTAAGTGACGACAGGAAAATGGCGGTAAAGGTTAGCCGTGGGACCCTCAAAAGGGTCCCTTCCTGAAATGCTTGAGAATTAAAAAAAAAAATTCAGTGCTCTATTTTCTCTAAACTATATATGGAAGAACTGTTTCTGATCTAACTTTCCCATAGACTGCCTCCAAATCAACTAAAATTTTATCCCAGCATAACTCTTATTTTTCAATGTGATGACATCACTCTAGCTGTGGTGAAAGTCCTTTGCAAAAAAAAAAAAAAAAAAAAGGAAGGGCACAGCTAGGCACGGTGGTGCAAACCTTTAATCCCGACACTTGGGAGGCAGAGGAAGGATAATCTCTTTGAGGCTAGCCTGGTCTACAAAGTGAGACAGGCTAATCAGGGTGCTGCATAGAGAGGCCCTGTCTCATAAAAAGAAAGAATGCAAATGATGAAATAAAACTTAAGACCTGCCTTAGAGTAAAAACGGAAATTCACAAAATCAATTAATGAAACACACAGGATGTACAATTCTAAGTATAAACTCAACTCTTTTTTTTTTTTTTTTTTTGAGACAGTCTCACTATGTAGTCCTCACTGTCCTAGAACTCACAAAAATCCATCTGCCTCTACCTCTGGTGTGTGGGGATTCAAGGTGTGCACCACCATGCCCAGCAAATTTCAACCCTCAGTGCAAAATGCCTTCTACTTTTCTACAGAAACTCTAAATCCATTCTGTGTGTGTGCCAAGACTCAAATGTCGTCTTGGTACAACGCTTTGCACTTCCGGGAGTCTGTGTTAGAGGGAGTTCATACTCATCCACTTCTTTGAACCATATGTGAGAGAAAACACTGAAGAGGGCTCTCAGTATTGCATGGAGGGATGTGATTCATAGGAAGCTGGGACTGACACCTGGCCCGCAGTCTGGGGAGTCGTGCCCTTTCCTTCAAACCACATCTTTTATCCAATGACAGTGCACACACGCACACGCGCGCGCGCGCGCACACACACACACACACACACACACAAAACCTCCACTGTATCTCTATTGGCTCTTTTCCCTGACTGCAGTTATATCTAAAATTTTGCTTATTTTCACAAGTTTCCCACGATGTGGGCAATTCGGGGCTCCTAACCGGAATGCAATACTGGCTGCTGCTGCCTGAGAGCCTCACCCAGCCGGCCCCTTCAGACAACTCTGTGGGCTGAAGTCTCCACTTCTGTACCCATCTGCCTGTTTGTCTCGAGAGTCATTGCAGGTGCAAAGTGTCACACCCATGAAGGACTAATGAAGTCACCGTGTGCCCGAGCACAGTAGCAAGATGACTGAGCGGGCCAATCCCACCATCTCTGCTCTAGAGTTCAAGCCTTCAGTGCCCCCCTGCTAGTTCCCGAATTTATCGCATTTACGCCCTTGTTCGTGCTGTTTTCTTTGCTCCCGATGCTCTACCACTCATTTCTGTGCATCTAAATGAAATTGCCCCGTGCGGTGATGCAGATTGTTCACTGCATGAAAGCAACTGGATGGGAGAGGTCGCTCTGCGCGGGTGTGTCCTTTTCCCCAAATCATACCAAGGTACCATGTAGGTTATCTGAGCACAGCTTCCTACACCACTGTCTGGACTGCTGGAGAATACACCTGAGCAACCCTGGGCCTCCTTTTGGAGTGTATGGAACGTGCTATGTGTTGAAAAGTCCCGAGTCCTCCTCTAGCTGATAAAGGGGGAAGATAGGATACAGGAGTGGAACTGGACATCCTGGTAGCTACTGAGTCTAGGAAAGAGGCACACGGGGTGCAGGTGACCCCGGGCAGGGAGGACACACCTCATGCACCAGTGGCATCAGTGGTGGACAGCTCCTTTGGAGGCTCACCTCCCAAGGTCAGTTCTAAACGCACCAGTCTCCCTTCCCCCCTCCATCGCTCGGTCCAGGTACCTCCTGGGGCAGCAGGGGCAGCCCGTGCCCCGCTTGCGTGGCCGTCGGAGTGGCCGGCTCCAGGAAGTCGTCCTCGGCTTCGGAGCTGGACATGGCACCGTCCGAGTGACGGCTGTCTGGCTCCCGCCCGGTGACTACCACCATCCCTCTGGCTCTGGGCGGTGGGCGCGGCTTCGGGTAGGCGGGTGGGCGGAGGCCTGGAGAACTAAAGCCAAGCAGCGCCTAACATGACGAGACGGGACGCTGGCGGGCGCCCGACGCCGAGGGCCAGCGCGCAGCAGCAGGCAGGACGTCGCGCGCAGCCCTCCAACCGTCTAACGACCACCGCGCCTACAGTTAGTCGTTGGTCTGACCTGGCCGCCTCCTGCTATTGGCCGAGCCTCCGCTAGCTCCGCCTTGATTGTCGGGAGGTTCGTCCAATCACAGAGCAAACAGCTCGGCCTGAAGCCGAAGTAGCCGCTGGCCTGCCCAACTCTGATTGGCTCGCTGACGGACGGGCGCGCGCGACGCCGGCTTGCTCGAGGGTTTGGCCAAGGGGAGGCGATCTCCAGGCGCCGACCTCGATCGGCCACCACCGCGTGGACCCTACGCCGCAAATCGGAACCAGGCGCTTCTTGCTATTGGCCGAGACTTCACTGGCTCCTGCTGTGATTGGCAGGGGACTCGTCCAATCAGAGCGGAAAAACGCTTGGCCTCGAGGCGGGGTCGCGGGGTCGGCTTGTTCCACTCTGATTGGCTCGCTGACTAACGGGAGCGCTGCCTCCCCTGGTCCAGGCCGCTTACCTAGCGACCGCAGCGCAGGTAGCATCTCTGCCCGGACCAGGCCGCCTCCCGCTGTGGGCGGAGTGTGATTAGCCCCGCCCTGACCGATAAAGGTCTGGTCCGACGTTCGAGCCTGGAGCTAGAGTGACAGCTGACAGCCGGCTTGCCGATCGCCCCGCTCTTTTTGGCCATCTAACTAACGGGCACGAAGCTCGCTCATAGGGGCAGCGCCTTGGTTCGGCTGGCATTGGCTCTCTGACTAGCGGGCGCGAAGCTCCAAGCCACCTTGTCTTCACCGGCCGCAAGCACCCAGTACTAGCTGGTTTGTCTCCATAGTAAAGAGAGGCCTGGGCAGGCTGTCTCTGAGGATGCGCTGAGCAGGGCTGAGGGCACCGGCGGTGTAGAACATGGAAGTAGAGCCCTGCAACAATGTGGTTGGCCCTTCTTGAACCGCAAGGGCATGGCTGCTGTGCTAGGCTTTTTCCGTGGACTCACACAGAAATCTGAAGAAGAAGAAAAAAAAACAAACCAGTCTTAGTGGCATACACTTTTAATTGCAGCGACTTGAGAGGCTTAGAAGGATTTCTGAGAATTCAACTCGTCTCTAATAATAACAACAACAACAACAACAACAATAGAGTTGGGCATGGTGTCTCCCACTGTAATCCCAGTACTCGGGAGAGGCTTGGGAGTCAAGGCCAGCCTCGGCTACGTAGCATGTTCGAGTCCACCTTGGATTGCATGATGAAAAAAGATACTTAAAAGGAAAAAAATAAAATAAAAATCATGGAGGAAAAAAAATGAAAGAAAGAAAAACCAAAATAGGACCCAGTGAGATCAATGAATGATAGATTCTTCTGACAGGTTGGCAAAGAAGCCCTATAGGTAGACAAGATGGCAAACAGATCAGGTGCTTCACCAAGAGCAAAAGCCAGCAGTTCAACACCACCCCTACCGCCCTACCCCCACCCCTGCCAGCAGGGTTCCCCTTCTCTCTTAGACCTGCCAAGACATAACTCAGCTTTCATAACAGTATGGGTTATCAGCTCCCTCCTGTGTGTTTAAATTGACCAATCAGAACTAAGGGGATGGAGATCCACCCTAGACCACGAAAAGACTCAAGCCTACCTTTAGGCTGGATTTCCAAATCCCTTCTCCACTGGCAGGGAGTGTGTGTCTTTTGCTGTGTGTATGACTCCAGTAAAACTTGGCTGACTGCTGAGTCCTTGCCGTCCCAGCTGTGTCATTCTCTATACCTGCAGCTCTAGATGACCTCACCATGATGGCATCGTGACCTCTGCACCAGGACACAGTTGGAAACAAGCTCTTCCAGAAAGATCGTCCCAGCTAGCCAGATGACCTATTGACGCAACACACCTCAGTCACTCAGGGACTGTGTGACCTGTTGAGGAGGCTCCTTCAGAAAAAAAAAAAAAAATACAACCCTGTACCTTTCAGCAGCTCCGACAGGCTTTGTCACCCGTTTCAGTAAATCACTTAAAGAGAAAACCAGGGAGTTAATCCACGCAGCTACACTGGGAAGAGAAAATGCTAAAGGACTCCTGTTACCTCCAAGTTCATCTGATAATTGACGTGAACTTGGGGTTTAAGTAGATGATGGATTGGGGCAGAGGAGACGATATGCAAATAAAGCAGCCCCAGTCAAGTGGGTTGTCTTGGTTCGGATTCTGTGAGGTGGTCCAGAGAAATCCTTTCAGCTGGAGACAAGCTGATTAGGATCACCCCTGCTTCCCCTGGGGCCTTGCCATCGTGGACAATGGCCCCCAGGGGGTTGTGGGTGGGTGTCTTTGCTGTGAGTCTCTTCTGTTCCGAGAATCCACCTGGAAGAGGACAGTGTCAAGAGTGGACAGTAAGATGCCTCAGCCACTCGTCTTTTTGCCCATCCTGAAGGGATAGGTTCAGGCAGATAACTCAAATGATAAGCATACCTATGTAGAATCAACCAGGAATTTGACACAGAGAAAACCGGGACAGAGAAGTCAGTCAGGTTTTTGTCCTGCTTTGTGTGTGAGTATGTACAGGCGCCCTTGGAAGCTAGAAGAGGGCATCAGGTCCCTGGAGTTGGAGTGAAGGTGGATCTAAGCTGCCCCAGTGTGGGTGCTGGGATCAGAACTCAGGTCCTCTGGAAGAGCAGTCAGTGCTCTTAATCACGGAGTCTTTTCTCCAGCCCAGACTTCAGATTTTAAACTACTTTCTCATTGTGTTCCTCATATACTTTCATACCATTGACAGAAATGGAAAATGAAGCCAGGGCGTAGGGGCATAGACCTGTAGCGCCAGCACCTGGGAGATGGCCACAGGCGGTCATCCTCAGAGACATAATGAGTTAGAGGCCAGCCTGAGTTCCATGAAGTCCTGTCAGGGGAGTACAAACTGGCAAAAGCCGCCAACTCAAACAATTTCCTCTCTTCCTTAGGACAAGAGTGCTTCCATTGCAACAGAAATTGCAACCAGATTTTGGTTTAGGCAACAGAAAGAATTTTATCATACATAATAAGACATCTGAGCAGGCCCAGGTTGGTTCGCTGGATCGATTTTCCTCGTTTATCCACTCTGCCAGAGGGCCTCTCCCCTCTTAGGAGTCTACACGAGAAAGGCGTGTGGCTAAGGAGCACCGAGAAGACATTCTGAAAGGCTGATGAGGAGCCGAGTGGGGGTGGCACTCACCTGCAACCGCTGCCCTTGGGAGACTGAGGCAGGAAGAGTTTGAGGCCAGATTGGGATGCATAGTGAGACCTAAAAAACAAAGCATTGACGCTGTAGTTTAGTTGGTAGAGTTCCTACAATGCACTAAACCCTGGGTTCCACCCCCAGTAATATATTAACTGGATATTGGAACAATAATCCAAATAAAACTCGGACTGATGAGGTGGTTCATCAGGTCAAGGCACTTGCCACCACCCTGTGTGCGAACACTGAAGCCCATGTGGTGGGAGAGAACCAACTCCTGGAAACTGTCCTCCAACCTCCGCAACCACACCACGGCATCCACGTGAGCATGTGCGCACAAACACACAAAGAAATACAAAAATAAGACCTATAACTCCCAACACCATGGAGGTAGAAACAGGATCAGAAATTGAAGGTTATTCTGACTAGAGAGCGGGTTTGCAGCCAGGTTGAGCTGTGTGAGACCCTGTCTCAAAAATGAAAGTGGACTGGGTAGTGGTGGCGCACACCTTTAATCCCAGCTCTTGGGAGGAAGAGGCAAGCGGACCTTTGTGAATTCGAGGCCAGCCTGGTCTACAGAGTGAATTCCAGGACAGTCAAGGCTACACAGAGAAACCCTGTCTCAAAAGAATAAAAACAACAAAATCTAACAACAAAAAAAGTGGGAGTGGGGGAAAGAAAGAAAGAAGAAAGGAAAGAAAACACAGAGCCCCAAAATGTCAAGCGGGACAATGCCTACATAATCATTTTTATGTGCTGGAGCTTTCTTCTATTTTCTGCCAAGAATTTCCCTTAGGAATGTACTTTCCCTCTTGGTTTTGTTTAAGCGGTTTGGGAAATCCAAGGTCAGCAGCCTGGTGTGAGGGCTGTTGGGAAAGTAGGAAGGCCTAAAGAAGAGTCTGGGCTGGACAGTTTGCTTGCAGACCCTCCACACCACTCCCAGCAGCTCCCAGAGGCTGTGCAGAAGGGTCAGGGAGTGCTGAGGATGGGCTCGGTGGGTCTCCTCTCAGAGAACAGAGGCTGTTAGGCCCTGGAACTTCCCCCAAGAATCAGATAAACAAGTCATATGACATTAAGCCCTGAAATTGGCCACTCAGTGCTATTGCTTTGCCAACTCTCCACAAAGAAAAAAAATTTTAATACTTTATTTTTACTTTACATACATTGGTGTTTTGCCTGCATGTATGTCTGTGTGAGGGTGTCAGATCCCCTGGAAAGGGAGTTGCAGACAGTTGTGAGCTGTCATGTGTGTGTGTGGAGAATTGAACCCGGTTCCTTTGGAAGAGCAGCCAGTGCTCTTAAATGTTGAGCCGACTCTCCAGTCTTTATTTTGAGACAGGGCCTCACATATCCCAGGACTGGCCTAGAACTCCTTTAGCAGCCCAGGATGACTTTGAACTTCTAATCCTCCTGCCTCCGCCACAGGCATACACCATCACACCTGATTTGCTAGCTCTTAAGTTCTAGTGTTTATTTGGAACTGAATTCAGCTGAACTCTTTAGGTTGGCTAGAAACTTTCAGGCACTGGGAAATACTAGTCCCAAGGCGATATAGGATTAAAATAGCAAGAGTGTAGGTTGGCCAGGCTTTCCTGCCCAGAGCCACAGAGCCAAGGTTTCTAGGTTTGGCAAGCCTTTTGGTATCTGTCATCATAGCAGGAGAACAGCCACAGACAAGACCGAAATGAGTGAGTGTGTGGCCAGACTTGGCTCCCTGGCCATCATTTACCACCGCTGTAAAAGGAAACCATAAATCTTAGCCTCACTGTGTTCTCTCTCAGCCAGCTCCATCTGCCTTACGGACAGGAGACTGTTTCACCCTTAAGTCACCTTTCAATGATCTAGTTGTGAAAATGGAAAAAGAGCCACGTCTTGACAGCATCAATATTGCTAATCTTAGCTCAAAGGGGCAGGTTAAGTAATAAGTCATTAGAAAATAAATGTGTTGCCGGTGGTGGTGATGGCGCACACCTTGAATCCAGCATTTGGGAGGCAGAGGCAGGCGGGTCTTTGTGAGTTCGAGGCCAACCTAATCTACAGTGTGAGTTCCAGGAAGGCTCCAGAGCCACAGAGAAAAACAAAAAAAGCAAAAACCAAAAGCACCACCCCCACCCCGAGAAAAAAAAAAAGAGGCTCATCGTAGGGGACTCTTTTTGTAGACAAAACTTTCTCCTTTTTGTTAATTTTTAAAAATTTTAAAGATTTGTTTTTCTAAATGTCTAGCCCGTATGTGTGTTATGTATATGCACCGAATGTCTGCCTAGTGCCCGCCCGAAGAGTTGAGAAGTGGGCGCCGGATCCCGGAACTGGAGCTACAGACAGTTGTGAGACAGCAGGTACGTGCAGAAGACACCGGGGTCCTCTGCAGGAGCAACAGGTGTTCCTGACCACTGAGCCGCAGCTCCAGCCCCGCTTCTTCTTTTTAAAAACAATCCCTTTCATCTCTTTATTTGAGGACAACATGCAGGATTCAGTTCCGTCGCTCACCACGTGAGGTCCTGGGATAGAACTCAAGCGGCCAGACTGGACAGCAGCTGCCTCTACTCACCAGCAGGCTCACTGGGCGCAAAGTAGACACAGCTTCCGACACATTCTGATTCGTCTATTTCTGAAAATCCCACAGTCATTCCATGTTTAGCCAACAGAGGGCACTTTAGGCTTTTCCACCAAAGCCCACCATGAGGTCATTTCTACACTATGTAACCACAAAACAGAGGCTTTGCTGTGAAAATGAACCAACGTTAGATCTTTAATAACCCCGGAGAAAATGAGACTCGTTTAACAAGACAGGGCCAGGCATGGTAGTGAACTCCTGACACCTAGCACCTGGGAGGCGGAGGTAAGAAGATGGAAAAGTCAAAGGCATCCTTGACTACACAGAGAGTAGACCACCTCAGGAAACAAACAAAAAAATATTAAAATAAGCCTTATACAAGTGCCCCCCCACGCGCTCAAAATCACAAACTATTTTGTTATAATTTAAACTTTACAGAGCAAAAGATACAAGAATAATTAAATCAACCAAACCTTAAGGAGAAAAAGAAATTATGAGTTCTAAAGGAATAAAATTAACCTCTCTCTCACAGTTCCACATATGACAGTGTTCTCTTTGCAAAGACACAAAGTCCTGGAAGGCACACAGGGAACAGCGACAATGTAGCAGAAGCAACTTGACCTGGAGAGCCCTGCAGAAGGGACATGGTTTTCAGTCTTTATAAATACAAATGTTTGGTGGCATGTTTGTAATCCCAGCACTCAGGAAACTGGGGCCAGCCTGGGCTACACAGTGAATCCTGTTTCAAAAAAAATCAAACACTGCTCTTACAGAGAACCAGACTTTGGTTCCCATTTTATGTATCAAGGGGCTCACAAACAGTTTTAACTTTGGCTTTAAGGGATCTGATGCCCCCTTCTGGCCTCCATGGGCACTGAACTCATGTGTGCCTGAACACACACAAACACAATTACAAATTACAACCTTTGGAAGCTGCGGAGATGGCTCAGAGGTTAAGAATGTTAGCTGATTTTCCAGAGGATCTGGTTCAATGGTGGCTCACAACTATCTGGAACTTCAAGTGGCTCCCACACCCTATGCTAGCCATTATGGCGCCAGACATACAAGCAGTACATAGGCATGCATACAGGCGAAAACTAAAATGAGTCTTTAAACACACACACACAAAGACTCAAAATAATAAAAAACAAACAAAAACCCAGCCTGATTTTGAAGCAAAAAGGAATGTTTTGCCTGGCCCATCACCTGCCGGCCAGTTTTTGAGGGCTAATACTATAAGTTAGGTTTGTCACCAATCTGCTTACAGTAGGTGGCCAGTTAGAACACCCCCCCCCCCGTTGCTAGAAGTCTTAGTTGGGGTCATCTTTGTGGGTCCCTGGCAAAAGCCACCCCCATCAAGATGGCGCTTTTGTTCCTCTCCCCCTCCATCCTGCCTTCAACCCACGTCCTGCACTCAGCCCACCCAACCTGCTCCCTCTTGTACTCATCATTCCCTCCCCCCCCCCCCGCCCCAGTCCCCGCCAATCTCTCTCTCTCTCTCTTTAAGAATTATTACGTAACAATGTTCTGTCACCATGTGCGCCTGCGGACCAGAAGAGGGCGCCAGATCAGGACCTCCGGAGGAGTAGCCTCTTAACCTCTGAGCCACCTCTCCAGCCAAACAGTAAGACTTCCAACAGTGAGAGCAGGACCTCTCCCTGGCTCTTAGCTGGCTTCAAGTAACCTGTTCCCCACGTTGGATTACCAGGCCCCGCCCCAACGTCGGGGGAGGAGCTTGGTCCTGCCTCAACTAGAAGTGCCTGGCTTTCTACCGGCCAGTGGGGGGCCTGTCCCTTTCTGGATGGAGATGGAGGAGGAGTGGATGGGGAGGGGGCAGATGGGGAAGAGAAAGGATGGGAGGAGAGGAGAGCAAGGAGGGGATACTGGTAGGTAAGTACAATAAATGGAAAAAAAGTTATTTAAATAAGAAAAAAAAGAAATACAGGTTTACATATGTTTTCCTTGATTTCCACACTGTCTTGAAGTCCTAAAGACAGTAATCTACCTAAAGCTCTTAGTACACAATCATGGCTGTCAAATTACTAAGTCTAGGGTGGTATTTAAAAAGTCCTCGGAAGTACTAATGATGAGTAAGGGAAAAAATCGTGTTTGAAGATGGTCATTGGAAGGTGATGATTAAGACCTAGGCTCTGGGTCCAGGCTCCCTGGATTTGTGCTCCACCCCCAACAGTTACTCAGTGGGCAGCGTTGGGCAAGATACTTTATTTCACTGAACTTATTAATTATCTTGACAAACATAAGTCTCAGCACAGCACTCACCCACTGAGAGATCAATCATTCAAGCCCCAGCTCCAGGCAAAGTGTCTCCCACTGGCCTTGAAGGAACTCGGTAATCCTCCTCAGAATGCCTGGTTAGGCATTGCTATATTTTTCTCCTTCCTTTCTGTTTTGATTTTTAAATTTTATGTGTATTAGTGTTTTGCTGTATGTTTGCATGTACAGCATCTGGGCTGTGCCGCATGATGTCAGAAAGGGTGACAGCTGGGGGTCACCTCATGGGTGCTAGGAACTGAACTTGGGCTCTGTGAAAAGGCAGTATTCTTAACCACCGAACCATTTCTCCAGTCCTTTTTTATTTTGACAAAGATCTCATGTAGCCCAGGATGGCCTCTAATTCCGAATACTCCTTGACTGACCTCCCAAGTGATGGAACTACAGGCATGTATTACCACCCATGAGATGGAACTACAGGCATGTAGTACTAAGAGATGAAATTACAGGTATATATTACCAAGATGGATTTACAGGTATGCATGTATTACCATGCACCAGATGGAAATACAGACATGTATAGCACTCACACGATGTAATTAGAGGCATGGATTACTAAGAGATGGAATCACAGGCATGTATGACCAAGATGAAATGACAGGCATGTATTACCGATATGGAATTACAGGTATTATTAAATTCAAAAGATGGAATTACAGGCATGTTGTCTAATGAGATGGAATTACAGGCATGTATTACCAAGAAATGTCATTACAAGCATGTATAACTGAGCCGGAAATACAGACATGTATTATCACAAATGACATGGAATTATAAGCACATATTACTATGCACGAGATGGAATTACAGGTATGTATTATTACAAAGAGATGGAGTTACAGGCATGTATTATGAAGATGGAATTAAGGCGTGTATTACCACCCACGAGATGTATTTACAAGCATGTATTCTTACCAAAATTTTAAATTACAGGCATGTATTACTGAGAGATGGAATTGCATGCATGAATTACCAAGAGATGAAATTATAGGCATTAAAACCAAGATCGAATTGCAGGCTTGTACTACCAGCCAGGAATGGAATTACAGGCTTATACTACCATCCACAAATGGAGTTACAGGCATGAATTACTAAGAAATGGAATTACAGGCATGTATAACCAAGATGGAATTACAGGCATGTATTCCTACCCATGAGATGCAATTAGAGGCATGTATTACCACTCACAAAATGGAATTATAGGCTTGTATTACTAAGAGATGTAATTACAGTCATGGATTACCGAGAGATGGAACTACAGGAATGTATTACCAAGATGAAATTTACAGGTATGTATTACTACCCAAGTGATGGAATTACAGGCATGTATTACCACCCACTTAATGGAATTCCAAGCATGTATTATTATCAAGAGATGAAATTTCGGGCATGTATGACCAAGAGATGGAACCACAGGCATGTATTTCTAAGATGGAATTATAAGCACGTATTCCTACCCACGAGGTGGAATTGGAGGCAGGTATGACTAAGGGATGCAAGTACAGACAAGTATTACCACCCTTGAGATGGAATCACAGTGATGTGCTACTACAGACGAGACGGAATTAGGTTTTCCTCAGGGGTTTTTATTACCCAAGGGGTGTTTATTAAGCATTTCTTTTTTTTTCTTTTCTTTTCATAACTGATATTTATTGAGTTCTACATTTTTCTCTGCTCCCCTCCTTGCCTCTCCCTTCCCCCTCCAATCCTCCCCCAGTGTCCCCATGCTCCCAATTTACTCTGGAGATCTTGTCTTTTTCTACTTTCTACTTCCCATGTAGATTAGATCTTTGTGAGTCTCTCTTAGTGTCCTCATTGTTGTCTAAGTTCTCTGGGATTGTGCTTTGTAGGCTGGCTTTTTTTGCTTTATGTTTAAAAACCACCTATGAGTGAGTACTCGTGATAATTGTCTTTCTGTGTCTGCGTTACCTCACTCAAAATAATGTTTTCTAGCTCCATCCATTTTCCTGCATAATTCAAGCTGTCATTATTTTTTTCTGCTGTGTAGTACTCCATTGTGTAAATGTACCACATTTTCCTTACTCATTATTCGGTCGAGGGGCGTTTAGATTGTTTCCAGGTTCTGGCTATGACAAACAAAGCTGCTATAAACATGGTTGA
>NW_026067935.1:663698-666042 GCF_014885135.2 Alexandromys fortis
GGGGTTACACCAGCTATGAGGTGCACATCGAGCAGCTAAGCTTTGCTTTGGACCTTTTCTCTTAACTTGAATATAATCCCAGGAAGAAGAGGGATTCCAATATGTATCCCCAGTAATTTCACAGCCCCATGAGGCACAGAAATAATCAGAACTGAATCCACATTTGGAGGCCAGGGAGCGATCTCTGTGGGAGGCTCCGGGGCAAACATATATTGGTATGAGAGTGAGGACGCACCTGCTAAATCTAGTGGTACAGCCAGGCTGCTTCTTGAAATCGAATGGAATTTCTGGAGCCTGTGTTAAAGGGGAAAACTTATCGTGTACTCCCAAATCTGAATGGCCTCCCAAAGCCAAGTTGCAGAAATCTACTTCGAAAGGGCCCCAATCAGGAGTTGAGGCTATAGTGGAGGAGGAGTTAGCGATGTCACCTGCTTCATTTATGACTTGCCAGGTAAAATTGAAAAATTGATACGGGGGTGCTGCTCCTCCGATACGGCTGGCCCAAATTAGAAGGACCCATAGCCAAGGTGGTGTCAAGATTTTTGTCAGCATCTGAAAGAAAACACAAGAAGGGAAATTTTCTCAGGGCTTATTTTCCCTGGCTGGATTATACAATTTTATCAGATGCTCAGGGAGCCATCTGGCATTTTGGGCCTTGGTATCATAAATACATGCATGGCCTTTTCCCCAAATAAGCACAGGGTGGGGGCCAGCCTGGGCACCCGACAAGGGGTCCTTCCAAAGAGCTTGTGCATAGGTAGATTGGGTAGAGGGGTGCCACAATCTGTCCGCAGCAGACCTCCCCTGATTATCCAATGTTAGGAAACTGAGCACAAAGAGAGCATGGGCCAAGATTATCTTAGCATTACCTTTTATGGGGTAAAGGGTCTCTTGTGCCATTAATTTAGAGATGGTATGCTTAAGTGTCTGATTGGCACGTTCAACAATGCCCTGGCCTTGTGGATTGTAGGGAATACCAGTACAATGTTTTATATTTAATTGGGCACAGAATTGTTTAAATTTCTGGCTAGTATATCCAGGTTCATTGTCAGTTTTAAGTAGTTTGGGTTGTCCCACTGCAGAAAATGTAAGAAATAAATGGGCAATAACCTGTTTAGTGGCTTCCCCCGTCTGAGCAGACGCATACAGGAAGCCACTATAAGTTTCAATAGTAACATGAACATATTTAAGTTTACCAAAGGAAGGGATATGAGTAACATCCATTTGCCATAGTTCCTCTGGGATCAGGCCCTGAGGATTGACTCCCTAGTGGGGTTCAGGCAAAAGGATCACACAATTCTTGCAGTTTTTAACAATTTGTCTGGCTTGTTCTCTAGTTACACCAAATCTAAGATGCAAGGTTGAGGCATTAAGATGATGAAGCAAGTGAGCAGCCTGAGCCTCCTGCACGGGATCCTGTACAGAGACCGAGGCTACTAAACGAGTGCTCTTGTCTGCCAATAAATTTGGGTATGTTGTGTGGTCATTTTCATTGAATTTTAGGAAGTCTTTAATTTCCCCCTTTATTTCATCCTTCACCCATTATGATTCAGGTGAGCACTGTTGAATTTCCATGTGCTTGTGGGTTTTCTGGAATTGGTATTGCTGTTGACTTCTAGTTTTAAAGCATGGTGATCTGATAAGGTACATTGGGTTATTCCAATTTTTTTGTATTTGTTGAGGCTTGTTTTGTTACCGAGTATGTGGTCAATTTTTGAGAAGGTTCCATGAGGTACTGGGAAGAAGGTATATTCTTTTCTGTTTGGATGAATATCCTATAGATGTCTGTTAAGTCCATTTGAGTCATAACATTGTTAGTTCTCTTATTTCTCTGTACATTTTTTTTGTCTGATTGACGTGTCCAGTGGCGAGAGGGGAGCGTTGAAGTCTCCCACTATTAGTGTGTGGGGTTTAATATATGATTTAAGCTTTAGAAGTGTTTCTTTGACATATGAGGGTGCCCTTGTATTTGGGGCATAGATGTTCAGTATTGAAATTTCCTCTTGATGGATTTTTCCTGTGACTAATATGAAATGTCCTTCTTTGTCTCTTTTGATCGATTTTAGCTTGAAGTTTATTTTGTTACATATTAGGATAGCTACACTTGCTAGTTTCTCAGGTCCATTTGATTGGTATATTTTTTCCAAACCTTTTACTCTGAGACAATGTCTGTCTTTGAGATTGAGATGTGTTTCTTGTAAGAGAGGTATGGATTGTGTTTTCGTATCCAATCTGTTAGCCTGTGCCTTTTTTATGGGTGATATGAGTCCATTTACATTAAGGGATATTAATGACCAGTGGTTGCTATCTCCTGTTAATTTAGTTTTCATCGTTGGTGATGTTA
>NW_026067935.1:669556-673041 GCF_014885135.2 Alexandromys fortis
TGTCCCCATGCTCCCAATTTACTCTGGAGATCTTGTCTTTTTCTACTTTCTACTTCCCATGTAGATTAGATCTTTGTGAGTCTCTCTTAGTGTCCTCATTGTTGTCTAAATTCTCTGGGATTGTGCTTTGTAGGCTGGCTTTTTTTGCTTTATGTTTAAAAACCACCGATGAGTGAGTACACATGATAATTGTCTTTCTGTGTCTGTGTTACCGCACTAAAAATGTTTTCTAGCTCCATCCATTTTCCTGCATAATTCAAGCTGTCATTATTTTTTTCTGCTGTGTAGTACTCCATCGTGTAAATGTACCACATTTTCCTTATCCATTCTTCGATTGAGGGGCATTTAGGTTGTTTCCAGGTTCTGGCTATGACAAACAAAGTTGCTATGAACATGATTGAACATATGTTCTTGTGGCACAATTGAGCATCATTTGGATATATACCCAAAAGTGGTATTACTGGGTCTTGAGAAAGGTTGTTTCCTAATTTTCTGAGAAATCACCACATTGACATCCAAAGGTATTGTACCAGCTTGCACTCCCACCAGCAATGCAGAAGTGTTCCCTTTACCCCACAACCTCTCCAGCATAAATTGTCATCAGTGTTTTTGATCTTGGCCATTATTACAGGTGTGAGATGGAATCTTAGAATTGTTTTGATTTGCATTTCTCTGATGACTAAGGATGTTGACCATTTCCTTAAGTGTCTTTCAGACATTTTAGATTCCTCTGTTGAGAGTTCTCTGTTTAGGTCTGTACTCCATTTTTTTTATTGGATTATGTGATCTTTTTGTGAGCAATTTATTGAGTTCTTTGTATATTTTGGAGATCAGATCTCACTCTGACGTGGGGTTAGTGAAGATCTTTTCCCATTCTGTAGGCTTACCGACAAGATGGAAATACAGGCTTCTATTATTACAATGAGATGGAATTACAGGTATGTATTACTACCCTTGGAATGTAATTAAGGGTATGTGTTATTACAAAGACATGGAATTACAAGTATGTATTATTACCAAGATAAGAATTACAGGCATGTGTTACTGAGATGAAATTGCATGTATGTATTACAATACAAGGGATGTAATTCCAGGCATGTATTATTACCAAAAGATGGAATAACAGGTATGTATTAACGAGATGGAATTACAGGCATGTATTACCACCAAAAAGATGAAATTAAAGGCAAGTAAGGAATGAGATGGAATTGCAGTCATGTATAACCACCCATCAGATGGAATTACAGGCATGTTTTACCATCCAATTGATGGAATTACAGGTATGTATTACCAACCACAAGAAGGAATTACAGGCATGTCTTACAAACCACCAGATGGAATTACAGTCATGTTTTATTGCCGACAAAACAAAATTACAAGCATATATTACCACCCTTGAGATGGAATTACAAGTATGTATTACCACTCACCAGATGGAATTACAGGCATGTTTCACCACATACCATATGGAATTACAGGCATGTGTTACCATGCACCCGATGGAATTATAGGCTGTATTATCACCAAATTGATTGAATTACAGGCATGTTTTACCACCCAGTTTATGGAATACCGGCATGGATTACTACCAACAAGCTGGAATTATAAGAATATATACCACATACCATATGGAATTACAGGCATGTATTGTACCCACCAGATGGAGTTACAGTCATGTATTACCAGGCAAATTGATGGAATTACAGGCATGTATTAGTACCACCAGATGAAATTACAGGCATGTACTACCCCCCATAAATGGAATTATAGACATGTATTACCACGCACCAGATGGAATTACAGGCATGTATTACCACCCATCAGACGGAATTACAGTCTTTATTACAGGCATCTATTACAACACACCATATGGAATACAGGTATGTATTACTACCCCCACATGGAATTACAGGCATGTTTCACCAACCACCATATGGAATTACAGCCATGTTTTACCACACATCATATGGAATTACAGTCAAGTATTTCCCAGAAGTTGGATTTACGGGTATGTATTACCACCAACCAGATGGAGTTACAGGAATGTATTACTACCACCACATGGAATTACAGGCATGTCTCACCAACCACCAGATGGAATTACAGGCATGTTTTACCACACACCATATAGAATTACAGGCAAGTATTACCTCCCAGAAGATGGATGTACAGGCATGTATTACCACCAACCAGATGGAATTACAGTCTTTATTATCACCCAATTGATGGAATTACAGGCATGTGTACTACCCACAAGTTGGATTACAGGTATGTTTTACAGCAAACCAGGTGGAATTACAGGATTCATAAAAATTCAAAGGATGGAATTACAGGCATGATTTACCACCCGATCATGGAAAACAGGACTCTATTACAACAAACCATATGGAATACAGGCATGTATTACTATCCACACAATGGAAATACAGGCATGTAATACTACCACCACATATAATCACAGGCATGTCTCACGGACCACCAGATGTAATCACAGGCATGAATTTCCACCCATCAGATGGAATAACAAGCAAGAATTACCTACAGAAGTTGGATTTACAAGCATGTATTACCACCAACCAGACGGATTTACAGGCATCTATTACCACCAACCAGATGGAATTACAGGCATCTATTACCACCTATAAGATGGAATTACAGTCTTTATTATCCCCCAATTGATGGAATTACAGGCATGTATACTACCCACAAGTTGGAATTACAGGCATGTTTGACAGGCAACCAGATGGAATTTATAACCATTCAAAGAATGGAATTACAGGCATGTTTCACCACCCAATCATGAAATTCCAGGCATCTATTACAACACACAATTTGGAATACAGGCATGTATTACTACCACACGATGTAATTACAGGCATGTATTACTACTACCACACGGAATTACAGGCATGTGTCACCAACCACCAGACGGAATTACAGTCACGCATTACCCCCAATGAGATGGAATTACAGGCATGTTATACCACCAACAAAATATAATTACAGGCAAGATTTACAAGCCACTAGATGGAATTACAGGCATGTATTACCAACGACAAGAAGGAATTACAGGCACGTATTACCACCCAATAATGGAATTACAGGCATGTCTTACGAACCATCAGATGGAATTACAGTCATGTTTTATTACCGACAAAACAAAATTACAAGCATATATTACCACCCTCGAGATGGAATTGCAGTCATGTATTACAACTGACTAGATGGAATTACAGTATGTATTACTCCCCACCAGATAGAATTACAGGCATGTTTCACCACATACCATATGGAATTACAGGCATGTGTTACCACCCACCAGATGGAATTATAGGCTGTATTATCACCAAATTGATGGAATTACAGCCATGTATTACCACCCAATTATGGAATACAGGCATGGATTACTACCCACAAGCTGGAATTATAAGAATATATAACACATACCATATGGAATTACAGGCATGTATTGTACCCACCAGATG
>NW_026067935.1:673056-696673 GCF_014885135.2 Alexandromys fortis
TGTTTGTCTCTGCCTTTTAGGCACTGGGATTAAAGGCCTGTGCTACCACACCTTGAAGTCACAGAGGTCAATCTCCCTCTGCCTCCCAAGTGTTGGGATTAAAGGTGTGTACTACCACACCCAACAACTCTCAAATGGCACAGTTTTTTTTTCCAGCTAAGGCTGAAAACCGAAAAGCATGCGTTCAGCTTTTCATCAACACTGTGTTTCGTGGCAGGACCTCTTAAAAGAGCTGCAAGGTTTTGCAGCTAAAGCTGAGTCAGGAAGCCTCTCTTAGATGAGAGCGCTTGCCTGCCTCTAACAAGTAGAGCAGACCCGAGAAATTGTTGCTACCAAGAAAACATGCTTTACTCTATTCTTTCCCAAGCTTTCTCAGGCTTTATGTGGAGTTCAGTCATCCACGTCTGGGCGCCACTCTGTAGTAGGAGATGGGGGTTGCATTCTGCCACCCAGCTCCCGCCACCGCCTAACTTCACCCGAAATAACAACACACAAATTTTATGCTTTTAAACACTGCTTGGCCCATTAACTCTAGCCCTTACAGGCTAATTCTCATATCCCGATCAACCTATCTCTAATAATCTGTGTAGCATCGGTCTTAACAGGAAAGATTCAGCATGTCTCACCTGGCAGCTTGCTTCATGGCGTCTGCCTGGGAGAGGGGAGCATGGCCTCTGAGGTCACTTCCTCTTCCTCCCAGCATTCTGTTCTGTTTACTCTGCCTACCTAATTTTCTACCTATCTGGGCCAAGCAGTTTCTTTATTTTTTAACCAATGACCTTCCTCCATCATATAACAATTCAAAGGATGGAATTACAGGCATGTTACACCACCCAATCATGGAATTACAGGCATCTATTACAACACACCATATGGAATACAGGCATGTATTACTACCCACACGATGGAATTACAGGCATGTATTACTACCACCACATGTAATTACAGGCATGTCTCACCAACCACCAGATGGAATTACAGGCATCCATTACCACCCATCATATGGAATTACAGGCATGCATTACCCCCAATGAGATGGAATTACAGGCATGTATTACCACCAACGAAATATAATTACAGGCATGTTTTACCACCCAATCATGGAATTACAGGCATGTATTACAACACACCATATGGAATACAGGCATGTTTTACCACCCAATCATGGAATTACAGGCATGTATTACTAAACAATTATGGAATTACAGGCATCTATTATCACACACAATATGGAATACAGACATGTATTACTACCCACAAGATGGAATTAAAGGCATATATTAACACACAGCATATGGAATTACAAGCATGTATTACCACCTACCAGTTGGAATTACAGGTATGTATTACCACCCAATTGATGGAAATACAGTCATGTATTACCATCCACCAGATGGAATTACAGGCTGTATTATCACCAAATTGATGGAACTACAGGCATGTATTACCTCCCAGAAGATGGGTTTACAGGCATGTATTACCACCAACCAGAGGGAATTACAGTCTTTATTATCATCCAATTGATGGAATTACAGGCATGTATACTACCCACAAGTTGGAATTACAGGCATGTATTACAGCCCACCAGATGGAATTACAGGATTTATAAAAATTCAAAGGATGGAATTACAGGCATGTTTTACCACCCAATCATGGAATTACAGGCATCTATTACAACATACCATATGGAATACAGGCATGTATTACTACCCACACAATGGAATTACAGGCATGTATTACTACTACCACAGGGAATTACAGGCATGTGTCACCAACCATCAGATGGAATTACAAGCATGCATTACTCCCCAATGAGATGGAATTACAGGCACGTATTACCACCCAGTTATGGAATTACAAGCATGTTTTTACCATACAACATATGGAATTATAGGCATGAATTACTACCCACCAGATGGAATTACAGGAATGTATTGCAATGCAAAGGATGGAATTACAGGCATGTTTTACTACCCAATCATGGAATTACAGGCATGTATTACAACAAACCATATGGAATACAGGCATGTTTTTACCACCCAATCATAAAATTACAGGCATGTATTACTACACAATTATGGAATTACAGGCATCTATTATCACACACAATATAGAATACAGACATGTATTACTACCCACAAGATGGAATTAAAGGCATATATTAACACACAACATATGGAATTACAGGCATGTATTACCACCTACCAGTTGGAATTACAGGTATGTATTACCACCCAATTGATAGAAATACAGTCGTGTATTACCATTCACCAGATGGAATTACAGGCTGTATTACAACACACCATATGCAATACAGGCATGTATTACTACCCACACGATGGAATTATAGCCATATATTACCACACATCATATGGAATTACAGGCAAGTATTACACCCACCACATGGAATTACAGGCATGTATTACCACCCAATTAATGGAATTACACGTTTTACCATACATCATATGGAATTACAGGCATGGATTATTCCCAAAGAAATGGACTACAGGCTTTATTATCACCCAATTGATTGTATTACAGGCATGTAGTACCACCAACAACATGGAATTACAGGCATGTATTACCACCCACCAGATGGAATTACAGGCTGTATTATCAACAAATTGATGGAATTACAGGCATGTATTACCACCAACCAGATGGAATTATAGGCATGTATTATCACACACCATATAGAATTACAAGCATGTATTACCACCCACCAGACGGAATTACAGGCTTGATTATCACGAAATCGATGGAATTACAGGCATGTATTATAACCCATGAGTTGGAATTACACACATGTATTACTAAGAGATGGAATTACAGGCATGTATTTCCACCCAGAAGCTGGAATTACAGGTATGTATTACCACCCACCAGATGGAATTGCAGGCATGTACTATTACCAAGAGGTAGAATTTCAGGCATGTATTACCAAGGTGGAATTACAGACATGTATAATCAAGAGATGAAATTACAGGAATGTATTATTGAGATGAATTATAGGCATTATTACCGAGATGGAATTACAGGCATGTATTATCACCCATGTGGTTGAATTTTCAGTATTACCAAGCCTACTTACTAGTTTTCACTTTATAGAATACATATTTCCCTCCATTGCCTTACCTCAGTATGTATCCCTAGTTGGTCTCAGTAATCATAATCCTCCTGCCTCAGCTTCCCAACTGCTACGTTTTGGCTCTATCCACTGTATTCTTCAGCTTTACTCTGGTCATTTCTATTTTTATTTTACTGCTATTTATTGAGCTCTACATTTTTCTCTGCTCCCCTCCCTCTCCCCTCCCTCCTTCAGTCCTCCCCCAAGGTCCCCATGTTCTCAATTTACTCTGGAGATCTTGTTTTCTACTTTCTACTTCCCATGTAGATTAGATCTATGTAAGCCTCTCTTAGGGTCCACATTGTTGTCTAAGTTCTCTGGAATTGTGGTTTGTAGGCTGGCTTTCTTTGCTTTATGTTTAAAAACCACCTATGAGTGAATACACATGATAATTGCCTTTGTGTCTGGGTTACCTCACTCAAAATAATGTTTTCTAGCTCCATCCATTTTCCTGCAAAATTCAAGCTGTCATTATTTTTTTCTGCTGTGTAGTACTCCATAGTGTAAATGTACCACATTTTCCTTATCCATTCTTCGATTGAGGGGCATTTAGGTTGTTTCCAGGTTCTGGCTATGACAAACAAAGCTGCTATGAACATAGTTGAGCACATGTCCTTGTGGCACGATTGAGCATCCTTTGGATATATACCCAAAAGTGGTATTACTGGGTCTTGAGAAAGGTTGTTTCCTAATTTTCTGAGAAATCACCACATTGACATCCAAAGGTATTGTACCAGCTTGCACTCCAACCAGCAATGCAGAAGTGTTCCCTTTACCCCACAACCTCTCCAGCATAAATTGTCATCAGTGTTTTTGATCTTGGCCATTATTACAGGTGTGAGATGGAATCTTAGAATTGTTTTGATTTGCATTTCTCTGATGACTAAGGATGTTGACCATTTCCTTAAGTGTCTTTCAGACATTTTAGATTCCTCTGTTGAGAGTTCTCTGTTTAGGTCTGTACTCCATTTTTTTTATTGGATTATGTGATCTTTTGGTGACCAATTTATTGAGTTCTTTATATATTTTGGAGATCAGACCTCTGTCTGATGTAAGGTTAGTGAAGATCTTTTCCCATTCTGTAGGCTATTGTTTTGTTTTGCTGTGTCCTTTGCTTTACAGAAGCTTTTCATTTTCAGGAGGTCCCATTTATTAATTGTTTCTCTTAGTGTCTGTGCTCCTGGGGTTCTATTTAGGAAGTGGTTTCTGGTGCCAATGTGTTCAAGTGTACTTCCCACTTCCTCTTCTATAAGGTTCAGTGTGGCTGGCTTTATGTTGAGGTCTTTGATCCATTTGGACTTGAGTTTTGTGCATGGTGATAGACATGGCTCTATTTTCATTCTTCTACATGTTGATATCCAGTTATGCCAGCACCACTTGTTAAATATGCTTTCTTTTTTTCCATTTGATATTTTTTGCTTCTTTACCAAAGATCAGGTGTTCGAAGATGTATGGGTTGATATCCGTGTCTTCTATTCAATTCCATCTAGTCACTTTTCAGTCACTCTGTAGGGCTTCATTTGATTTTATGAAACACTGACCTTCCACAAACATAGACATGTTTATTAAATGACTGAGGAGACTTGGTAGGATAAGGCAGAAAGACGGCCACAAGGCTGAAGACTACCTAGGATATACAGTGAAATCCAGGTCAGCCTGGGCTATGCAGAACAAGATCCTGTCTGAAAAACTAGTAAGTAGATGAATAAGATGCTGGAAGGGATCTGTGATGTCATAAGGAAGAGAAAGGCCTTCCTTAGTGGAGCTCAGGAAATATATGCTTAGACTACAGCCAGGCATAGGGGCTCACACCTATAATCCTGGCAGAAGGGTTGCTACAATTCGGGCTAGGTGGGACTACATAGTTAGACTGGCCTGGCCTATAGAATGAGACCCTATCTCAAAATAAGAAAAACAAGCCACGAAATTGTGGCCCATATGCTTAATCCCAGCACTAGGCAAACAGAGGTAGACAGATCTTTATGAGTTCAAGGCCAGTCTGGTCTACAGAGCGAGTTCCTGGACAGCCAGGGCTACACTAAGAAACCTTGCCTGGGTGAGGGTGGGTCGAAAAAGGAAAATGGAAAAGGAAATGTACTTAGGCCAGAAAAAAGACGCTATGAAGAAGGGGTGTAGTGGGGGTGTCAGTGAGGTACAGAGGCCACATCATGGACTTTTGGCCAGATGTAAGCGGTTCCATTCTGCAGGAGCCCCATGGAAGTTTAACATGTCATGGGGGCTATGGAAGGGCTTGGGCATCGGTTTAACAGTCCTGGCTGTCTTTGAACTAGCTTTATAGACCAGGCTGGCCTTGAACTCACAGAGATCTGCCTTTCCCCGTCTCCCCAGTGCTGGGATTAAAGGCCTGTGCCACTACAGCCCGGCTTGGACATGGGTTTAAGAGGAGCAGTAAGAAGGACTGTTGAGGATAAGAATTATTGAAGGTATAGACAGACAAAACATGCCGTAGCTCTAAAGAATTCAGGCCCCAGCCACCACAGACAGACAACATGATGAGCTAGCCGGAGGCAGAAGTCAGGGCCTACATGGCAGAAGCAGGGGTCCCTTCTAACTTTCTGAGGACAGCAACATAATCCTCCACACTCTCCCATTACAGGCAGGAGGCAGAAAGTAGAAAGTAGGGTGGCCACCAAGACCCCTGTTAGTGTTAGCTAACTTCCCCTAGTCAGAAATCTCGTCACATGGAAGCCTGTTAGCCGGGACTCTCTGACAGTGTCTCAGTAACTGGAATGGGAGAGGGAGATTGCTGTAGTCCTGTGGTCTGGCCATCACCTTCTTCCAGGGTGCACCTTTAAAGGCTCTGCCCATGCCTGGCTCCTGCCACTGTGCTTCCTGGCCAACCGGACTCAACATCTCAGCATCCACTCTCCATGCCTTCTCTCCAGGATGGACCGTAAGCCAAAAGAACCCGTTCCTCCCGTGAAGCTGTTTCTGTCGAGTATCTTGGTTACAGCAACGCAAAAGTAACCACCGCAGGTGACTAGTTTTAGTACAAGAGCTAGGAGAATCTTCCTGAGGACACAGAACTTGCAGGGACCTCAGGATAAGAAGGTAGCTACCAGACCAGGAGCAGAGGGAAAGCTGATATGCCAGGGAGAGAGGCCTATGGTGGGATTGAGCAGAGAGCTGGCTAGGGCTGGATCCCAGCAGCGTGTGCGCTCTATTCCCAAGGGGGCAGTGAAGTCGTACGTGGAGAGGATGGGGCAAGAGAGGGTGTGGAGATACTGTTCCGATCCTCTACTGTAATGGTGTCAGGATGACAGGGTGGATTCTTTGATTAGGGCCAGGACAGAGGAGCTGGAGGCAAGCGGATAATTTCAATAAATACATGAAGGTAGGATCAAAGGTCTTGTCCCCTTGTACATGCGTGGAGGGAAAGAGAAGAGGACGGAAGCAGAGATGACCTTGAAGTTTCAGGCTCAAAGTGCAGTGGTTGGCGACGTAGATGTACGTGACTAAACCAGGGACAGGTGTGAAGATGGACTAATACGTAAAACATCTCGTTCCGTGCCTGGCACCTGAAACATAATAATAATAATCAATAAATGTGATTATTATTACCTCTGTTATTCTGTGTTCCACAATAATGGCTTCTTGGAAACGGTAAGTTCTTTGACCTTAAACATCCACACACACCCCAAACACATCCACACATGCGCACACACAGGGGAGGGAAGCGAGGGAGGGAACCTATAGCCCAGCCCACAGGAAGCTGGTGAAGCACCATCTGAGAAGGTTTGTGCTCCCAACGACAGTACTGAAAGCAAAAGCACGCGAATGCTTCACATTTAAGCTTTTATTTTGAAAAATAAAATACAAAAGTCATTAGGCTGTAAATGTATACAGCTATTCCCAACTCTCTGAAACAATACAATCAATCATTGAAATAATTAAGGTATTTACTATTATCCACATCAATGTATTTAAACAGGCACAAGTGTTCTACAAAACACTGGAACGTGTACAGACAACCGATTCTGAACGAGACTGCCAATTTTGTTAACCAAATGCCTTCCTTAAACTCTCCTTCTCTTGAAATTAAGACTGGAATCTGATAAGAACGACAAGGACAAGAGGAGCTGTAACAGAACCGTGTCCCTGCTGGGCTCCTCATCTTGAGGGCTGTGCGAGTCACTGGGCTCGAGAGCCATCACTCAGGGAGGCCGGCTGTGGCACCTCCCTAGGGACAGGAGGCTGGCAGGTGAGCAGAAGCCATGGATTGGGTCACAGCATCTCTCCCTGCAGGAGACAGCAGTTCCAGAGATTTCCCTTCTGTAGAAAAGGCAGCAGTCATCCCTAGGGCAAACACACAGCATGTGGTCACGGACACAGATCAAAGCTGCCCTTCCCGTTTCATCCCCGCCTGCTTCCCTGTTTGCACCAGTGGCTAGGTGGGCTCCGTGGGCTCCTACAGTTCAGGGGCAGGAGGACGGACAACCAAGCCTCTGAGGGGCATGGAGGACACACTTTGCCATCTGTGCTGTTTCCAGTGCCTGCAAATAACCTCAAGGTACAAAGCAAGCGAACACAGGGCTGCTACAGACGTTTTCTAATGGTGGCGACAGTCCCCTGAGTCCGCAGCTACCACTAATGTCCAACGTGACCTTAGGAGATGAATGGGCTCTCCGGGATCACTCTTCTCATCAGCCCTAGGCTCTCAGTCTCTCGGTCCCTCCTAACGCTAAAGACCCCTTCCAAACGCCATCTCCACACTTACTCCACGCTTTCATTTCACAGCTAAGGGAACAGACACGGAGTTAAGCTGCTTGGTGCCAGGAGGTGACAGAGCCACTGCCAACCCAGGCTGCCCGAGGCCAGAGCTATGCTCACTATCCGGACACACAGCTGTCTCTGTCGGCCCAAGTGGAGACTCCCACCCAGCAGCACCCGGCGGGCCTCACCTCACTGTGGGAAGTTCCAGGCTCAGCTACTCCAATCGCTCGGTCTGTGGAAGGAACCATAGATACGTTAAAGTCCTGCACTCAGCTGGAAGAGGTACGACTGCTCTCACCAGCACAGCAGCCATGCCTCAGAGGACTGACGGCTAACATTACATTTAAGGTTTAAACTTACCATGCTTGAGAGACTGGAGAAAAGAAAGCCTCTAGCATGCAGGCCGTGGCCTGTGAAGCTGTGCTCCAGCGGCCCACTCCCCCTTCCCAAGACACTAAAGACTATTCTTAAAATTGACTGGTCTTGTCAAATCTGCTGTTCTAGCAAAATAGTAGGTCATTACACTGACTGCTATTTCTGCTTTTGTAATTAAGCTTGCTTACTCTGCTCAAAAAGATCACTAGGACAAAAAAAAAAAAAGATCACTAGGACAACTGCAAGACATATATGTTACAGTAAGAACCTGCCTTCACACAGACAGAATACATACACCATTTTACGGGTTTGCCTTTATACATCCTGGGCTGATATGGCTGGGGACTGCACCTTGGGAGAGCTCTCCGGTGCAGTCCTTTGGGAGGCCAGCACCTAAATAAAAAGCCTATCCTTACTAAAATATATTCATGGTCATGGTGAACGACCCTCTGAGCGACCCCAGACCCATTAACAGCATCTGCTCAGAGTTTTAGATAAACTCAGCCTGCAACTGTTCTAAGGAAAGAAACTGGACTGGCCTTTCCCACACTCCAGGGACAGACTAAATCCTTGGCATCGCCCGAGTAACAAGGATGCCTTTGTTCCTCACAAATCCCATATAAGTCTGTGTGGGGACACAAGATGACAGGGTGGGCTCACTTTCAGAACCTTCCAGTCAGCCTGGCCTCAAGTCAAATGCTGGAGCTTTTGGTTATTCGCATAGGAATGAGCACAGGGAGTGTGGGCTCTGACTCCACAGGGACAGGACACACAGTGTCTCCAGGGCCCTCCAAGACCCAGCCCCTGTACCTCCTCACTTCTGACTGACCTTTAACTCCACTATGTGGAGCAGGCTGGCTGAACTTGCAGTGGTCTCCCGCCTCTGCCTCCTCACTCTGGGATTACCAGCATGTGCTGCCAAGCTTATCAAGTTTCTGTTTCTTGTTTTGTGACAGGGTTTCGTGTAACCCACAGGGCCTTGAACACTCTGTGTAGCTGAAGATGGCCTGGAATTTGATGCTTCTGCCTCCAGTTCACAAGCATGTACTACAAGCATGTACTACAAGCATGTGCCCACACTTGGACCCATTTCTTAATTAAACCATAATCTTTCTTTTAAATTTTTACTTATTTATTTAATGTATATGGGTATTTTGCCTACATGTATGTCTATGCATCGTGTGCATGCCTGGTTCCTAAAGAAACTAGAAGAAGGCATCAGATCCCCTGGACCTAGACTTAAAGCCACATGGAGGCTGGGAACTGAACCTGGGTCCTCTGGGAGGGCAGCCGTTCTTCTTAACTGCTGAGCCATTGCTATAGCACACTTTTTCAAGATTTCTATTTTTTAACATGTGTGTATGTCTATGTGTGTGTCTTTCTGCCTGTGTAAGAGTACATACATGTGAGTGTGATGCCCCAAGGGGCCAGAAGAGAGTGTCAGATCCCCCAGCATGAGTGCGGGCAACAGTGAGTAGCCTGAGGTGTGTATCAAGGCATTTTAAAGCTTTTTCTTATTGTCTTATAAGACTTATAAGACTTCTCTATATTCTACAAATTACTGTTGTCCCACTGAAGGCTTGTTTTCTACCATTTATTTATAGTTCTTAGATATTTTATTTTTGGAGTTGGGCATTGTGGCACACACCTTTAATCCCAGCACTTGGGAGGCAGGGACAGTCATATCTCTGTGAGTTCGAAGTCAGTATGGTCTACATAGTGAGTTCAGGACAGCAAGCATTTCATAATAAAATGACTTTGTCTCAATAGACAAAAACCAATGTTATTATTGGGTTGGAGAGACGTCTCAGTGGTTAAGGGCATTTGTTGCTCTTCCAGAGAACTAGGGTTTGACTCATAACACGCACATGCGGGCTCACAAAGGTTTGTTAACTCCAGTTCCAGGGGCTATGACACCCTCTTCTGACCTCTGTGGGCACCGGGCATGCATGAGGTACACAGATATGCATACAGGAAAAACAAGCATACACTTAAGAATAATAATTAAAAGTTTAATATCAGATTACTATATTGAGACAGGGTTTACTATGTACCACTGGCCGGCCTAGAACTCTGTATATAGACCAGGCCAGCCTTGAACTCATAGAAATCCACCTGCCTCTGTCCCCCAAGTGCTGAGTTCAAGGGTGTATCACCATACCCAACTCTGGCATTCATTTTTAAAAATTCCTCGTTTGCTTATTTAGCTTTGTGTAGATGGGTGTTTGCGTGAATGCTCTGTGGGGAAGTGCGTACCACAGGATGTATGTGGACGGCAGGAGTCAGTTCATCCTTCCCCCTTTATGTGGGATCAAACTCGGGCTGACAGGCTGGGGGGCAATGCTTTTACCCTCTGAGCCACTGCACCAACTCTAGCGTTATTTGTTGTTTCTGCTTGTTTAGGATAGGGTCTGGCTCTATAGCCCAGGCTGGCCTTGAGCATATTATCCTCCTGCCTCCATCTTCCTAGTGCTACTATATCCAGCTACGGCAAGTTTTAATAAGCAAATATTCTCAACTCTGGTGTGTAATTTATCATTTCCCCCTCCCCACTGGAGACAGAGTTTCTAGAGTATCCCTAGCTGTCCTGGAACTCACTCTGTAGACCAGGCTGACCTCAAACTCAGAGATCCACCAGTCTCTGCCTCCCGAGTGCTGGGATTAAAGGTGTGTGCACCACTGTCCTGGACTCTATCAATCTTTAAACTCACGACCATGTCTCTATGACTGAAGATGGCTTCCCCTCTAAGTTCGGGGACTTTCTCTTGCATGATTCTACCCACCCCCTCTCCATCTGGAGCTACTGGGTGTGTGCTGAAGCACGGGGAAGTCGTCAGTTTCGGTCTCAAATCCCCTTTCTTGGTTTCTTCAAGTTTATCCTGCCTCTTAGATTGCTTTCTGGCAATTTCCAAGGCTGTGAGTAATGGTGTCTTCGGGAATCCACCCAGGGCTCTGGGATGTCATGCACACTTTGGGCCTGGCCCTGCTCTCCCTCTATACAAACATCAGGTCCTTGAGTTCCTTAAGAAGACTCTGTTTCTCCCAACTCCTGTGGACATATCCTAATTTCTCACTCCTAGCAAATCCCTAGCAACAACTGTTGAATACATGAAAGAATGGGAAAGAGTTAAACAGACACTGCTAAGAATATGTCCTGCATGCACTCTGAGACCCTCTGGTACCACACATCATTCCGGACGGCTGGTAACTGACAGCGGTCAGGTTGGGCACGGCCTTCACTCCTGGTGAGAGACAGCGTCACTGAGTTCCAGAGGAGGCCTGCTTACTCCAGGCTTGCTGTATGCGACACATAAGGCAGTGTTTCCCCTGCCATCCTAACTCAAACACTTTCAGAAACTGAGTTCAGTATGGATAGCAGCACCCTAGAGCTAGGAAGCCTCAGCCCATGTGGAACATCAAGGCTAATGACAGGCAGTGATGTCTCTTCTCCCAGCTGTTACACAGCTGACAGGGGACCACAGGACACGCTGTGCTACTCCAGGCACACCATGATAATCTCGGGTTTACTCCAACTCTGGACACAAAAATGGAATGCAAGTGAGTTGAAACATTACAGTTGTAATTATAGATTGGTTTCTTTTTGTTGTTGTTGTTGTTTTTCCATGTCTCCCCATTCACAATACAGACCAGGCACAGTGGCCTGAGCTGAGGTGTACATGGGGTGGCTTTATTATGCCTCCTCTTTCTATACAGCCAGTGTAAGAACACAGCCTGTGGTAAGCACAAGGAGGCCTTGTTGTTGTTTTTAAGATAGGGTCCTACTATGTAGCCTGAATGATCTGGAACTTACTGTGTATACCAGGCTGGCCTCGAACTCACAGAGATCTGCCTGCCTCTGCCTTCTGAGTGCTGGGATTAAAGGTGTGTGCCACCACTGCCTGGCTGGTTTCATTTATTTTTAAAAACAAGGATTACAGGCTTTGAACTGTCACATTTGCTGACAGCCAACTGCTGTGTGCATTACGCATTATAGGTCTTTCAGTTTCCAAAGTGAGAACAGCTAAAACACCTCAAACATGAATATAATAAAAATATCAAAAGTAATTATTATTATTATTATTATTATTATTATATGCAAAGTAGATGCTCAGGCATTCTCCCCATTCCCATGTGAAATCCGTGTGGCTGAGTGTGCACTTCCCTAGCTGCGGAAGACCCTAAACTCTCTCAAATCACAGCAGCTCGCTACTGCCAGCACAGGTCACTGTCTTTCCTACTTCCCTTACTTATCTGCTTGTTGGCACATTGAGAAGGGAGCTGGCCTGGAACTGCACTATGTAGCCCAGGCGGCCTTGGATTTGAGCTGATCCTCTCCTCTCAGCTGATGGCTGGCATTACGGGTACAAAGCAGCACACCTGGATTTTATTTCTTGTTTTCATTTTTTATACTTCATTGTCTTTTCCAAAGCTTACTTTGTGGAAGAGCCAGCTCTTACAGAAAAGAAGAGGAAGGGGAAGTGGTGTACATACGGTACCTGGGGCTTTTCTTTCAGAAAGTCAGGTAGCTGAAATTCTCCTTTATAGACCTGGAAAGAACAGAGCAGGAGTGAGTTAAGGAAACGGGAGCCTCCTGGTGCACATCACAGCCACCGGGCTGCTGCTTCACGCATGAGAGAGCGACCTGCCAGGTCAGGGCCAGCGAGGGAAACAGAACTCAGTGAGACCTAACTCACTTGAGTCCGTGGCAGCAGCTGCCCCAGTGCTCCTGGGCTGGCTGACTGGGAAGGGGCAGGCCATGTCGGGTAGGAACCACAATCAAGTGCAAGAGCTGGGTTAGGAGTGCGCTCCTCCTGGTTACCCGTCAGTTCTCCAGTTACAGTCCTGGATTTGAGCCAACAGCAGTTTCCTCAGTTTGCCCAAAAAAGCCTATTTAAGAAATACTAGATGATTCTTAGAGTAACATCTACTTAAAGCTCAGCGATCTCTTCTTCTGAGACTAGGCCATCCCAGAGTGGCCTTAAATGCATTATTTAGCCAAGAATCACCTTGAGCCCCCACTCTTCCTGCCCGTCTTCACTGTGGCAGTGCTGGGGTTCAGGCCTGAATCACTGTGCCTGGTTACACAGTCCTGGGATGGAATCCAGGGCTTTGGGCTACATCCCGGTCCCACGCGCTGAAGTTTGAATACTTGGTTCCCCGCCCCCCACCCAGCCTGCGGAACTGTTTCGGAAGGGTTAGAAGGAGTGGCCTTGTTGGAGGATGTGTCACTAGAACAGGCTTTAAGATTTCAAAAAATTTACACCATTTCCACTGTGCTGTCTCTGCTTCCTGTTTGTGGACTGGGAAATGAGCTCTCGGCTGCGCTCCGGTGCCAGCAGGCCTGCTGCTGCTGCCATGCCCACTTTCATGATGGACTCTAGCCCTCTGAAACCTTAAGCCCAATTAATTGCTTTCTCTTATGTACCGGTGTTTTGTTAGAGCAATTGAAAAGTAACTAATCCAGGGTGTATGAATACACGAACACCCCCCCCACAAATTTGTGCTAAACTAATTAAGTAGTTATGATTAGGACAATAAAGTTTTACATAAGGGCATACACTATAACAAACCCTAACTTCCAGTTACAGTGTGACAAAAGCAGTCCTGAGGAACAGCACACTCAGAATGGATAAGTAAAACAGGCACAGGGATGTGCATCGATAATCCAAGCAGTGGGGAGGTAGAGGCAGGAGCATCTCAAGTTTAAGGCCAACCTCAGCTACACAGTGAGTTCAAGACCAGCACAGGCTACTTGACACCCAGTCTCAAAAGAATTCCAAATAGGTAGAATGTGATGGCATATTCTTTTAATCCCAGCATTTGGGAAGCAGAGGCAGGTGGCTCTCTGAGTTTGAGGTCAGCTTGGTCTATATAGCAAGATACAAGCTGGCCAGGGATACACAGTGACGTCCTGTCTAAAAATGGGTGTGGCTCATTGGTATTGTAATATCCTAGTGTGTATGATATCCTAGTTTTAATCCTGAGGGTCACTAAATAATAATAAATTATTAAAAGCAATGCATATATTGTATACTCTACAGTGGAAATAATATAAATGGTTATACCACTAACGACATAGATGAATCTCAACACATAATCATGACAGTGTGTATCAGGGGAGACAGATCCTAAGGAATATACTGTCTTAATTTTGTAGTATTATGAGGTGTGATCTTTTATTGATATGCTAGGTATACTTCTCTGTATATATATTTAAATAGGAAAAATCAGATAACCAAATTAACTCAATGGTGTAATGTTAACAAGTTATTGTTTGCTGGTTGTGGAGGTTCATATCTGGTATCAGAACTTGAAAGGCAGAAGCAGGAGCAGAAAATTTTTGAGTCTGAGGCCAGCTTTGGCTACACAGGGAGAACCTATGTCTCTCTCCAAATACATAAATAAATAGCTACTAAAATGCATACATACCCACTGTTTAAGTATAAAAATGTTTGTTTCAACAGTTTGCAGTAGTTTTGCTTGTTTAGTTTTTGGTTTTAAGTAGAAATACTAATGTCATAAAGAATGAAAAAGCAGTCTATTAAAAAAAAGTTGAAAAAAAAAAAGGTTGACACCAGCGTGGTGGTGCACACTTTAACCCCAGCACTCAGGAAGCAGAGGCAGGCAGATCTCTGTGAGTTCAAGGCCAGTCTAGTCTACAGGATGAGTTCCAGGACAGCTAGGGCAACACAGAGAAACCCTGTATCAAAAATTCACACACGCACACACAGTCTAACAGCTGCCAAGTTCAGAATTACTGTGACAAGAACCTATGGATACTGACTTGTCACCAGATAGCTTCTGAGCACACAAAGAAATTCTCTAAATGGCAAATAACAAACAAACACAGAAGGAATTTGATACTAGATTCTGTTTCGGGATATTTGATCATATTGTGATATTCGAGACTGTTGAGTGAAGTTTACCTTGAATCAGGGGGTTGAACCCAAAACTAGCTGAAGGAATTAGACACAGAGAAGCCAGCAATTTGGATAGGGAAAACACACAGGAAGGAAAGGACGGGGACTTGAGTTTGGCGCTTCCTTTGGGTCCAGGGACGAGTGAAGAGACAGGTCTCCAGCCAGAATTAGCTTAATCATAATTTTGTGCAGAACCGGACTGATTTTAAGTCTCAGTTCCTGGCAGACCCTCACCAACAGGACATGCTTTGCCTGCATTAATTCAATTCATTATTTCTATCACTTTCCCTTGGGGAATTATGACTTAGTTTCACACGTAGAGAAAACACAACTCTAGCCAGGAATGACAACACAGGAAGGAGCTAACTTTGAAGTTTACATTTCCAGTCCCTCTGGGCTTGTGTGACTCAGAGAGACTCCTTATCGCCCAAACAGAAATGCTGTCTAACAGCTGGTGACATGCATGTTTACATGTTCTCATCTAAGTGTTCTGGCAGCTGTGCACATCACAGACTGGGTTCTTAGAAAGTTCAACAGTCTTGTCCTGTCTGGAAGCAGTGGGAACGATGTGAATGCTTCCCACCATTGTGAAGAAAATGCATTAATCAGCTCAGAAGCACGAAAATCCACTCTAAACATATCTTTAATACAAAAAGAAAGGCTCCAGTACAATAACTGCTGGATGCAGATGAGTCAGAAAGTGATTAATAGGGACTACATGGTCCATATAAAATAGAAATTTTCTTATCACAGTAAGCAGTACCAATATATGAAAGTTATCGTTAAGACTTGGATTTTCAGGCCCAGGATGGTAACAAGTGCCTTTAATTCCAGAACTTAGGAGGCAGAAAGGGAAGAGAATAGGTGAGTTCAATGCAAACCTGGTCAGTATAGTTTGTTTGTTTTCAATATATGTGTATAGGTGCTTTGCTTGCATGTATGTCTGTGTATGGCATTCATGTAGTACCTATGAAGCCCAGAAGAGAGTATCAGACTCCCTCCGAACTGAAGTTACAGGCAGTTCTAAGTCACCATGTGGGTGCTGGGAATTGAACCTAGGTCCTCTGGTAGAGCAGCCAGTGCTCTTAACTGTGAAACCACCTCTCTAGTCCCCAGGATAAGGTTCTGAAGATGACAGTTCACGATGAGTGTGCTGGACCATGCTTGTCGAGGACTGGTGTGGGAAGTCCTTCTGTGTATGTGCTGCTTTTATTGGTTAATGAATAAAGAAGCTGCTTTCAGCCAATGGCTTAACAGAATATAGCCAGGCTGGAAAAGATACACAGAGAGAGTAGGTGGAGTCAGGAGATGCCATGTAGTCTCAGCCTGGAACAGATGTGCTGGGACCTTGCCAGTAGGCCACAGCCACATGGCGATACACCGATCAATAGAATTGGGTTAAATTAAGATAGAAGAGCTAGCCAATAAGAAGCTAGAGCTAATAGGCTGAGCAGTGATTTAATTAATGCAGTGTCTATGTGGTTATTGCGAGTCTGCGTGGCCGGGAACGAGCAAGTGGCTTCCCACTACAGAGGACTATGACAGCCACATTGCTACGAGCGTTGAATACCAAAGAACCAGCTGTCATATTAAGACTGGTATCCTGGCCCAGCTCTCTACTATTCTTGTGGAACGGCTAGGGGATATATGTGTGTGCATGCATGTGTGTATAAATCCTAAGTCCATTTAGTGTTGCTTGTATGAATGTATGTTTAGGGCTGACTACTTGGGATTGGATAACACAGCAAGGGGCCTGTCCCTGGAGAAAAGAGATCCCTACCTCAGTAGCCAATGATTGACTGGAGCTCTTCTACCTAGTGGGGGCAGGACCTTAGTAAATTTCCCCTAACCACACTGGCATGTTGACTGGTGTGGTCACCATGCAAATCCTGTATAGGTAACTCTACTGCTGAGATTTCATTGGGCAGCATCCCTGCCATGTTTAGGAGATACTATTTTGCAGCAGGTGCTATTCCTACTCAGATATATCACTAGACTACTTAAAAGGCAATGGAGGACCTGGAGAGATAGTTCAGCAGTTAAGAGCACTTGTTGCTATTGCAGAGGTCCTGGGTTTGGTTTCCAGCATCCACATGGTGGCTCACAATCACCAATCCTAGGGGATCTGACTCCTTCTGAACTTTGCACTCACGTGGTGCACAGACATTCAGGCATGCAAAACACTCATTCACATAAAAATGCAAAAATCTAAAAAATAAAAATTCTAAAAGGCAGTGGCCAGGGCATGGTGTCACACATCAGCAATTCCAGCACTCAGAGGGTTAAGACAGCAGACTGTGGGTTTGAGCACAGACTGGGTTATATAGTGAATTCCTGAATAACTCAGGCTGCACTGCCAGATCCTGTCTAAATAAAAAAGAAAAGAAAAACAAAAAAACCCACCCTGAAAATAAATGAATGAAAAGAAACCAGCTGCTAAGGGACACGACATGTACAAGCTACTCAAAACTAGTAAGAAATTCCATGAGTAGCTAGCAACCACTGCCGTGTCTGCTGTTGGCTAACTGTAGTATCACAAGCGAGAACACTGCAGCCAGTATTATTTCTGTTTGCTGACAATCCCCTCTCCCTCCATTTCTTTTCCTTGGTAGCAGCTGCCCAAGATCCTTGAAATTTAAAAACACTACCAAACTCTATCCAGGCTCTGCCGCCTTTTCACAGTGCTTCTCAGAATGGTGAGAGCTTGTACCTGCCAGGTCACAGCCAGCCCAGAAAGCTTCCCACTTCCCTGTCCTCTCCTTTGGGGGCATCTATTACTCTATAGCTATCCCTCCATTGTGTTTCATGTGCGTGAATTTTTGCTAATTATCACCTTTACCTCTACTCTTTTAAAAATTTTTAGTGTATGGGTGCTTTGTTTGCATGTAAGTCTGCGTATCATGTGTATAGTTGGTATCCACCTGGGCCAGAAGAGGGTTTCAGAGTCCAGAGAACTGGAATTACAGATGGTTCTGAGCCACTTTGAGCGTGCTGGGAATTGAGCCCAGGTCCTCTGGAAGAGCAGCCGGTGCTCTTAACCATGCGACCTCAAGGCAGAGCTACTCCTCCAGCCTCCTCGCCTCTCGTCTTAGTCTTTGCAGCCTGAAAGGGCATCTCCAGCACGCCTGTGGCCCTCACCTGGACGTTTCTACGGCTCTGTCTGTCTTTCCACGGTCCTGCTCCTGCAATGTGCACAGGAGAGGTTAGAGGGGAAATGTCAGGGCTGGGTCTTCACAGGCTGGTTTGTCCCTTGAGTTGCCTGACTCTAGACAGGGTAGCCCCTCCGATCTGGATGAGAGGTGCAGCAGATGAGTCAGTCTGGTTTTGTCTCCCTGCTTTAGAAAGTGGCTGTGTTTAAGGAGTTACAAGGCACGGTCACAAACTTAGTGGAAACACTGCTCACTCTCTAACAGAGACTTTTTTATGTCTTAAAAATTTTGGGTAGAGTTCGAGATTAGAACAAAACAGAACCCAAACTCTGATTGTCCTGGCACTCACCATGTAACCGAGGTTCTCTCTGAACTCAGTCTCATAAGTACTGGTTACGGGAGTACATGCCACAGCCAGCTAAAAATGAAGTTATTTTTAGGGATTTTTTTGAACTGAAGAAAGTATTTCAGGAACTGGCAATCAGACCCAGTTAACCAGGTGCCATCTTCTACACTGTGCCATGAACAGCAGCAAGGGTCTTAAAAAAAAACTTCTAAATTACTGGTTTACTATGGTCCCCTCCCCCTATAGATGCTGGGTCTTCTAAGAGTTAGACACTGATGGTTAATGCAACTAATTTTTGAAAGCTCTAGGCTGTCTGTTGACAGAAAGAGAACTGCTATCCTTCTTTAAAATTCCCGGGAAAACTGTAAGTAGTTACCCACCTAGCTTTCAAAAGTTAGTCCTAACTAATGAGAGCAGAAGAAGAAGGTAGAGGAGGCTTGGAACCTGCTCCTCTGTGTGAGGCTCCACAGCCTTCAGGTGGGTTAACAAACAGTTGTGAAAGAAGACAGAATATATCATGAATGACTTAAAAGAACCTAAACACACAACAGAGGGGCTGGCTCCCTGCTGCACACAGAAAAGGACGACAGACTACTTTGTAAAGCCAACAGGAGGAGCACAGGAAAGAACTGACGCAAAGACATAAAAAACAGGAGCCAGGAGAGACAAGAGCGATGTGACATGGTTTGTTGTTTTTGTTTGTGCTTTCGTTTTCCAAGACAGGGTTTCTCTACAGCCCTGACTGTCCTGGAACTTCCTCTGCAGGCCAGGCTGGCCTCGAAGTCCCAGAGATCCTCTTGCCTTTGCCTCCCAAGCACCACCACCAGATGAACAATCTGAGTTTTAAGGATGAGCCAGGCCTTGTCACAGAGATACTTTTGGGATTTTCATTTTTACACTGACCCTGTGAACAAATCCTTTCTTTCTTTCTTTCTTTCTTTCTTTCTTTCTTTCTTTCTTTCTTTCTTTCTTTTCTTTCTTTCTCTCTCTCTCTCTCTCTCTCTCTCTCTCTCTCTCTCTCTCTCTCTCTCTCTTTCTTTCTTTTTCTTTCTTTTTTTTATTGTTGAGACAGGGTTTCCCCTGTAGCTTTGGAGCCTGTCCTAGAACTTGCTCTGTAGACCAGAGTGGCCTTGAACTCACAGAGATTCACCTGCCTCTATCTCCAGAGTGCTGGGATTAAAGGCCATCAACACTCAGCTTCATTTCCTAATACTTTTAATCCCTTGAAAACAGAGTGGAAGGGCTGAAGAGATGGCTCAGTGGTTAAGAGTACTTGTTGCTCTTACAGAGGACCTAGGTTTGGTTCTCAGCACCCATATGGTGTCTCACAACCACCCATCTTTCCAGTCCCAGGGAAATTCAGTGCCTTCTTCTGACTTACGCAGGCAACAAGCATGCATGTGATACACATACATACACACGAGAAAACACTGATACACAGAGAATTAAATACATAAATCTAAATACAAACAAGGAAAACCTACAGTGCAGCTGGTGGGTGTACAGAAGCACCTGCCTGTAACTCTAGTACTTGGGAGGCAGAGGCAGTTCAACGTCATCCTAATTTCACACTGAGTTCCAGCCAGCCTAGACTACATGAAACCCTAGCTTCAAAAAAAGAAAAAAGAAAAACAAAACAAACAACCACCACCACCCCACAGCAGAAGTCTGCATGGCAGCACATGAGCTGGGTTGAGATGGGAGGATTAATAAACCTAGAAGTTCTAGCCCAGCAGCATGGTGAATCCACATTTCCAGAACCTTCCACCCCCTTTTTTAAAAATGCCAACACTCACAAGGAAGAGGCAGGAGGAGCTCTGTGAGTAAGAGCAGTTGGTCTATGTAGCAAGGTTAAAGCCAGCCAGACTACACAGTGAGACTGCCTCCAACAACAGAAAGAATGTAGAAGGACACCAAGAGTAAATCTCCTGGTGGGCACTGACTGTCCCCAAGGGGATTCTGCAGATAAAGAGGTGACAGGGTAGAGCTGGAAAGCAGGACTTCCCAAGGAAATCGGTCCTTCATCTAGACAGCACATGTGGTGTGGTGGTGTGAAAAGTCCTTCTGTGTATGGGTTGCTTTTATTGGTTAATGAATAATGAAGCTGTCTTGGGCCTGTGTGTGGTAGAATAGAGATAGGCAGGGAAAACTAAACTGAATGCTGGGAGAAAGGAGGAGGAGTCAGTGAGAAGACATGTAGCCCTGCCAGAGACAGACGCTGGATGAAACTTTGCCAGCAAGCCACAGCCACATGGTGATGCACAGATTAATAGAAATGGGTTAAATTCAGAGCTAGCCAATAAGAAGATGGAGCTAATAGGCCAAGCAGTGATTTAATTAATACCATTTCTATGTGGTTATTTTGTGGCTGAGCAGCCGGGAACAAAGAGTTGGGCTAAGGGTCACTATCTCTCTTAATTTACTTAGCTCTGAGAGGAAAATAAAGGTAGAAGCTGGCGATCAACCCCAGAGAAGCTCACTGTGAGATCTGAATGATCACTCTAGGTAAATGAAGGAGGAAAGACAGAGTTTGGGGAAAACGTATTTATTTCACTTCCTATTTGTGTGTCTGTCACACATGTTCACATGAGTGTGTTCGTGTGTACATACATGTGCACACGCATGCAGAGGCCAGAGGTCAATGCTGAGTGTTTTCCTATAGTGCTCTCTATTTTATCTTCTCAGACAGTCTCACTGAATGGTGCCCCCATTCAGCTAAACTAGCGCCCAGGAATCCTGACTACGAGGCTATCTCTGAAGCACTGGCCTGGGACAGAAAGACAAACTTTAGCAGGTGTGGGAAGGGAAGGCCCCTCTCTTAGCAGTCTGGCTGAAGTCTCTTACTGGCTGCAAATCAATGAGCAACGTCACTGTGAAGGCTGCTTACATGGATACTTCAGATAATGTCAGCACAGCAACAAACCATGCTAACACCTGAGCCGCTATGATCCTGACTATGGCTTCACTCTTTTCCCAAAGGAAACGTCTCAGAATCTCACAGACAGGACTGTTTAGTTACAGCACAGTCATCTGCCTTCTCAGCTGGGGTCCCGTGCAGGAGCCACTCCAGCATCTCACTGAAATTCCTCAGCGTTCCTTCAAAGAGACAATCTAGAACCTTCCAAAATTATACATATAGCAGCAAAAAGACAATGGACAAGTATCTCTCAGGGAACTCCCACGGAGCGTATCCTATCCTGATCTGTCTCTGAGCATCTCTAGTTCTAAATCTACGTTAACCTCAAATCAATGTTTTTAAGTAACAATCTTCAACTCCAACTCATACTAGCTCAGAGGGAGGTCAATAATCTGGGCTTCACTTGGGTAGAGATCTTAGACAACAAACTCCTCAGGCAACAGCACAGAGATCCGTTTCTGGCCAGTGCCACGGACATGCCGAAGAACATGAAGAGATGAACATAATGAAGAGCAATGGAGATTCAAGAGCTGGAGAAAGCACTGTCTGAAATGAGAGCATCACTGGGCAGCCAATTAGATCCAGAAGACAAAGGATCGGTGAATAAAAAATAGGTTCATTAAATTTAAAACTAATAAAAAGCCAGAAGGGGGTAGGAGATGGTTTAGTAGATGAAGCGCTGTTCTGCAAGAATGCGGACCTAAGTTTGCATGGCCCCCACATAAATACTGGGCGGCTGTGATGTCTCCTCTGCAATCCCAGTGATTGGATGATGGAAACAAGGGATTCCCCAGAGCAAGCTGGCTAGTCTTATCTGTGAGTTCTGGGTGCAGTAGAGACCCTCCTCAATGAATAAGGTGGAGCGTGAATAAGGAAGACATCTAAGGTGGAGCCTCTGCCACACACACACACACACACACACACACACACACACTTAAAGCCAGGCATGGGGCTGCACATGCACCTCATCCCATACAAAATAAATAAATGTAATTTTAAAATTCCCAAAGCAAAACATTTAGCTAAGAGAATCAGCAGCTAGTAAACCCTAATAAGGCAGGCATCTGGCTGAAGAGAAAAGATGCCGGGAAGAAATCTGTATCAAGAAAACATGTGGTCCAAAATGCACACAATATTTAATAACTGTCTGTTTACAGAAAATTGCAGCCCTTGTTCTACAGCAAGCATAATAGACAAACACAAATATAGCTAAAATGAGGAGATAATTGCCACAGCAAATACAACAAAATACTAAAAAATACTTGATTAATCCAAAAGAATCCAGGAAAACAAAGGAACAGAGATAGACAGTTCAAAAATAAGAAACAAACACTTGATGGCAGATTTCATCCAGCTCAACCAGATGAGTAGTTACCATACATATAAGGAAATCAACACCTCACTTAAAACAAAAGAACTGTCAGACCACATTAACCACAACACCACCACTTAAGTCACTTTCAATATCAAGACACAGATTAAAAAAGTTGAAGGATGAGGAAAACAGACCGCACTGCGGCTCTGCTCTTATCAGACAAGGCCAACTCCTAAGGAAAGACATCAGTGCTGGGGCTACCTCATGGCAAGAGCTAATTCTAATTCCTCAAGCTCTATCTAGTTATTCTCTCAGCAACACAGATCCAAATGCATGAAGCACAGGGGACAATGAAAGAAGGAAAGCCACAAGCACAGCACTCTTCTCAAATTTATAAATCAACTAAGAATTATCAGACCAAACAATATGATGCACGGAGACAGACACAAGCAGAAGCAGCTGGCTACACCTCAACATGCAGCGGCACCTTCCAGGCTCTAGAAACTATCTGTCTCACCTGCTGCAGTTTCTCTCTTTTTTAAATAATCTAATGAAGCGTGTGTGTTGCTGTATGTGCATGTGTGCAGGTGTGCCATGCTGTATGTATGGAGGTCAGAGAACAACTTTCAGTAGTAGGTTTTCTCCATCCACCATGGGTCAGGCTGACAAGAGCTTTTTGTTTTGTTTTGTTTTGTTGTTTGTTTGTTTTTTGTTTTTGTTTTTTTTTTTTTTTT
>NW_026067935.1:696820-744671 GCF_014885135.2 Alexandromys fortis
TCTCCTCACTCACTGCAAGCTCCCCCTTGTCTTGTACTGTGCCTTCTGCACCCTGACCCCTGCTTTCCCACCAACTACGACTTCCTCTTTTCTCGCTACGGTGGAGTAGGGCTACACCATTCATACTTGGAGCTACTCTTTGCTTTCTTGAAATGAGAAACAAAGCTGGGGGTTGTGGCCCAGGCCTTTAATCCCAGCACTTGGGAAGCAGAGACAGGCAGATCACCATGAGTTCGAGGCAATCTGGTTTATAAAGGGAGTTCCAGGACAGCCAAAACTGTTACACAGAGAAGCCCTGTCTCGAAAAACCAAAAATAAATAAATAAATTTAAAAAAAAAAGAGAGAAACACTTATCTTTATTTGGGGGGGATCTCCTACACGAGTTCTGCATTTACAACACCTTTACCCCATCTTCTCCCCACGTCTCCCCTACTCCTCCCAAATTCATGACCTCTTCAATTATTACTGTTACATAGCTTTTCTTTTTAAATTATTTATGTGAACTAATGTTTTATCTGCAGGTAAAACATGCTACAAACAACATCCTGACTCTTAAGTTTAACAACCAGGTCTTTAAACAACATCAGGCTTGCCCTGTGTGCACCAACTCCTACCTGCTCTATGGCTGGCAGCATGCAGGCCGTCACAGCTGCACTCCTGTTACCTAGTCTGCATTTCTTCTAGCTGGGAACAGGTGCAGCTAACTCTCTAGCCAGCAAGAAGTTTAGACAGTAAGTTTTTTTGCACACTGGATATGAGGTTCTTTCATGTACCCAAGTAGCAGTTAGGAACAATGAACCTTCAGCTCAGCCAAAGTCTCTCCTCAGAAAACCCCAAGAATGACAGCCATAAGCAAATGGGTTATAATAAAAATAATTAAAGCCTTGAGGGTGGATGAGCTTGACAAGAACACTATGAAACAGGAAACTTAAAACTGTGTTCACTGAAATTCAATGTATGCATAAGCCTGTATTTCTGAGGAAGGGAATATATTTGGTCATATTCTTAAACAAATTCCTAGGTCTAAAAAGATTTTTTAAAAAAAGTATGGAAGAGGGAGAAGCTGAAATGTGACCCAGGGAGCATCATTTATAAAAGTGTGCCACAATCTGGGGATTAGAGAGTGGTGGGAACAGGGCATGGGATGCGTTAGTATCTCATTTCCAGCTTACTGTGTGAGTCAGGGCAACCTCAACACACATGATTTTGATTTAGAATTGGGCAATGTATCCCTAAGATGTGCTGACTCAGACATCCTGACTCCTGGGCTTCGTACACTCTGTGAAAACCAGCATTTTTAGGTCTGCAGATGGGGATTTCTACATTCCCAGTCAAAATGTGATTGTTCTCCTACCCCGTCCTCCTCTCTCCCCAGCATAAGTAAAGGCACGACTTCTGCAGGCAGCCACCAGACTCTGCATTGGAGATGTCTGTGGAACTATATGATCATGATACAGCTCACGACTGCTGCATATTATCAGATCTGAGTTGTCAAAGGCAAAAACCAAAGCAAAACAGAAAAAAAAAAAGTTTTGAAGATACACAGGATTTGGTTTGAAATGCAGCTAACCGGTGAGACAGACAATGAAATTCAAATTCAAAAGACAAGGATGGGGTTAGCAAGAAGGCTCACTAGTTTCCAATGGCTGGCAGTCTGGCAAGCTGAGTGTGATTCTTGGAACCTGCATAAAAGTGGAAGGAGAGAACCCTCTCCAGAGTTGTCCTCTGACTTCCACGTGCATGCCATACACACAGTAAAAGAAAAATGAGAAACAAAAATCTAAGCATGTTAGTATTGCATACATTATTACAAAGGGATCAAAAATGGAATTCATCTTTTCTTTCTCAATTCTCGACCCCCCAGGATGCATTATGAAACCCTTTCAAAAGCCACAGTGGGCATAAAACGCATTCTCGAATCACATGGGTTCAAACCACAGCATTCTTCTCAACTACCACTCAAGAAAGCCAAAAATAATCTAGCCAAGACAACTTGCACATGTGAAACTGTACTGAATCCTGTCCTGGAAACCTTGAAATATTACTGACACACCTGTCTTAATTTACGGAAATCCCATCTAGTCTTGTGCACAGGAGAAAGCTACCAGTTACCAGCCCATTACAAAAAGACTGTCAGGGATTGCGAAGTGAGAGGCTAGACTAATGCTGGCTTGCTGTTTAGCAAACTGCAGTTCAAAACTTCAATATGTGAAACAATAAAGCTTTCAGAAAACACAGTTCATAAAACACAACCAACAGTCAGACGGTGGTGGCGCACACCTTTAATCCCTGGATTAATGTCACGAGCCATTTCCCCCCTAAAATTACAGAAACCATCATCCTGGGGAGTCTGCAGAGAACCCCACACCCATAATTATGTTCTGGGGACTGAACCCAAGGCCTGACTTCTGCACAACAAGCTTTAAGGACTGCGCCATCTCCCCAGCAGGGGATAGTATAACATCTGCCCTCAGGGGTCAAGAAATCACACCTCAGCTAAACAAAGCCTTAAAAGTAAAGTGTTCCTTACAAAGCCAGATAATTCTGTTGTTTGTGCAAATTTGGGGTAATCAGCTATGGGAACAAATGTCACCATGCAAATGGGAGTCAAAGGACAACATCCTACAAGCTGAGCAGAGCAGTGACTCAACTGTCCCCACAGCTCTTTGAAAGAAGGGTTTTGCTGACATTGCAGACCTCTGATGATAAAGCATTCAGCAAGTTAGAACAATGGTAATTTGAAATAATTTCCTGGTCATAAAAAGTTAGAAACAAAGCAAGAAAAATCTACTCAAAGCCAAATTCCATGTCTTTCCTTAGTTACTTTGAGAATCTCACTTACCCTTCTGGTGTTTTCAAGGATCTTGGGGTCAGGTTTTCCGTAGTTAGGGGGATTGGCATATGGATCATATCCAAGTTTAGAAAGCATGGGTGCAATTACTGCCATGTCTTGTAGAACATCTGAGGGTATCTTCCCAACCCACTTTGCTAGAGCCCCCATGTTGACAGGCTTGATGACTTGGTCTGTTGATCTTTCCACTCTGAAAAAAAAATGAACAATTACTTACAAAAAATCTAAACAAAACAAAAACATGGCGGTATCAACCTATAATCTCAGCACTCCAAAAGCAGAGGCAGGAGGATCAGGAATTCCAGATTATCCCAGTGTGTAAAAGCAAGTCAGAGGTCAGCCTGACTGCATGGGACAAAAAGAGAAAAGAGTTAAACAATTGTAAATTCTATTTGATAGCTTTAAATTCTTTGTCAGGCTGCTGAGATGGCTCAGCACTTAACAGAACTAACTCTCAAAACTTGTCATCCGACTCATAAAGAGTGTCACTATTTATTCTCTCTCCCCGCTGAGCCAAACAATGTGCCCTTGTACACTCACTAACATACACACTCTCTCTAACACACACACACACACACACACACACACACTAATAAACATAATAAAAATGTAAAAGAATGGGCAGCAGACAAGTGTTTCCTTCAGTCTTAGAAAGCAGGCAACATGTGGTCTTGACATGTACTAGGGTTTCAGTTACCATTCTGGCACTCTGTCTCCCCGGAACCTTAAAACACAGTATCTGACACACTGGAGTGATTCAAAACCCACAGCCCAGCCTGGTGGTGGTGGCGCAAGCCTTTAATCCCAGCACTCGGGAGGCAGAGGCAGGTGGATGTCTGTGAGTTCGAGGCCAGCCTGGTCTATAAGAGCTAGTTCCAAGACAGGCTCCAAAGCTTCACAGAGAAACTTGTCTCAAAAACAAACAAACAAACAAAACAAAAAAACCTAACCAACATGAACCAGCCAGCGCCCCATCGATGGGTCATGAGAGTCCAGCCTCTCTCAGCACCCACTACTAAAGCTATCCACATGTCAGAGCCCGTTTGGGTCCAACACAGATTCTCTAACTAGACTGGAACGGAGTCGCGAGGAATAACCAGACACAGCTTACACCGTCATCATGGAAAAGGCCAGAATCTCCGTTTATTGTCCAAACATCTTATATACCCACACCAAATGAGCGGGAACACACAAAGGCTGTTGCCTAGGCAACCAGGTGCCTGGGCTCTCATCACGTCTGCATCTAGCAGTCAGGTAGGCCCTGAATTAGCATCTCTATAAGACAACCTCCAAATTGCATGAGGAAAGAAGCCCCAAACATACTGACCAGTTTCAGTCAACACCTCTTCTCAGGTAATCCACACTTTAACAAAAGAAGCTAGGAGCATGACATCCTGGCTTGTTAAGGGCACAGACAGCTTGTCTGAGCTATGTATTCAGCTCAAACCGGGGCAATGGCTTTTGTGGCATATCGGAATATGAGCCCACATCCACAGTCAGGCTGTCTGTCAAGCCGCAGCTGAATCAGTGTGCAGCAACTAACTACCAGAACTCAAGTCCTCCATCTGAAGCATCCATGTTGGAGTGGACATGCAAAGAGGAAGAATAGAAGTCAAGAAACCAAGCCAGATGACCACAGGGAAATACACCATGAAATGCCACCAATAGCCATATTTTTAAAGACTAGTATTAGAAAATGTTCAGGTTTTGTCTTTGTGAAAGATGGTTTTAAAATGCTTAGGACCAGGAAGATAGCTAAGTCAGTAAAAGGCACTTGTCACCAAACCTGATGTCTTGCGCTCTATCCCCAGAACCTACTAATTCCTACAAGTTGTCCTCTGAGTTCCATACATACACACAGTGTCATGTGTATATACACAGACACACACATAAATAAATACATGTAATTTTAATAATTCTAACAAACATACTTTTTGGTTTTTTGTTTGTTTGTTTGTTTTTGCTTTGTTTTTCGAGACAGGGTTTCTCTGTGTAGCTTTGGAGCCTGTCTTGGAACTAGCTCTTACAGACCAGGCTGGCCTCGAACTCACAGAGATCCACCTGCCTCTGCCTCCTGAGTGCTGGGATTAAAGACGTGTGCTACCACCGCCTAGTCAAAATACTTTTAAATGTATCTATACCAGAAATTCAGTAGCTAAGAGCACTTGCTGCTCTTAAAGAGGACCAGAGTTCAAGTCCTAGCACGCACTTTGGGTGGCTCACCACTGCCTGTCACTCCAGCTCCAGATGATCTAGCATCCTCTTCTGGCCTGGGTGTGTACCCACAAAGCACACAGGTGTACTCAAAGACACACACATATGCATAGATAAAATCTTTTTAAAAGCGTGTTATATTGGAGGCAGGAATGATGGCTCTGTAGTTAAGGGCACTTGTTCTTGCAAAGGAGCAAGATTCACCTCCCAGTACCCACATGGCAACTCACAACTATTTGTAACTCCAGTTCCAGGTGGCGCCCTATTCTGACATCCACAGGCACCAGGCACGCAGATGGTGAACATACATACACACAGACAGAAATCATACACATAAAGCAAAATATCTAAACCTAAAAATATGTGCTACATACAGATGATATTTATAGCATAATTGTTTACACGTGTGGGCATGTGCACACAAAGACTCATGAACAAAGGCTAACAAACCAGCAGTGGGATAATAAAATTTTATCACTAACATATGAAAGAGAAATAGAAATCAGACTATAAAAAGATGCAAGATAGAGCAAACTGATAAATCTAGGCACCAAAGATCAAGAGCTGCTAACATCACAAAAGAAAGAGAACCACGCACTGATGAATAACGTTGCCAAATCAGACTGCCTAAGCCTCTAGGTTCAGCTGCCAACTGGTATAGAGTATAGAACTGAGAAAAATGTGTGTGTGTGTGTGGGGGGGATCAGCATGCCACAAATAACATTTCAGACGATTATGTATCCTTCAAAAATAAAGTATATAGTTAAAAAAAATGGCTGGCGAAGGCTCTAAGGTAATACTGCTGCTGCTCTTGCAGGAGATCCGCACTCCCTTTCCAGCCAACACAACAGGTGGCTCCAGGGCAGTGCTTAACTTTCCTGATGCTGCAACCCTTTAATACATTTCTCATGTTCTGTGACCCCAAACATAAATTATTTTCATTACTACTTCATAACTGTAATCTTGCTACTGTTATGAATCTTTTTTCAGATCTATTTATTTTTATGTATATGAGTGCTCTATCTACATGTATCCCTGCAGGCCAGAAGAGGACATCAGATCTCACTACAGATGGCTGTGATCCACAATATGATGCTGGGAATTGAACTTAGACCTCTGGAAGAGCAGCCAGTGCTCTTAAACCCTGAGCCATCGATCCAGCCTGTTGTGGATCTTAACATAAATATCTGTGTTTTCCGGTCATCTTAGGCAACTCCCATGAAAGGGTCATTTGACCCCTAAGGGGTCGAGATCCACAGGTTGAGAAACTCTGCTCTAGGGGCTCCATCAACCCTTCTTGGTCTCCACAGGCCCAAACAGACAAGGCACACACAGAGAGACATAGAAACACACAAAAATAAAAATACCCCGCACTCAGGAAGTGTGGATCTGTAAAGTCTGAGGCTGGCTATGTCTAGTTCCAGGTCAGCCAAGGCTACACAGTGTGCCTCTCTCAACAAATAAAACAAAACCTTCAATGTGTGGTAGACAGCTCAGTTAGGAGTGTTCCCTACCCTTGCAGAGTACCTGGGCTCAGTGCCCAGCACTCACACCAAGCAGCTCCCAGCACACATGCGACATACACTCACCAAGACACAAACACAGACATATAATATAGAGCCATAAAATAAAAATTTTACAAATTTAAATGCATGGTAAAGAAAGGAATGGAGCACCTGGAAACCTGCAGACTGAAGGCAATTAAGGCATGTCAGGTTATTACTGTTTGGTTTTTGAGGCAGAGCATCACATGTAGCCAGGCAGATTACAACTCCTGTTCTCATCACTGCTCTTTCTCTCTCTCTCTCTCTCTCTCTCTCTCTCTCTCTCTCTCTCTTTCTTTCTTTCTTTCTCTTCTTCATTAAAGCCTCTAACACACGGTTTTCTTACTTCATATATAGCCTTTATCTTGCTTTGTTTCTTGCTTCATCCACTTGCCCCGCACCTCTCCACTCAGATGGCACAGGCTTTTCCTGACATTCCTCCAGCCGCTCCCACAAATAGCCATCTCTCTGCCTTACGGCTTGTCGTCCAGTGTTTATTACCATTTCACAAAACACTTGTCTTTTAACATACTTGTAGGATGGCCTCTCAGTGCTAGTAAGAGTCCCAGGAGAGGAAGCTGTGCTGTGTGTGTCTCGTTAGCACTGTCGCCCATCGTGGGGGCACTACCCAGCACGGAATAGGATGTGCAATAAAAACACAGGAAATAAAAGTAATGGTTACATTTCAAGTTTATCGCTTCCTTCTTAAGACAAATAAATTTTAACCAAGAAAGCTCGGAACTGAAGGATATAATCAGGTGGGTCTTTATTCTTTAATCCACAGATTGAGTAAATTATGTTGACAGTTGCTAAAATAAAAGTTATTTGGTCATGCTATCTTACCAGTCTTTGATATACAGTTGAATTCCTTTCATTGCTATTGTTTATGGTTTGAGCATCTGGCAGACATTTTAAAAATTTATCTGAAATTTCCTTCCCACAATTTCCACTGCAAATTGTGACTAAATAAAGGTTTCATGAAATGACATTTTTTAAAAGATTTAAATTTTTTTCTTAAAGCTAGGCAATAGTGGCACATGCCTTTAGTCCCAGCACTTGGGAGGCAGAGGAAGGCAGATCTCTGAATCTGAGGCTAGCCTGGTCTACAAAATGAATTCCAGGACAGGCAGAGCTTATCAGAGAGATCCTGTCTCAAAAAAATAAAGAAAAAAATTTAGTTATTATGCATATGGGTCCCTTCCTGCAAGCATGTCTGTGCGTCCCATGTGTGGTCGTGCACACAGGTCGGAGGAGGGCACTGGATCCAGAAGCCTCCCCGTCCCTGTATCTGGGCTCCCACCAGAAGTGCCGCTTACAGTGGGGTGGGTCTTCCCACATCAATCAGGGCCAACAGGACAGTTCCTCGGGTAAGGTTCCCTACTCAGGTGAGTCCAACTCGTGGAAAGTTGACATTAAAACAACACACAATACAGTCCTTGGGATTGGAATTACAGGTGCTTGCGAAGTGCCTTGACATGGGTGCTGGGGTAACTCGGGTCCTCTGCAAAAGCAGTACTCCCTAATAATTACTGAGTCATTTTTCTACCCCCTTCCCTGATTTTTCTTTGCTTTTGAGATAAGGTCTTCAGTAGCCCCATTGGTGTCTGTCCTGGGTAGTTTTATGTTAACCTGATACAAACTAAAGTCATTTGAGAGGTGAGAAACTCAACTAAGAAAAAGCCTCCATAAAATCAATTATGGGGCACCTTCTAAACTAGTGATGGACGGGGAAGGCCCAGCCCACTGTGGGTGGTGCCATCTCTGGGCTGCTGGTCCTGGGTTCTGTAAGAAAGCAGGCTATGCAAACCATGAGGAGGAGCAAGACCATGAGCAGACTCCTCCATGGATTCCGCATCAGCTCCTGCCCCCAGGTTCCTCCCTTGTTTGAGTTCCTGTCCTGACTTCCTTTGGTGTTGACCAGCAATGTGGAAGTGCAAGTCAAATAAACCCTTTCTCCCCAACTTGCTTTTGGTCAGGATGACTCATCACAGCTAGCAGTCACCCTGACTAAGACAGCTTCCAATTCTCCATGTATCAGACCCTGGCACCTTTAACTCCTGATCCTCCTTGCTCTAGCTCGTGTGCTTGGATTACAGGAGTCAGCCACAATACTTCCCTCTCTCATGACCTAACGTGATTTATGTAACATTAGACTACCTGTTCTCTAATGGTTGGATATAATCTAGTTATAATCACCTTCTATATGACATCTCTTCACCACCTTTAGTTTCTTTGATCCTAATCAATCTGTTTAAATTCAATATCCATCCTATAAAATCAGTGATTGTCTCTAGAATGAAATGAATAAAAATGCATTTTCATGACTGCTTTAAATATTTTATATCTGATTATTTCTCCTCATCTACTGAATAGAAGAAACTGGGGAAATCTGCTTCTATACTTCAGAAAGAAAGGGCATGTCTCAGTTTACAGGAACGGCCAAGGCAAGAATAAGGAGAAAACAGCCTCCCGTGGTCTACTCTTCAGCTCCCCCACACGCGGGCCGTGCCTCAGCCTTTATTCTTCTGTGTGGAGACAAAGCAGCCGCGCTGCAGTTCGTCCCTGGTCGTCTTATTTTCTCTGTGGAGCAACATCATGGTGTGTGGCCAGCCAGCCCTGCATTCTTTGCAAACAGCAAATCTGATTTCATTTTTTTTAACGACCTAATGTGGTTATAAAAACACTGCACCCCGTTTCTCAAATGTTCCCTCGCTAGCACGGTCTGCTTTGGCCCTCCAGCATGAAGTGACAATCACTGAGGTTCAATGCTGCTTACAATTCTGCAGAGCCTGTTCTGGACTTGAGGAGTAACACAAGGGGCCAGTGCTAAAACGCTAACTAAAATCCCGTATGTGAACTGTCTTGATTTGCTCTCTGTTGCTATGATAAGACACCGTGACCAAAAGTAACTTGGGGAGGAAAGGATTTATTTGGCTTACACATCCCAATCACAGTCCATCCCTGAGAGCAGTCGGAGCAGGAACTAAAACAGGGCAGGGACCTGGAGGAGGCATGAATTGTAGCAGAGACGATGGACGCCACTGTTTGCTGAACTGCTCTCTCCATGGCTTGCTCAGCCTGCTTTCTTACAGAACCAAGGACGGCTTGCACAAGGGTGGTACTGCCCAAAACAATCATTAGTCCCGCAAATGTTTTCTCTTTAATTTTTAGACTTCCTCATTTTATTCTGCGTGTGTCACTGTTTTGCCTGAGTGCATGTATGTGCACCACATGTGTTGAGTGCTGTGGACATCAGAAGGCGTTAGATCCCCTGGAACTGGAGCTGCAGATGGTTATAAAGCACTGTGTGGGGCCTGGGGACTGAATCAGGATCCTCTACAAGAACAGTAAATGCTCTTAGCTGGAAGCCATCTCTACAGGGCCCCTGGGAGGCGTTTTCTCAACTGAAGTTCCCTCTTCCCAAAATGGCCCTGGCTTGGGTTAAACAGACAAAAACAAGACAAAACAAAAAACTCAACTAAGCAGCAAGGGAAACCAACAGACTCATAATTGGATTTAGGTTGATGTCTTTGGTTTTTTTGTTTGTTGTTGTTTGAGTCAGGGTTTTATAAACCTGGCTGTTCTGGAACTCACTATCACCAGACCAAGCTGACCTTGAAATTACAGAGATCTACCTGCTTCTGGCTTGTTGTTAATTTAAAAACAAATGAATAAATAAATATGTCAGGGCCTGGAAGCTGGCTCCATCCCTGGAACGTTTGCCTTGCAAGTGTGGAGATGAGTCTGATGTAAAACAGCACGTGCTTACAATCGTAGAGCTGGGGCAGGAGACACAGGCAGATCCCTGGGGCTCAGAACCACGGTGACCGCGATTGAGAACCCACCCACAGTGACTTCTCCACAGGCACACATACACATGAGCATCAGCACATAGATGTACCTCACATAAATGAACACACACTCCACTTTGCCCTAGTTGCTGCTTAGTGTATAACTTTCTTCAGAATGGACTCTACAAAGTCTGCGTTTCTTTTTTGATGTGTGTGTGGCACTGAAGTCTGTGTTTGTCAAACTGGTGGTTAGTCAACAACCAGACAGAGTTTCTTTCTGTTTGTTTTTTCCTGTGTAGCTCAGGCAGTCCTGGAAGTCACTCTGTAGACCAGGTTGGCCTTGAACTCAGATCTGCTTGCCTCTGAATACTGAGTGCTGAGATTAAAGACTTGTTCCACCATTGCCTGACTAGATAAAGTTTTTTATATGCCTAAACTCACAAGAGCTCTGTGTGTGTTTGGGGCACAGCATTCAGGCAGCTGGTTTCTAACTCTGCCCTTGCCTGTGTTTTCTGTTTCTGTGGAGCCTTGGGACCAGCCAGAAGTCCTCTCCAGGCAGGCATGCATGCAAGTCCAGGACCTTGGCCATATGCGCTGGCAGGAACACGTCAGAGACCTTGTACAAGTTCAGGGTTTCTGGAGTTTGTCCACATTGTTATCTACTGCCTCAGGCAGCATGCCAAAACCCCTAGATGTTTCTGGTAACAGGCCTCAATTATTCTCAGCAGCTTCAGGGGCAAACGAGCTCTGGGTCAAAAGGAACAGAGAGACCTTTTCAAAGGAACTACCAAAAAAGCAAACAGGTACCAATTCAGGCTGTCCATTCAGCCCAGCTGATAGAATGATGATCAGGGCTGAGGTAAATTAAAAAATAAAAATAAAAAACCATAAGTATCACCCTTCCCATGAAATTCAGGTATTTTATGAATAAGTACTCCCCAAGATGTTTTTAATAGATGCTTATTTTACATGTATGCGTGTTGCCTGCATAGATGTCATGCACTGTTGCTGCAGCCAGAAGAGTGTCGGACTCTCTGTAGCCAGAGTGACAGTTATCAGAGGCTTGGAGAGCTTGGAACCCAACCCAAGGCTCCTCTCCAAGAGCAACAAGTGCTCTTACCTGCTGAGCCATCTCTCCGGCCCCCTAGATGTTTTGAGCTTTTATGTAATTTCTAGATTTCTAAAAAACTTGATGCTCACAGGTTTGGTTATTTTCCTGTAGGTTGTGTACGTGTGTGTTTCTCACACGGAAGAAGAAAATCCCAGTTCTTCCCTGCATCATCTTTTTTTATGTCACCCTAAACAGCAAACTATTTTGTTTTTAATTATTACTTGTTTATTTTGCGTGTGAGCGTGTGTGTGCGTGTGTGTGTGTGTGTGTGTGTGTGCGTGTGTTGCGCGTATGAAGATCAGAGGACAGCTTGTAAGGAGTCAGTTTTCTTTTTTTTTTTTAAAGATTTATTTATTCTGTATACAATGTTCTGTCTGCATGTGTGCCTACATGCCAGAAGAGGGCACCAGATCTCATTACAGATGGTTGTGAGCCATCATGTGGTTGCTGGGAATTGAACTCAGGACCTCTGGAAGGAAAGTCAGTGCTCTTAACCTCTGAGCCATCTCTCCAGCCCCCAGTCAGTTTTCTTCTACCCGTTGGGTCCCAGGATCAGAATGAAACTCGGGTCATCAGCCTTGAACACACGACTGACTTAGCCAGAGTCATCTCACCTGCCCAGGAAACGTTTTCAGAATCGGTTTTTATCATTTGCATTTTTAGGAGACCGTGCAAGGACGAGTATGGAGGCAAGAGGACTTGGAAGAAGTGGCTCTCTCCTTCCGTGGATATGGAAAGCACCCTTCTCTGCTGATAACTCACTGGTCTCCAGAAAACATTTTATGATTGATTTATTTTTATTTTATGTATATGAATGTTTTGCCTGCATGTATGTATGTGCACCATGTGTGTGCTTGATATGTACAGAGGCCAGAAAAGGGCTTAGGATCCCCCTGGAATTGGAATTACATACTGCTGTAAGCCATGATGAGAGTCAGGAAGAACAGCTAGTTCCCAGCCTCATTTCAGTCTTTCTTTGAAGATTTACTGATATTTATTTATTTGATTGTTGATTGTATGTGTGCACCTCATGTGTGCAGCTGTCAGTGGAGGCGGAAGAGAACATCAGAGCCCCCGAAACTGGAGAAGTTGTGAATCATTCACTGGGAGTCCAGGAACTGAACTTGGTTTTCTGTAAGAGCAGCAAGTGCTCTAACCACTGAACCACCACTCCAGTCCCCAGCAAAACATTTAAAACCATTTGGAGAGGCCTCTTTCCTCGATTCCTATTAAATCAACTTAATGCGCATTTACAATGTTGTGAACCTATGATAAAACAATAACAGAAAAGTCTGCACTCAAATAATGTGATAAATGATACTGGGTTTCCAATGAAACGGCAGTAACCATGACCCTTGCATGGAGTCCAGAAGCTGTTATTACACAAGCAGCCAAGATGGCTGAGACGCAGTTGTTAAGAGAACAAAAGCCTTAGGTTTCTTTCAGCCTCTACACATTAGGAATACGTACTGAAAAGTAACACAATCATGTTACAGATACAGAGCAGAAAATTGTGCACTCAGAACAGGAAAGCTGCAACTATAAAAACAAGAACATATTAACACATGACAGGAAGACAGGAAGGATTGGTGGCACGTTCCTGAAGTTCCAACAGTCCAGAAATATAAGTAGGAGGGTCAGAAATTCAAGACCACGCTTGACTATTGTGATGGCTATTTCTGGTTGCCAACTTGACTACATTTGGAGTGAACTACAATACAGAAATGGAGGGCACAGAGGCAGGCGGATCTCTGTGAGTTCGAGACCAGCCTGGTCTACAGAGCTAGTTCCAGGACAGGCTCCAAAGCCACAGAGAAACCCTGTCTCGAAAAACCAAAAAAACCAAAAAAAAAAAAAAAAAAAAAAGGAAATGGAGGGCACACCTGTGAGAGACCTTTCGCTTGGTTTGAAATGGGTAAATCCAATTCTAGTCTGGACCTCTGAGGCAGGAAGACACACACCTTTGATCTTGAGGTGGGAAGATTCGTGATGTGGGATGCCTTCCTTTATGCTGTGAATACCATTGGTTAATAAAGGAGCTGATTTGGCCAATGGCCAGGCAGAATAGAGCCAGGCAGGAAATTCAAGCAGAGAGACAGGAAAAAAAGAAGGCAGAAGTGAGGGAGACGCCAGCCAGCAGTCGCAAGGGAAGCAAGATGAGAGGAACAAAGCAACAAGTCTCATGGTAAAATATAGAATAATAGAAATGAGTTAACTTAAATTGTAAGAGTTGGTTAATAATAAGGCTGAGCTAACAGGCCAAACAGTTTTAAGTAATTAGTATTAAGCCTCAGAGTGGTTATTCAGGAACTGGTGGACAGGAGAGAAACCTCCGTTACAGACCCGCCTTTAATCGGGGTCATACCTTCTGCTGGAAACCTATCTAAGGACATGGAAGAAGAAAGCTTTTGCTCTTTGTCTGCTTGCCCTGGCCTTGCTAGCTAGCACACTCATTCCTTCACTGGCACTGGAACCTCTTTGGAACTCCAGCATACACTAAAGACCGTCTGACACATCCAGATTTGTGGACTGAGCAACCACTAGAGTCTTGGACTTTACATTCACGGCCAGCCATTGTTGGGTTAGCTGGACTGCAGCCTGTAAGCCGTTTCAATAAATCCTCTTTACACACACACACACACACACACACACACACACACACACACACACAGAGACAGAGAGAATCATTCTATAAGTTTTGTTACTCTAGTGAGCCCTGACTGATACAACTATATAGGGAGCTCAAGGCCACTCTGGGCTATATGATACACGTCCCACCATGAAGGCTGGGTCAGCAGACACTTAAAAAAATGGAACAGAAAGTCCAACGAAAGGCGAGTAGCTGGAGCTTTGAGAACAGAGACAGAGGGATTCTGGAGCTGTGATAAGGGGGAAAAACATGCAAACCAATGCATAGGGAATTCTGTCCAGCCCTTCTATGGCAACAGAACAGAGCCTGCTCCTACCCAGCAGGTGGGAAACTCTACCCAGTAGACAGTACTCAAGAAGGCCTTATTCGTAGAAAGCATAAAGCAGTTCTTTCACTCACCAAATAAACCATAGACACAAAATTCTAAACACTCAATCTGGCCAAGTAATTTAAATGAACTCCAGAACAAGGCTCAATACTTTTAGAGTATTTATAGAAAGTACAAAAATATCCAAGACCCAAAATAGTAATATTCACAATGTCTGGCGCACAGATAAGCAGAAAAACGTAATGAGTAATGAGAAAAATAATCAAACAAAACATGAATAAATCGGGGATTATGAAACACATTTAAAAGCTATTCCATAGATAGTGATATTCCAAGCAATGACATGAACAATTTTTTAAAAAAACCCTCAAATAAAATCTTGATAGGTTTTTGGGGGGGGTTGTTTTGTTTGAGGAAGGATCTCAACTAAGCAGGGTGTCAACTGGCTTGCATGGAACTCACTATATAGGTCATGCTGGTCTTAAACTCTGTCTCCTGAGCTGAGAGTCAAGACATATGCCACCATACCCATCATCTAATCAAAATTTGAAAAGTATCATGCATTCTTTTTAATTGCTGCAGAAAATAAGACGGAAGAGGGGCTGGAAAGCTGACAAAGTGAAAGTGCCTGCTGCTCTTGGGAAGGACCCAAGCTTGGCCAACAGCGCCCATGTCGAGCAGTTCACAACCCTGACTCCAACTCCAGACAACCTGATAGCCTCTTCTGGTCTCTACTGGTATTGCACTCACATAGCACACAAATAAATCTTTTTTTAAAAAAGATGAATGAGCTTCCAGAATAAAATAGTAAGATCACCAGTAAACACACACACACACACACACACACACACACACACACACACACACATACACAAAGAAGAAAGAGAGCGCACAGAGTTTGGGGTTAGCCTAACTGGTTTTTGGTCTTGCTTTGGTCCATTATTTCCTCACTGTGCCCCTTCCCTACACTGTGGAGCAGGAATGGATATTCTGTACCACTGTATGCTGGAAGTATGTGATATGCTTTTTTATCTTAATTTTATAGGGGAATATATAGGAATAAAAGTGAAATTTAAGTATAACCAATTTACTCTCCTCAATTTTTTAAAAATTTATTTATTTGTATTTTATGTACATTGGTGTTTTGCCTGCATGTCTGTTGTGTAAGGGTGTCATAGATTCCTCGGAACTTGAGTTTCAGACAATCATGAGCTGCCACGTGGGTGCTGGGACTTGAACTGGGGTCCTCTGGAAGAACAGACAATGCTCTTAACCACTGAGCCGTCTCTCCAGCCCCTACTCTACTGAATGTAGCAGCAACTTCTATACGCATGACCTCACTGTAGGAATAAAAGTCACCAACAGATTATCAGTGCCAGGACAGCTAGTTCAGGAGAAAGAAAGCAGACACTGGCATGTCACCAATGCTAAAATCACTGTTGTATGCATACTGAACTAACAATCTTCTTATATGAACTAGGTGCCCAAATTTTGGAGATTGTCTAGCCTTTTGTAAAAACACAATGTATCTTTCACATACCCAAAGAAGCAAGGAATGCGGTTCAGTCCTTTGGAAAAATACAAGAGACCACCAGTGGCAAGCTCTGGAGTCTAATCTGGCCTTGCTCTTTCTGTGGTTGATCAACCTCCTACCTGCAGGAGATAATGATGTTCTTATCCGTCCCTGTGACATTTTCTAAATTCAGCTTGGTGATGTGACTTCAGTACAGGGTTTGCCCAGCAGCCCTGTCCCCAGCACTGCACAAACACTTGCCTATATCTTTTCTCTTCTTTCTTGAGACAGGGTCTCTGTGGCCCTGACTGCTCTGCAACACTTCACAGACCTGGTTGGCCTTGGACTCACAGAAGCTTGTCTCTGTATCGTGTGTGTGTGTGTGTGTGTGTGTGTGTGTGTGTGTGGCCTGAGTGAATGGCACACTTTTACATCTCCATCATTTGAATACAGGGTCAGAAAGAAGAAACACTGCAAACACTGCATGTACTCACTTTGACAGAGACACTCCCCCAGCTTTCCCGATCATTTCCTCATGGTGCAAAACTGAATGGTTCCATGGGATCTGGAGGAACTTCAAGAGCGTTCTCATCCACCGTTCTGGCTGTAAGACAAGCTGTTCATAGTGGACCATCATGCACTTTTTATACCCAACCTCCACACACTGGTTGTACATGGTTTCTATGGCCCGATTCCACTTGGTCAAGCAGTCCCTGTAGCTGTTCAGGTCAAATCCCGCTATGGTTACTTTTCGAGAAATCATCGAATGCACTGATGCCCGGCCATCTCGGATCATCAGGAGAAATTTGGCATTGGGAAATAACCTAGCAAGGTAAGTCAAGGATTTCAGGGCAAAAGGATCTTTGTTACATAAATAAGGCGCTGGCTCCCCATGTTTAACAATAACCTCCAGAAGGAAGGCTTGCATGGCAGAATCCAGCACTTCATCAGTGACACCAGCCTCGTCCAGGCGGATCTTCTCTTTACTGGACCGGGACCACATCTGCTTCAGGGCAAGGATCCGAGGGATGACGCGGGTTTCCTCTCCACAGCGGATGTCAGGATGTGCATCCAGCATAGCCCTCATGAGCGTTGTTCCACTCCGGGGCACACCTCCAATAAATATTAAAGGCATATCTTTGTGATAGGTGAATGTTTGGTTGGCTTTGCTGTCCAGGTCAGGTCGCACAGTCGTCGTCTTGGGGTTCTCCAGTCTAGCTGGCTGGCTGCGCTCCTCTATTCGGTGATGGCACTCCATGGCATGCTGGCCCAAGTAAAACACTGTCACAGAACTAATCACCAGACATGCCAAAAGTAGGTTCTGCTTCAGTTTTCCCACCATCTTGATGTGGTTATCTTCTTTTTAAACATATATTTTACTCAAAATTATTTTTGTCAAGAAATGTTCAGGCCATGGAGATTCTACTTCAGAAAGATGGTCAGCATCTGGTAGAAAAACAAAGATTACATTATGATTGTACCAGTCAGCAATGGTTCTAGCCAGAAAGCAGCAGAAGCGACCTGGATGCTTGACTCTCCTAAGAATGTAAGATCCACAGATGTGAGCAAACAGTGAGGCACATGGTGCAGGTCTATAACCCAGCTACTCAGGAGGCTGAGACCAGCAGACTGTATTAAGGCCAGTCTACATTCGAGGACAGCGTGGGCAACTTCGTAAGTCTGCCTCAAAGTAAAAAGATGCTGGGAATACAGCCTAATGGCAGAGTGCTTGCCTACCATGAAGACCCTCTAGAAGAGAGCCCCATCCCCTCAAACAAACAAAAAATGCTTATAATTAGAAACAGCATTTTTTTTATTTAACAAACATGAAACTATGCACCTGGCTCATAACAGAAAAACAAAACCATTTTTAACAGCAAATTTAGCAAATATTAAATACATTCCACTTGTATTCAAATTGCTACACACAGAAATACACATCAATCTTCTCACTGTTCCATCCTCCCCACCCGCAGAGAGTCAGTGTGAGTGTGTGTGTGTCTGTGTTCTCTAAACATACCCTACTGATTCTGTTTTCCAGCAGGATGCTAACTAAAACAGAAAAAAAAATATCTATGTGGAGAAGTGACTGGATATACTAGAGATGAAATACATTCTAGGCTGGGGAGATGGCTGAGCCATCCTGCTGCTCTTACAGAGAACATGGGTCCAATTCCTAGCACCCACATGGTGGCTAATAATCATCTATGACTCCAGTTTCAGGGGATCTGATGGACTCTCCTGGCTTCCACGGGTGCCAGGCACATGTGATACATATATACAGACAGACACACACACACATAGACAAAATACCCACACACATAAAATAAAAATTTTTAAAAATCTTAGAAAAGGAGGAGGAGAATATATTCTGAGAGTCAGGACTTCCAGCTCTGGCCCAGTGACAACGCAGCCAATCCCCCCTCCCCTCGGCAATTATAGCTTGATTAACAACTGGGCCTTTCAGTGCTCTGGAAATCAAAGGACTAAAACAACCTAAAAACATTTACAACTGAACACTATAAAAGCAGGTCAGAACAGCGAGTCTGTAACTCCGCCATCCCCAGCTCAGTAGGTAACATGGGCAGCAGGACAGTGAACAGTTGGCACTGGTAGCTTTTGCTCTTAAGTGGAGGGAGCTTGTTAATCTAAGGTGGGGAACAAGACGTGTGCCCAAGTGCACTGCCAAGCTGAACAAAGTGAGCAACTCTAGAAGGCTGAGGCTATGGCACCGCTGAGCAACACAGGCACAAAGAAGTCAGGAATGGAGAAGTTTGTATGGCTCAGATTTACAATCCTAAGACTTTGAGGGCAGGTAAAATGCCAGGAGCTTGGTGCTAGCCTGGGCTATATACTGAGATCTAGGTCAGACTGGACTAGTAGATACCGTCTGAAAAAAAAAATTAAAGAAGGAGAAGGGGGAAAGGGAAAAAGTAAAAGGGAAAGGAAGATGTAGATGTACAAACAGCCTGAACTTGACAGCTACCCTGCTCCAGGCCAGATGTATGGGTGGAAGAGCTTAATGTCTCAGTGGTATAAGCCACGCACTAATCAAACACCCATACACCCATACACAGTGTATCTACACGGACAAGCTTACAGAAAGAAGAGTCCGCAGAAGCAGGAATTTAACTGCCAACAGGCAGTATGGACTTTGTCCAGTAGATGAAAATCTCCTGACTGTTCTGTTGTCACAGTTGCACAACTAAAAATCTAATAAAATCATTGAACTTGAACAATGGGTGAGTATTATGACATGCAAATCACACCTCAACACAGCTGTTTTCTAAAAATGAATACATAATTAAAAATGGTTTAATGGTCTCAGCGAACTATACCAACCAAAATCTGGTTTTTGTTTATTCATTTATTAATCCATTTGATGCAATGGAGCGTCTAGTATTCTGTAAGGCATTGCACAGACTTCAATCAAGAACCCTGAGAAATACACTGAGATTAAAAAAAAAAGATTGACTTAATTTAAAAAAGACTACAAGGGGCTGGAGAGATGGCTCAGCAGTTAAGAGCATTGCCTGCTATTCCAAAGGTCCTGAGTTCAATTCCCAGCAACCACATGGTGGCTCACAACCATGTGTAATGAGATCTGATGCCCTCTTCTGGCCTGCAGGCAGACACACAAGACAGAATATTGTATACGTAATAAATAAAAAAAAAAGACTACAAATAAAAAGCATTAATTAAGACAACTGGTAGCAATACAGCACTAAAAAGTCTTAATACAAAATAGTAACCATTATATGGAAGGCACTCCTAAGATGTTATCCCAGGATTTAATTTAAAAGGGAGTATATGGGAAGGAAAAAAAAAAAACAATGGCAAGAAGACCAAGAAACAAAAAACAGAGTAAGAGTCAACCCTGGAACAGCAACGTTCTGGTTGATGAAATTAGAACTATATTATAAGGACGATGGGGACCTTCCCAAACTAGAAGAGGGGGGCATTCTATAGAGCCGAGGGTCTGCTTCACCCAAACGACAGGCCCAAGGATGACACACAACATGACAATTTTAAACATACAGGAAACAACTCAGCAGGACATAAAAAATATATATATAAGAAGGGGGCTGGAGAGATGGCTCAGTGGTTAACAAAACTGGCTGCTCTTCCAGAGGACCTGAGTTCAATTCCCAGCACCTGCATGGCAGCTCACAACTGTCTGTAACTCAAGTAGATTTGACTCCCTCACACAGACATGCATGTCAAACACCAATGCACATTAAACAAACAACAACAACAACAAAAGAACCAAAGGGCCAAATAACCAGCTGGTGCCAGATGTCTCAACTCAATGTTTGTCCTTGTGCGTGCGTGTGTGTGTGCGCGCGTGTGCGTGTGCGTGTGTGTGTGCGTGTGATGTGTGTGAGTGTGTGTCTGTATATAGAAGTCAAAGGTCAACCTTGGTGTCATCCTCAGAAACACCAGCCACCTCCTGAGACAGAGATTTCTCTTGGCCTGGAACTCACCACTTGTCACACTGACAAACCAGGGAGCCCCGAGGCTAGACCTGTCTCTACCTTCCCAGCACTGGGATTACAAGCAAGCACCACCACACTCGGCGTTGTTTTTTTTTTTTTTTTACATGGGTTCTGGGGGTCAAATTCACATCCTTGTGCTTGCTAGGCAAGCACATTACTAAAGCCTTCCCTCAAATCAGTCTTTCCTTTAAAAAAAAAAAAACTTACTTATTAAGTATACAGTGTCTTATTATATATGCAGTATTCTATCAGCAATGCATGCGTGCAGGCCAAAAGAAGGCATCTAATCTCACTACAGATGGTTGTGAGCCACCATGTGGTGGCTGGGAATTGAACTCAGGACCTATGGAAGAACAGGCAGTGCTCTTAACCACTGAACCCACTCTCCAGCCACCAGTCTTTCTGTCAAAGTGGCACTTAGGCTACGATTTGAAGAATGAGTAGGAGTGAGGCAGCGTGAAGTGAAGGGCATGCTGAGCTCAAGAGCCCACGCTGAGAAGGCATTCGAACACTGTCAAGGAGAAAAGGACAGTGTAGTTCCTAGGCAGGGAACAAGGGGGCAGATGAAGAGACGAAAGCAGGCAGGGCTGGACTCCAAACCTCACAGTGCCAGTCAGGATGATGATTGTGCGGCATCATTAAATGTGACTGATTGTAAGCAAGAGGCACTTGATCAGACTTAGGATCATAAGATTTCATTCTAGGCAAAACAACCTTGACAACGAATAAAGCTGAAGGACTCCCACTTTGAAGTTTCAGAACTACAAAGCCACTGGAATGACGCCGACCTAAAATGACTAACAGAAACAGAGACTGTCCAGAGCACTGAGTTTATTTGGAAATAGCAAGAGACCGTGACCCAGGATTCATGTGCCATGACAGGGCATTCAAGGGGAGCTGTTTAAAGACAGAGCGCTGGAGAGATATTTCAAGGAGCAAAATGCTTGCCTTGAAAACACTAGCACATTTCAACCCTCAGAATCCATGCTAAGGCACACACGGGAAAACAGGTAAGCAACTGCCATGCAAGCCAGACAACCAGAATTCAATTCCTCCAACTCACAGTAGAAGCAGAGAGCTGTCTTCCAGTGGTTTTTCTTTACCTGCACATACACTGTTTATATACACATGTGCATATGCACACAACATCTGTGTGTAATCTCAGCAAAGGGAGGTGGAGACAGTGCTGGTCAGCCTGTGTAACCAACCTGCTTGGCGAATGAAAGGTGGAGGGCACCAGAGGAACGACACTGGAGGTAGTCATCTGGCCTCCATGTAGACCAGACAGACTGAAACTGGGAGAGTGCTTGCCTGGTATGCATGAAGCGCGGAGATCATCCCCAGCACCACATAAACCCAGCATGGTGGTACATGCCTGCAATCCCTGAACTTAGGAGGTGGAGGCACGAAGATCAGGAGGTCAAAGCCAGCCTTGCATACGTACAAGAGACCCTGTTTCAAACAAACAAAAAGTCACAAAACTGTGTAGAAAAAGGTCAGTTTTACTATATGTAAGTTTTTGTTCTTTTATTTTTTTCTTTTGGTTTTTCAAAACAGGGTTTCATTAAAGAAACCCTGGGATTTCAGGCGTGCATCACCACTGCCCAGCCTGATTCTTCTTTTACTTTTACTAGTGTGTGCATGTTTGTGTGTGTGTGTGTGTGTGTGTGCAGGTGCTGGAGGAGTCTAGATGAGGGTGCTGGATGCCCTGGAACTAGAGCTGCAGGAAGTTGTGAGATTCGCCCGTCATGGGTGAAGAGCAGAATCCACGTGATGCAGGAGCATAACCACTGAGCCGTCTCTCAAGCTCCTGGTTTTTTCTTTTTAGTGAAGGAATGTAGTGAAGGAACTGTGATATTTTCATGGAAAACAAGAAAGTGAATTGACCAAACAGTACTCAGTGGTGTGGGTCCAGTGGCAGGGAACGAAGTGAACGACAAGTGTTACTGATACCGACAGAGAAATGATCCTAGGAAAAGTTCTCCAGTCTAGTTCACAAATTCTTCAATGAAATTTTCCAAATGACTGAAATCTGGACAAAGCACACTCTACTCAGTGAAACAGGGCAGAGCTAATTTTCGGGGCTTTAACAATGGTTGCTTTATCTTTGGGCTGTCACGGGAGTGTCTTCCTAACGGGCTCCATTTGTCTCAGGGCTTGCTGAGCATGCTACGGGAACGCAGAGAAGCAAAACTACACAGAATTATTCTGATCGAGCAAGGCTTTCTGATAAAAACTTACACGTTTCATATTTTAAATTATATTTAACATGCTACCTTTTGACAACTGTCGGGACTCAATGGATGACAGATGACTCAAAGTTACCTTAGCAGCAAGGAAAGTCAACTGAAGGCAGGGGTGTGACTCTGGTAGTGTTTGCCCAGCAAGCATAATGCCTTGGCTTCTCTCCCCATGAGGGGGGAAAAAATCCACTCAGTTGTAAAACAAAAACAAACAACTAGCTACCCTTCTAAAATCAAAAATAAAAAGTAGATGCTTACCAAAACTTAACAAGGTGAGCTGGCCATGGTGTCGCACACTTTTAATGCCAGCACTCAGAGGCAGAGGCAGGCGGCTCTTTCTCTTGAGTTCAAGGCCAGCCTGGTCTACAGAGAGAGTTCCAGGACAGCCACAGCTAAACCCTGTCTCAAAAAAGTCAAAGAGAAAAAAAAAAAAATAAACAAGATGGCCATGGCTACTGTCCCAGTACTTAAAAGCTAAGGCAAGAAGATGAGTAATTCAAAGTCAATCTTAGCTTCAAGGCCATCCTTAGCTAGATTTGAATTTGGAGGCCAACCTGACCTAGAGACTCTAGCTCAAAAAAAGAAAAGGTTAACATAGCTGATGCCTACAGTACCTTATACCATTATCAATTTCCCACTAAACATCTCAACTACCAATCCTGAGCATACTGATAGTATCAGAGTATATCTCAGAACACAGATCTTTGTGGCCCTACATGTGACTTTTGCACACTTAACAGGCCATCAAGGTCACCAAATGGGTGTTCCAGCTAAGGACAGAGGGAACACACCTTTAATTCCAGCACTCAGGAGGCAGAGGCAGGGGGATCTCTGTAAGTTTGAAGCCAGCCTGGTCTACAGAGCAAGTTACAGGGCAGTCAGGGAAACACAGAGAAACCCTGTCTCAACAAACAAACAAGCTAACAAACAAAGGGCACATACTGTTCTTTCTGAAGACAGTTTACACCTGGCTGTAAGCCCAGCTCCAGGGGGAATCTTAATAGCATTGACCTCTGTGGACACTTGCAAACACATTCACACATTGCCCCCATGTACATAATTAAAATAATAAAAATAAATCTTTTTAAAAGACATTGAAGTAGGAGGACTTGTTGGGAAGAAAGGGTCCAGTAGGAGAAGGAACTAAGAGAGGACCATGGGAGGTTATATATATGAAATTGTGAAAGGCTCAGTCAGCCAAAAAAAGAGAAAAGAAAAAAGCACAGTAAAGGCTGGCCTGACCATTTCCTTACACTTCTACCAGTGTATACATGCAAGTGTATATGGACATCCGTGTGATAAGAGAGAAGCCTCTTACCAGCACCTTAAATGCTGCATCATGTCTTTTCAAAAAAGTAGGAGCAGTGTTTTCTCAGCTGGGGCCTTTGCAGAGATAAGGCTAAATACCACCAGCACAGACCTTAGAATGCTTAGTTTCATTTTTAGCTTCAAGAGGAAGACAAAGAACTGACACGCTGTAAAACATAACTTAACACTCTGACCAGAACTGGTCCACTGCAGCCTGTTCTTCCTCTTTCATTGCTTATGTCCTGGAGAGCAAGGAAAAGGCTTTCCATGCTAGGCAAGCATTTTATCCGCACTCCCCAAAATCTCCGCAAAATTTCAACCTCAAACTCAGATCCACCTGTCTCTGCCTCCCAAGTGCTGGGATTAAAAGTGTGTGCCATCACCGCCTGACGCCTCCAGTGTTCTTAATACAACTCCCAGACAATAGACGGAGAGATAGACAGCTCGGAGGTGACCAGCACTGGCTGCTCTCCCAGAGGAACCAGGTCTGATTCCAGCACCCACATGGTGGCTCACAACTCTGCGTAACTCCAGGCGCAGGGAATCCTCCTCTTCTGCCCTCCATGGGCACTGCATGGATGTGGTACACAGGCACAGAAACAGGCAAGACACCAAACTCTTAGAATAGGTAAATATTTAAAACAGCACTGCCAGATGTGGTGGGAGACACATTTAATCACAGCACTCGGGAGGCCAAGGCAATTGTGTCTCTTTGGGTTCGTGCCTTGTGGCAAGCTCCAGGCCAGTCAAGGCCATATTTGAGACCCTATCTCAAATAAATAAATAAATAAATAAACAAATAAATAAATAAGAAAAATTAATTAAATAAATAAAATAAAACCAGTAATGACTGGCCAGCAAGATGAGTTCATGAGTAAAGGTGCTTGCTGCCACATCTGACGATCTACATTCAATTCTCTACACGCACATTAAAATAGGAGAGAACAGACTCCTGCGAGCTATCCTCTAAGCTCCACACACACGCCATGGCACAAGTCCACCCACCTCTCCTATATACATATACACATAATAAATCAGTGAAATTAAAATGCCACACTGTGCATGTGCAGAAATCAGAGGACAGCTTGAGGGAGTTGCTTCTTTCCTTCCTTGGGCTTAAACTCAGGTTGACAGGCTTGGTGTCAAGTGTCTCCACTGACTCATCTTGCTGGCCCTGCTACATATTCTGTAGTTTTTTTTGTTGATTGGGAGTAGGGAGCAGGAATGACTCAGCAGTTAAGAACATTGACTTCTCTTCTAGAGTGTAGTGATATTTTGTTTGTGCTGTAACAAATAAAGTTTGCCTGAAGATCGGAGTGCAGAGCTAGCCATAGAGGCCAGGCAGTGGTGGCACATACCTTTAATCCCACCATTTCCAAAGACTGACCTCTCTGAGTTCAAGGCCACCCTGGGCTATGCTAGACCGACTCAGTCTAAAAGAGAAACAGAGCCAAGCAGTGGTGGCACACACCTTTAATCCCAACTCTTGGGAGGTGGGGACAGGAAGTGATGTGGCTGGGTGGAGAGAGGAATGTAAGGCAGAAGGAGACAGGAGCTCAGGACTCCGTCTGAGGTTTCATAGAGACGGCATTCAGTCTGGGGACTTATAGAGACAGGATACCTATTTGGACAGAGGATCTCGTAGAGGTAAGAGCTAGTAGCTGATTGCTCTGCTGTGATCTTTCAGCTTTCACCCCCTAATATCCGACTCTGGGTTTTTATTATTAAAATCAATTAGAAATCAAGTTATACCACAGGACCTGGGTTCAAGTCCCAGAACACAGCAGCTCCTAACTGTCTATAACTACAGTTCCAAGGGAACGGACCCCTCTTCTGGCTTCAGTGAGCACGAGGCACTCATGTGATACACATGACATACTTGCAGGCAAAACACCCATATGAATGACATAAAAATAAATACATCTCCTGTCTTCAACACAACTCCTAAAGCTAAGGCTCACGGAATAAGTGTAGAGGAGCGGCAGGAACACTGTAGGACCAGAGGGCAGGAAGCTGCTGTGAGGTTTCCTCTCCTAGGCATGCGAGAGAAGCTACACCATGAAGCTGCACCAACGTGGATGCCCAACCATGGTGTGAACAAGGACGACACCTACAGATATGCTGACGTGGAAGAAGGAAAGCTCAGGAGGCCTCAACCCTAGACAAAGAACTCCAAGGATGGACCTGACTGGAGGCAGCACACTTCAATAAGCATGCTGTGCTCAGGAGGAATGCGAGCTGGCCAGGCATTAAGAACTGCCCCTAACATCCAGGACACACTCCACGGCGGGGGAAATACAAGCTAAAAGCCCAAGCACTTTTGAAAGTTCAAGTTAAATAAAATAATGTCTAGGAGTTGTATTAAGAACGCTGGAGGCGTCAGGTGGTGATGGCGCACACCTTTAATCCCAGCACTTGGGAGGCAGAGACTCGTGGATCTGAGTTTGAGGCCAGCCTGGTCTACAAAGTGAGTTCCAGGACAGCCAGGTCTACACAGAGAAACCCTGTGTTAGAAAAACCAAAACAAACAAACAGAAGAACTCTGGAGGGTACGAGTGGAGGAGGACATCTAACAAGAGACTAGTGAGCTGACCTGCTGAAACTCAGCAAGGATCACTGTTGGCTCAATATAATGATCCATTTTTTAGATACATAGGACATTTGTCAAAAGACAATAAGATGAGGCCAGCAAAATGGTTCTGCAGAGTGGTTAAAGGTGCTTGCCCCCAGTGATGCAAGCCTGGGACCTGAGCTCTGTCTCCAGAACCAGTGTAAAGGTGAAAGAATCTACTCCAGAAAGTCGTCCTCTGTTCTCCACAAGTGCACCATGACACGCACGCGCGCGAGCACACACACACACACACACACGTGCACACATGCAGGCGGTTTTGCTGACTCAGTCCTCTTCTGGATTCTTCAACTCAAGTCTAACAGTCAGCTATAACCCATGGTAATCAACACATTTTCGTGCGCAAACACACACACACAAGGGAGAGCTGATCCAACAGTTTATTTCCATTCGGCCACTCAATCAAGCTTATGCCTTCCTAGCAACTTTGTAGAATTAATCCAGACAAGGAAAAGGAGACGAGAAGGGGGCACCGAGTCCATCTCACAGCCAGGTGGTCACAGGAGACGGGAGCTGAGCTCGGTCTGAGTCACGGCATGAGATAAAGCAATGAGTCACAGTTTCCTCACCCACAGAACAAGAGCAATGACAAACCCTTTCACAGCAATCAGAGTGGAATTATGGAAGGTGCAGGGAGTGGAGGAAACAGCACACCTGCAGGGCTCTCCCTTCTAAAGAGTAGCTTCCAAGGCACCCACACACGCTGGTCCTTGTCCCCCACCTTGCCCGCCCTCAGGACTACTCACACCAGCGCCAGCTTGTCGACAACTGCCTGTGCTCGCCTCCTGTGATGTTCCCGTTTTCCTTCACACATCTCCTCAGGGAGGGCCGCTGTCTCTGGATACTCTTTTTCCATCCTCCAGCCCAAAATCAACCACTTCCCCTTTCTGCAACCTCAAACAACTGGGTACAAACATCTTGTGTTCACTCAGACAGACCACTGTGAGTGGTTAGTTTACTCCAGCAGACTGCAATCTTGGTGAAAACCCATCATCATCCAGTATGCTGTGGATACGTCAACAGTAGGTGAGGATAAAACCAGGAACACATGGGTAAATATGAAGCAAAGTGTTTCCTAAATCTTCTAGAAACACCTATAGAGTCATGTGAAACAAAGAAATATTCAACAAAATAACCAAAATAAAACAAAGAACTACAAGTAAACAGAAACAAAATCATCTGAAAGCGATGTATTTTGTGTGTATGTGTCTGTGTACCACTTATGCCCTGATGCCCATGGAGGCCAGAAGAAAATGTTGGACCCCTTGGGACCAGGCTTACAAATGGTTGTGAGCCACCATGTGGGTGCTAGGAATTAAACCAGGTTCTCTGGAATAGCAAACAGTTCTCTTAACTGCTGCACCATCTCTCTAGCCCTATTCTGTTGTTAATTCACTATCTTCTTCTTCTTGACAGGACTTCTCTGTGTGGCCCTGGCTGTCCTGGAACTCACTCTGTAGCCAAGCCTGGCCTCAAATTCAGATCCACCTGCCTCTGCTTCCTGAGTGCTGGAATGAAAAGCGTGCCCAAACACTGTCTGGCCTTCTTTTTTTCTAATCAACAAAATAACTACAGAGTTCACGGAAGAAGCAGCAAGACAACTCAGTGGGCAAAGACACTTGGCACTAAGCCTGTCAACCTGAACTCAATCCCAAGGAGGGAAAGACGCAATTCCCTCAGGCTGTCCTCTGACTTCTATACATTTGCACTGTGGCATGTGTGCACACAAGATAAAAATATAAACAACTTATCCACAGCCTGTGGCTGAGCCTCAACTTTCTTCAGTCAGTTCATTCACTACCCCAGGGTGAAAATGCACTCACCACCCCCTGCTTAAATCCTCCGGTGGGCAGTTCCTCTCAGAAAGTCACCCACAACCAAAACGTAACGCCTCTGTGGGCTCCAGCCCCAGCCTTCATCTGCCTCGGCCTCTAACTCCTCTCACCAGCAGCTCTGGTCTCCCCTTCTCTCAGCCGGTGCTGCCCGTGTCAACTGAAACATCTCTGAGGTGCTTGTGCAAGGTACCACCACATCTATACCTAACCCCCACTCATCCTTTCAACTTCAAAGCCATCCTCAGCGCCATGGTACTAACATCTACCACGCCTCTCCGTTACATTAGATGGTTAATTTGTCTGCTTTTCCAATCAACTTTGAGCTCCTTCAAAGCAGGACTTTTTATTTTTTTATTTTTAAACCTGAGTATGTGTGTGCATGTAAGTACAGTGTCCGCAGAGGCAAGAAGAGCACCTGGAGATCCCCTAGAGCTGGGGTGACAGGCGACTGTGAACCACCTGACGTGAGTGCGGGAACTGAACTTAGATCCTATGTGCACTTAACCACTAGCCATCTCTCAAGCCCCCAAAACTGGAACAAATTTGTTCTGAATGCATTAGTTTCGACTGCCGAGAAGTTAGTGGTGCCGGTGATGGCTATAACTGGAGCCTGTTGTGATTTCCTGGAGAGGCTGCCAACACTTCACCCTTTGGCTTACTCCACAGACTACAGCATACTGTAGTATACGCATATTGGGTATTCATTACAGCACAAAGTAGTCACATTAAACGTCCTCACCAACACTCCAGGCAGCGAACACCTTCCTAAGATTAGACTACTGCTCCTTTCTTCCAAGCTTAACATTATAATTTCACCACCCTTAGAAAGGCTAGAAACACAAAGTTCACCTTCTCTTTCTTTTCCTTTGAGCCACCACTGGTTTGTTTCTTTCGCACATGCATGTCTGTGGAATGCATGCATGCGTGTGTGTGCCTGAATGTGATTAGGACTCAAAGTCTTAATCACTCTCCACTTTGTTAACTGAAGTGGGATCTTTCATAGACTTTGGCTTGTCTAGCCAACCAGCTCATTCCTGGGATCTTGTTTCTGGCTCCCAAGTGCTGGAAAAACAGATAGTTGCCGTTATTTCCTGGTTTCTACACAGGTTCCAGGAGTCTGAACTCTGAACCTCATGCTGTGTGGAAAGTGCTTTATGCACTGTGTCATTGTCCCAGGCCTCGGAACCCATTTTTAATTGTACATGATGTTTGCCTGCACGTGTGTCTAGGTACCACATGCATGCCCCATGTCTGTGAGGGCCAGAAGAAGGCACTGGGTCTCCGAGAACTGGAGATACAGATGGTTGTGAGCCACCGTGTGAGTACTGAGAATTGAACCTGGGTCACCTGGAAGAGCAAGAGGAACACTCACTTATGCACTGAGTCATCTCTCGAGCCCCTAATCCGCTCTTTATCTATTTGTCCATTACATCTGCTTGTATCAACTCACACTCTCACTAATACATAAGACAGAAGCTTACCCTTAATTTGATCACTTATGCTTGATGCAAAAAATAACAAGTTCATGCACTGTGGAATTGGAAGGGAGCACCAAAGTAAAGAAACATTTCTAAGAATAATTTTAGATGGGAAGAAACTGAGGCTCAGAAGGATGATTTTCTTCATGAGTCTACTTAGCAAACTGCTGGTGAAGCCAGAAGCCAGCTAGGTCTGACTTTGTATTACGGTGCTTCCCAGACAGACACACTCGGGACGACGTGAGCAAAAGCTATGTGTGCACTGTTAGAGAAACGAAGCAGATTTAAGATTTTCTAAAGTTGTCTTCCATAAGCAAACAGTTCATACTTTCTCTGGAAGAACCATCTCAAATATACTTAGAATGATGAGAGAAAAACCTAATCCACGCACGCACGCTTCACTTTCACAGGTGGAAAGCATGCATTCCCCACGGGTTTTGCCTCTCCACAGATTGCACCTGCTTAAGTCTAAGGCTGGAGAAGTAGGTCTGGTCTTGAGGTAACAGATCTATATGGAGAATAGAAAGTGCACATACAAGTGTCTTTCCTGTTAGGTTTTTTTGGGGGGCGGTAGGATTTTTTGTTGTTGCTAGGCAGTGGTGGCGCACACCTTCAATTCCAGCACTGGGGAGGCAGAGGCAGGTAGATCTCTGTAAATTCGAGGCCAGCCTGGTCTACAAAGCAAGTTCCAGGACAGTCAGACCTACTTAGAGAAACCCTATCTTGTTTGTGGTTTTGTTTTGTTTTTTGAGACAAGGTCTTACGATGTAACCGTGGCTGACCTAGAACTCAGAGATCCACCTGCCTCAGCCTTTGAGTACTGAGAGTAAAGGAGTAACCACCGCACCCAGCTAGGTTTGTTATGCACATTTATGTGCCTGCGTAAGTTTATGTGTACTTCATACACACAAGTGTTTTCAGAAACCAGAAGTCGATACCAAATCCCTGAATGTGAGGTTACAGACAGTTTGTGAGAGGATCAAACCCAGGTCCTCTGCAAAGCAGTGTGAGGGTTTGAATAAGAATGGCCCCCATAGGATCATATTTGAACGCTCCAGTCACCTGGGAGTGGCACTATTCGAAAGGAGGAGTGGCCTTGTTGGAGGAAGTGTGTCAATGGGAATGGGCTCTGAGGCTTCAAGTGCACGCCAAACCCAGAGAGTCTCTCTCTGCCCATAGATCATGATGAGGCTCTCAGCTACAGCTCCATCATCTGCTTGCATGCCGCCTTGCTCCATGCCATGATGGATCAAACCTCTGAAACTGTAAGCCAGCCCCCAGCTAAATGCTCTTGGTCACGGTGTCTCTTTACAGCAACAGAACAGAGCAACGTAACCGCCATCTCTCCAGCCCCAGCGTAGTTTCACTATCCCACATACATCGGTTCTCCAATTCTGTTGTGGGAAATTACTGCCACCAACCTAGTTACTCACAGAGGAAATTCTGCCGTCTTCTTCTTGAGAAGACAGACATGGAATTGCTCACCAGAAACCACTATAATGACAATGTTTATGAGCAACATGGAAATGCCTTATTATTATTATTTCATCTTCTTGCACCTTTCTGAGGACTTCATGACAGCGGCCTGTATAACTTCTCTAGGGTAGGAAACATCCTTCAATCCGGTACTGAAAAATTAAAATGCAATCCAGAGTAACAATATCTTAAACATGGACTGTTTTTGCCATGCAATCTGACTCCTACACTTCAGTCAAACACACAGAGCACATAAACGAATGTGACTCACCATCTGCCTACGAAGAGCTGGTGGGGAAGGAGACAAGAGATCCTCCGCGTGCCATGATGGTCACACGGGAGGTACGAACAGACATCTGAGAAGTTTGGGGAAGAGCTAGGCCGGCGGGCTGAGGAAGGGCAGGACAGAGGAAATGGCACTACAGCGGAGGATCCGTAACAGCCCCACTTTGGCGGGAAAGGGCACGAGCAGAAGAGGGCAGAGACACACACTGAGGGACTATTAAAGTCAGCTGACAAACAGAAAAACAGATCTGTAGTGTTTCAGAGTTACCAGTGGCCTAAACAAATGTGTTAAAACCTAATGCTTGAACCCCTTCTTCTTCATAAGCAGAAGGAGAGGTAGGAAGGAGGAAGCAGTCCTAGGACCTACCAAAGTCTGCTCTTCGTGGGAGTACAGGCACACCAACAAAATCCTCAACATTAGCTTTCTTAGAACTCTGAAAATTCACCAAAGGCTTACAAAAATCCAAGGAATGTTTATACAAGAGAGAAGCCCGGCGGTCAGCAAGCAGTGAGCTCTATAGTACTATAATTGGCCTTACTCCCGTCCCCCAGCTCTGAGGAAACCTTGAAAACCATCAGCCTTATAGCCATCTTTGGAACACCAGTAGCCACCGGCTGGGGCAGAGCAGAGCTACAAGCTCCCAGCAAAACAGTGCTGAGTGGAAAAGAGCTCCCTTCATATGGACGGTCACATCCCCAAAGCATTTGCTAAAAATAATCAGAGACAGCTAGTTAGCGCCACGGCTTCAGGCAACAGCAACCACAACTGGAGCAATCAAGACTAAAGATTTGGGGAATGAGATATTCAGAGAGCTTAGAAAAGCCCCCCCAAATGCATGCGAATGTCTCTCCGCTGCTTGACCTGCTGTTCTGTGCAAATAGGAGATGTGGACTAAGGCACAGTGGTCAAAAGGAGTGTCAACACACACGCACACACACACGCACACACACACACACAAGCACTTCTAGGATGCTGGAGTATGGCCTTCCAAAGTCTGCTTTGCATGGAAGTAGACAAACTGGTTACCACCAGCTTTCTCAGCACCCTGAAAATTCACCAAAGGCTTACAAATATCCAGGGACTGCTTACAGAAGAAGGAAGGCTGGCGCTCAGCAAGCAGTGAGCTCTGTAACAGATACGGCACTGGGTCGCTCCCTTTCCCTTCGAAACCTGTTCCTTTTCTGGTATTTCCTAACAGGATGAACAGAAACACCATTAGGGCAGCTACCAAAGCCCGAAGTGGAGAAGTCTTAGGGCTTGAGATGTAAATCAGATCAGTGGCAGCGTGCTTGCTTAGCATACACAAGACCCTGAAATGCCAAGTCCCCCAAACTCTCCATCCTCAAATCTACCCCTCAGCTTCGCTGGCCTCACCCCCTGCATCCAACACTGTGGTGACCTCCATGAAGACAGTCTTGTCTCTGTCTAACCCATCTTCCACAGCACTACCAGTATCAGAAAACTCTTTTCAGAACAGATCCTCCAAGCTAGAGAGAAGGCTCAGCGGTTGCTGATCTTGCAGAGGACCCAAGCTTGATTACCAGCCGTGAGGAAGCTCATAAGCACCTGTAACTCCAGCTTCAGGGGATCTGACGTCCTCTTCTGGCCTTAACGGCATTACACTCATGTGCACATACCTATGCAGCAGGAGGCCGCTTGTTGGATCCTGGCCACTTAGCCCCAAAATAATCACAGAGGAACTGTATTATTAAATCACTGCTTGGCCCACTAGCTCTAGGTTCTTATTAGCTAACTCTTACATATTAATTTAACCCATCTCCATTAATCTGAGTATTGCCTCATGACAGTGGCTTACTGTTAAGTTTCTGCATGTCTGACTCTGGCAGTGGCTCCATGGCATCTCTCTGATTCCACCTTTCTTTCTCCCAGCTTTCAGCCTAGCTTTCCCTGCCTACCTAAGTTCTGCCTTGCTATAGGTCCAAAGCAGTTTCTTTATTCATTAATGGTAATCACAGCACAGAGAGGGAACTCCCACATCAAACCTATACACTCACACACAGAGATACACATACTATTAAAAATACAATAAATCTTTTTTTAAATCTGTTCTCAATGGCCATTCATGTAACCTGCTAGAGTAGAGGATGTAGAAGTAGAAGCCCATCTTGATTTCAAAGCCCTACCCTTAGGGCTGAGAAAGAGGAAGAAGATATATAAACACAGTAGACATTAAGCATTAAGATAACCCAGTGTGGTGGCTCATATCTGTAATCTCAGCACTCAGGACCCTGAGGCAGGAAGACTGTAGCAAACTCTGGACCAGCCTGAGTTGAGAATGAGATCCTATCTCAAAAAGAGAGGGGGGGGGAGGCATGATGGCTAGGGAAATGGTTCAGTAGGGTAAAGTGCTTGCACACAACCATGAGGACCTTAGCTTGGATCCCCAGAACCCATACAAAGCCAGACACAGTAGTGTGTGCCTATAACCTCAATGTTCCCACAGCAAGGTGGAAGGTGGAGACAAAGGATCTCTGGAAGCTTGCCAGCCAGCTAGCCTGACATATATGATGGTGCCTTAGACAAAACAAGGTAGAAGGTGAGGACTGAACACGTGTGCATCCATACTCACACAAATATCCAAAAAGGAAGGCAAATTGAAAGGTTTTCTATAAGCAGGGGTGGTGGTGGCACACACTTTCAATCTCTGCACTTGGGAGGTAGAGACAGGAGGATCTCTGAGTTTGAGGTCTGCCTGGTCTAAAGAGCGAGTTCCAGGGCAGCCATGGCTACACAGAAAACCCTGTGTCAAAAAAACAAAAAGGAGGAGGAGGAAAGCTTTTCTATAAACTAGATACACAAAGAGATATGACCCAGCCCCTTTCTTTCCCCTTGATTACACTTGGAATCCCCAATCCATCCTGCTGTCTCCCAGGAAAAGGGTCAAGACTCCTTTTGGAGGCTGAAGAAATGTTTCCACTGTTTAGAGTGCTTGCTGGGGGCTGGAGAGATGGCTTAGAGGTTAAGAGCACTGACTGCTCTTTCAGAGGACCTGGGTTCAATTCCCAGTAACCATGTGGCAGCTCACAACTGTCTGTAACTCCAATCTAGGGGATCTGACTCCCTTGAATAGACAATACCTGCAGGTAAAACACCAGTGCACACAAAATAATAAATAAATTATAAAAAATATTTTTTAAAGGGTGCTTGCTGTATAGCCATAAAGACCAGAGATGCCCTCTTCTGGCCTCTATGTATGTACTGGCACAAGCAACCCCAACACATACACATGTGCAAACACTCAGACACACAGTGTATATATACATAAATGCATCTTTAAAGATTTATTTTTAATTTTGTGAATGTTGTGTGCATGCGTGTGCGTACTTGCATGTGGGTGCAGATGCCCCAGAATACAGGAGAGGGCACCATATCCTGTGAGCCATTGTGAACTGCCCAATATGGGTTCTGGGAACTGAACTTAGGTCCGTTTCAACTAGTACAAACTCTTCACTCCCAAGCCATCATTAGCTACGGCTCCCTGGTTCTAAGATTTCTAAGGAGAAATGGATGTGTGTGTGTGTGTGTGTGTGTGTGTGTGTGTGTGTGTGTGTGTGTGTGTGTATGCGTGCGGGTGCTTGCATATGCTTAGAGACCACGGGTAGAGAGAAGAGGGAGAGACATCCAGCAAAGATGAAAACTGAGACCTGATGTTCACCAGAAATGGAGACTGAATAAACATCTTTGAAAACCATGAATAGTTGGGCAGTGGGGCTCACGCCTTTAATTCCAGCACTCGGGAGGCAGAGGCAGGCGGATCTCCGTGAGTTCAAGGCCAGCCTGGTCTACAAGAGCTAGTTCCAGGACAGGCACCAAAGCTACAGAGAAAACTGTCTCAAAAAAACAAAAACAAAAAAGAAAGGAGGAAAAGAAAACCACAAATACTCTGGGCAAGGTGGCACACACCTTTAATTCCAGCACTCAGAAGGCAGAGACAGGTGGATTCTCTTTAGGGATGAGGACCCCTTCCTGAGATAAAAGGATAGATCAGAATCAAATAAGCACAAACAACAGGCAAAAATGGCAAGCCCTTAAGAGTCCTAATACCCACCAATTTCTTCTATTCTCTGAGAGAGAGAGGTGTCAAAGGATCTGAAAGTACTCTAAGCAAAGCTGGGCCTACCTTCCTTGTGCTAGGCCTACCGTGTGAGTCACCATCCATGAGCACTTTACACATAATGGGTACAACTTACCTAAGGACAAATTATGATACTTATTTTTAGATGTATTTTACATCGCTTATTTATTAGGGTATGGGAGGCTCCAGTGGAGGTCAGAGGACATCGTGCAGAAGCCAGGTCTCTCCTGCCACATTTTGGGCTCTGAGGCTCTAACTTGGGTGGTCAGGTTTGGAGGCAAGAGCCTTTAATCCCTGAGCCATCTGCTTGTCCCCAGCAGTGTTTAAAGCATAGATCTTAGTTGCCCACTGTGGTTCATGCCTGTCCTCCCAACAAGTGCGAGGCAGAAGCTAGGTTGTTTTGAGTTCAAGGCTACAGTCTGTTCTGGGCAACCTAGAACCAGATTGAGGTCTTAACTCAAGCGGGGAGAGGGCTAACTAGAGCCATTGTTCAGTTCCCAATACCCACATGGTGCCTCACAAGCATCCATAACTCCAACTCCCGGGCACTCAACGCCCTCTTCTGGCCTCTTGAGGCACCAGGCACACACGCAGTGCACATACATACATGCAGACAAAACATGCATACATCTTTAAAAAGAAAGGGGGAAAGGAACTGGCGCTAGAATCGTGGGAAGTGTCTGAAGGGTCGAGCGTGGAGCAGAAGAAAAGGCAAAATCTGGAGGATGACTAAAGTCAGAAGACTTGAGCAGCGGAGAGAAATGAAGGGTCTCCAGGTATGATTCCCCAGGAAGCGGGACCAGCAACTGCTATGGAAAGGGGGAGTCAACGATGGCTCGTGCTTGCCATCCCAGGCCTTAGAAGATGGAGGCAGAAAGACTGCCATCAGCCATCTACATGATGAGCCAGAGGCCAGCCTGGGCTAAACGGTGATTCCGAGGTCAGCCTGAGCTACACAGTTAAGTTTGAAGCCAACCTAAGCTACACGCAATGAGGTCGAAGACAATGTGGGCTGCATCATCATGAATTGAGTTCGAAGTCACCAAGGGGTAATGACTGAGTTCAACGCCAGCCTGGGCTACAAAGTGCGATGTCTCATAAAAGAGGGAGGGGGGGTTGTCTCAAAAAACCGGGATGACGGTCTCTGTCGGGCTAGGGATGCGGAGGGAGTGTGCGCAGGTGAGGCGGGATGCCTGCTGGACGGATGCGGGGGGCGGCAGCAACGCCAGGGACTGCTGGGCAAAGGCAGCGGGACGCGACGGGCGGCCAGCCGGGGCGATGGGGGAAGGGGCAGGCGGGATGAAGGATGGAGGCGTCCGGGGCTCGGCGCCCGGAGCGCGGCGCCGCGCTTACCTACGATGGCGGAGGCGAAGCCGTGACGCCGCTCCGGCATCTTGGGCTTCGGCCGTTTCTCCCGCCGCCCTAGCTGGTGGCCATGGTGCCCTCCCCGGGAGCGCTTCTTCACCGCCAGGCGACGGCCCTGCCCGGCCCCGCCGAGAAGCGCACCCGCGGCCGCCTCAGCAGCGACTGACCGCTGTCGCCGCCTCCAGCGCCTGCCTCCCGCCGCCGCGTGGCCGCAGGATCTCACGCCCGCCACCATTGGCTACCCGGACTCCGGCAGCGCGATGTGTCTGCCGCTCTGATTTGTTGGTTCCGCGGGGAGGCGGGGTTTGGGAGAGAGCCGGTGGGGCTGGCGCTGAGGGGTGGGTGGGGTCTGACATCCGGGCCCAACGTTAGGCGAGCTAGGCTGAGCGGAGGTGGGGGGGTAGCCCGCTGCTACCTGCAGGGGTCCTGCGTTGCTAGAGCAACGGAGCTGGTGGCCTAACTGGAGGGGAGCCAGGCCAGGGCCAGGAGCTCTCATTGGATGTCTAAGACCAACATCCCTGAAACCCAGGCAGTGACACACAAAAAGAGCCTTCCTAGCAAGGATTCCTCCCTGCCGGGCGGGCCATCGCTTGACACAGCAGTTAAGCACACAAATCAGTTTGCACAATATTCCATACCACAGGAAAGTATAAATGAGGGCTGAGGATGGAGCTCAGTGGGTAGAGTGCTTGCCCAGAGTGAAGCCATGGGTTCCATCCCCAGCACTGCATAACCTGGAAATGGTGATGCACGCCTCTGATCCCAATACTGAGGTGGTGGAGGCAAGAGGATCCTCAGCTGCACAGGGAGTTTGAGGCCATCCTGGACAGCATGAGATCCTGTCTGGAGACAGATAAAGCGTATAAATGCAAGGAGCTGTGATGACCCGTATCTGTAATATCTCCAGAGGCTGAGGCAGGATTGCCAGGATTTTGAAGCCAGTCTGGGATACAAAGCGATTTCCAGCCCCAAAGCGTATATTACAGAATGAGATCTTATCCCAGCCTCCCTTTGCTCCCCACCCAGAAGCTATGCAAAGTGGTGCACACCTATTACCCCAAGACTTAAGAGGCCAAGGCAGGGTGCTATTCCAGACCAGCGGGGGCTGCATAGCAAGATCTGTCTCAGAGTTTAATTTTTTTCAAACAGGAAGGCTGGAGATGGAGCTCAGATGCTCAAATGCTTGCTCTGTGTGTAGAAAGCCCTGAGCTGCCTCTCGAGCTCGATATAAGCTAGAAATGGTGACGCACGCCTGTCACCACAGCACTAGGGAGGCAGAGACAGGAAGGCAAGGAGTACAGGGTCAGCCTTGTCTACGTACTGCATCAGAGACCAGTCTGAGCTATAAATAAATACGGAAATAAATAAAAGGTGATACGCAAATCATTACACAAAAGAAGGACGCTGTGGGAAGGGAAGAGAAGTGAGAAGGAGAGAAGGCTGGATTTCAGAACTGAAAACCAGCCATTTCCGCTTACAACCCCCATGCACACTGAGGCCAGGTTTTACCAAAGCCGCAATTTCAAATCTACTGATGTGGACGGGAGATAGCGTGGGCTCAAGGACCGAGATGCCAAATCCAAAATTCCTGTCATCATCCTCGAGCAAATGTCACTTAGAGAAAGATGTCCAATCTTAGAAAAATTTACTGAGAAGACTAAAGGAGGGAGCCATGAATGTTCGTGGGCACATCAGTTATTATATCCCTCCCCCTGCACACAAAAGACTAAAATTCAAGATGGATGTGGTGCTGGGAGGCTAAGGCAGAAGAATCAGGAGTTCGGGACTATATAGAGTTCCAAGCTACATAGAGAGACCCTGCTTCAAAAAAAAAAAAAAAAGAAAGAAAGAAAAGGGGAGCCCACAATGTGGGCCTCTGTGGCTCATGGCAATACTCATATACTCCCTACACTTGGGAGGTGGAGAAAGGGGAGTAAATATTTAAGGCTAGCCTTAGTTAGCTACATAAGCCAGTTTGAGGCACCCTAAGGCTACATGAGACCCTGACTCAAAAACAAGTTGGGTCAAAGATCCAGATTGCTATGTCTTGCTAAGGATCAGCGTTTGGTTTCCAGCACCTATGTCAAACGACTCACAACCACCCGTAATTCCAGCTCCAGAGGATCCGGCACTCTCTTTGGCCTCCATAGACAACCACATGTGTGTTCACATACACAGAGAGAAACATACATATACACACAGACAAATGATATAAATGTATTTAAAAGCTAAAACCAACCACGATGTTCTTCAACTGATTCATAGCAATCAAAACATAAACAAGATAATGGTCAATCATAAAAAAAGAATTAAGAATTGATACACAGGGTCAACCAGACGGCTCAGTGGGCAAAAGTGCTTACTGTGCAGGCCTGACAGCGTGAACTCCGTCCCCAGGCCCCATGGGGAGGGAGAAAGAACCAGCTTTCACAAGTTATCCTCGACCTACACTGACACACAATGGCACAAGCGTGCCTACACACATACACAATAATAACAACAGCAACAATAATAATTAAATTTTTTTTAAATAACTGAAGAGTCAGTGAGTAAAGGTGCTGGCCGTATAAGCTGGGCAATCTTAGTTTGATCCCCAGAACCCTGATGACAGCAGAGGACCAACTTCACAAAGTAGACCTCTGACCTCTAAACGCATGCACACACACACACACACACACACACACACACCACTTATGCCCCATGATGTGGGAGTTATTTCTTTCTAATCTGTTGCTTTCATTGGTTAATTAATAAAGAAACTGCCTAGGCCCATTTGATAGGCCAACCCTTAGGTGGGTGGAGTAGGCAGAACAGAATGCTGGGAAAAAGAAGCTGAGTCAGAGAGTCGCCATGATTCCCCCACTCCAGACAGACGCAGGTTAAGATCTTCCCTGGTAAGCCACCTCATGGGCTACACAGATTATTAGAAATGGGTTAGATCAATATGTAAGAGCTAGCCAATAAGAGGCTGGAACTAATGAGCCAGGCAGTGTTTAAAAGAATACAGTTTCCGTGTAATTATTTCGGGGCATAAGCTAGCCAGGCGGCCGTGAGCCGGGGCAGCAGGAACACAGCCCACAGTTCCTTACAACAGCCCCATACACAATAATAAATAAAAATTTAAATTTAGCTATTGGGAGGTCTGTGCAGGTGTGTGTGTGAGCACGTGCATGCCCCAGTGAACGTATGGAGTCCTGGGAAACTCCTTTCACCACGTGGGTCCTGGGGATTGAACTCAGCTTGCTGGTCTTCATTGGCCTGAGCCATCTTGCCCACCCAACACTGACATCTTCTTATTCCTGTTCCTGAGCTGAGTCTTTCTCTACAGGCAGCCCTGAGGAGGTCGAGTCAAAATCGTAGGGATTTAGGACAATCTTGGCTATACAGCAAGTTTGAAGTCAGCCTACTTCTGCCTCCTGGGTGCTGGGATTAAAGACATTTGCCACCATATCTGGCTTTTTTAAAAATAACAAGCCTTACCTAGAAAACTCACTGTTAAAGCATGTAGAAGCTAGCCCTATGACACACTGCTCTTTGAACCTGGCATCCCTGCTTGCTGGGGGTAAGTGCTCTATCACTGAGGTATAGTCCCGGGACCCCTCATCCCTCCTTGTAAAATTTGAGATAAGTATCACTAATTTGCCCAAAATGGCCTTTAAATTTGTTAAAATTTTACATTTTACTTTGTGTGTGTGTGTATGTGTGTGTGCAAGCGAGCTTTTTTGTGCATGCAGTGTGTGTGTGTGTGTATACACAAGTGCAATGCTATACTTATTGGGTCAAGTGGCAACTTGTGGAAGCTGGTTCTCTCTCCTTCCACCCCGTGGTTCCTAGGGAATGAACTCAGGTTGTCCAGCCTGGCAGTCAGCATCTTTACCCATGAACCCTTTTGTTGTTGCTGGGCGGGAAAGATGCCTCAGGGATTAAGAGCACACATTGCTCTTGCAGAAGACTCCAAGTTCAATTCCCAGCATCCACATCAGGCAGCTCACAACTACCTGTAATGCCTGATCCAAGGAATCTGATGCCTCTGGCTTCTGTGGGCACCGCATTCATACATACATACAAACCTTCATACTCAAAACATACACACATACAATTAAAATTTTTTTAATTATCTTAGATTTTTATTGCATTTATTTATTTATGTGGCAAAGGGATACACACATACCATGGCTCACACACAAAGGTCGGAAGACAACTTTCAAAAGTTGATTCTCTCCTTCTATCTATCATGCCAGTCCCAGGGATCGAACTCAGGAAGCCAAACTTGGCAACAAACACCCTCACTTACTCAGCAATCTCAGCAGCCTGCAGGCTAGCCATTTTGGTTGTTTGATTTCTGTTTCGAGACAGGGTCTCAGGCTAGGGACATAGCTCAGTGGTAAAGAACTTGCCTAGTGAGTACAAGCCCCTGAGTTCCATCCCCAGTACAAAAACAAAACACAAAATGCAAAATAAGCAACAACAAATAAGACACAAGGTCCCACATAGCCCAGGCTGGCCAGGAACTTGATAGATGACCAAAGATGTCCCAACTCTTACTCCTCCTACGTCACCCTCCTCAGTTCTGGGTTTAAGTGTGGTACCACTATGCGTTGCTAGCCCAGTTTGGCCTTTGAATTTGTGAGCCTTCTTCCTCAGCTTCCGAAGTAGCTGAATCAACTAAGACTCATCCTGACTATAAATATTCTTAGACTGGAAAACTGGCTCAGAGGTTAAGAGTGTATACTACACTAACTTAAAGAATAAAAATAAAAAATAAAATAAAATAAAAGCTAACGCCCTGAATATGTTTGTCATCCTGCCTGTGCATCTATTTTCCTGCTCCAGCCTTATCTCTTCCAGGGGACCAGAGCAGCCTCCTAAACTCTCCACAGAGACCACAGACTACAGGCACCCCTGAACAACAAGGAACTCAGAAGGCATCGCTCCTGTCTGTTTCGGGGAATAGCCCCAGCAGTACCCACAGTCTCAGAAGTGAGAAGAGATGCTCGCTGGTACCCGAGCAAGGAGCCAGAAGCGTGTCCCATTCAGGCAAGTAGCTGTGCATCTTCTTCGTCGGAGAGAAGGTCTAGCTGAGGTTAAGGACATCACATCTTGCTACAACAATGTTTGAGGACAGATGAAAAGGCACCATAGACCTCAAGCACTCACGGTTGGTTAACAGCATTGCTTTTGAAAGAGACAAAAATGCAGAAGCCTGGTGGCACAGTTCTGTAATCCCAGCTACTACAGAGGCTAAGGCATGAGGAGTGAAAATTCAAAGCCAGCCTGGGGTTCTAATGTGAGTTCAAAGCTAGCCTGGGGAACTTGATGAGCCCTTACCTCAAAAAATAAAAGCCACAAAGAGAACTTCACTTGCACTCCGTAAGGGACTGAGCTCCGTAAGAGCTCAGTGGGAGAGCTCTTCCTAGAATCCCCCAGTGAGGGGCTGGGGTGTGGCTCAGTGGTAGAGCCCCTGCCTAGAATCCCCCAGTGAGGGGCTGGGGTGTGGCTCAGTGGTAGAGCCCCTGCCTAGAATCCCCCAGTGAGGAACTTCAACAGTACAGGCCTTGTCCAGCTCACTCAATGCCTGGGTTCCATCCCCAGTACTGAAAACAAAACAAACCTAAAAACTGACAGGGCTCCTATTATATCATTGTTCCAGGATCTGGCTTGGTATAGTGGGGCAGAGGGGGAGGTGGGGAGCTCACAAGTGAAAAACTGAGCCCCCAAGAAGCTAGGAATGGGAAGGCTGCAGCAAAGGGCTTACACGTGGAAATGGTCCTCGGGGAGAGGGAAGGAACCTCAGAGGTACACACAGACATGGCCATGAGGGGGACTGTGGCTACAAAGAGGGCTGCGAAGGGCACGGAAATGATATGACAAAGATGGTTTTCTGTCCAACCTTCCACTCTGACCTGCCACTGCTTGGATGGGGGTGGGTGGATGCGTGGGTGAGCAAGGAATGAATGAATGACAGCTCTGTGGCCATTTGTGGGGACCAGAGGCACGGGGAAGAAACGGGAGAGCAGTGGGGTCCTGCCAGGGGAACGAAGGGAGACTCTAGGTGAGGGCATCAGAGCCAAGACCTGTGATGTATGAACTGAGGGTTAAACTTGCATTCCATAAAGGGATCCAAGAGCCTTGGATAATTTGGGACAAGAAAGCGCTTGCTTACCTGCAGATAGCATCAAAGAGGCAGACGGCAGCAGGAGACCCCTCACCGTCCATAGGCTGAGTGGAGGCAAAAAGAAAAGAGTGATACGGTTTCAAGGAAAAAGAGAAAAATGAGCGCGCCTCCTCGCTTTTTCCCACCTCTAGATCCCAGAGCCCTGGCCAGGTCAGGCCCTTAGGCCACATCAGCAACTTAAAAGCCAGCCCAACCTATGAGCAGGCATTTTCCAAACGGCTGCAGAACGCTGCACCTTCCAAAAATACCACTTCGAGTAACTCATGCCAGGGAACCAGGGCCACATGCCCAGGCTAGAACCAGCCAATGGGACGCCCTATGCCCCAGGAGACGCCATCACATGCTCTACAGACCCCACAGACAGGAAATGCTTACTTACTGCCTGGACGGGAAGGCAGACCAGGATGAACCTACAACAAAGCCTCAGGCTGAAAACTTCAAGCATCCTCTAGATTTACTAGGAGTTTTTTTGTTTGGTTGTTTGGTTAGTTGGCTGTTTTGTTTTGTTTCGTTTTCATCATATAGCCCTGTAACTTGTGGCAAACTTCCTGCCTCCGTATCCTGATTGCTAGGATTATAGGGATGAGCTAAGACACCTGGCTTTGCTCATTTACTTTTGCTTTTGTTTAATTTGTTTTCTTTTGTTTTCAGAAAACTTACTATATTACCAAAGATAGTTTTGAGCTCTTGATTCTCCTGCATTAGCCTTCAGAGACGTAGACAACAGGTCAGCCCCACTGCGATGGCAGTGAGATTGTCCCTCGACTAGGAGGCAGTTACTCAGTTCACGTACTTTGTGAGTGTTCAAAATTTTATATACCTTTACACATCCTTAAAAAAAATAAAGACTGGGTGCAATGGGCTTACATTCACAGTGAGAGACAGGCAGATCAGGAATGCAAGGCTAGCTAGCCTGGGCTACATGGTGTGCCCTTGCTTCAAAAAGCAAAAATGAAAAAGAACAACCAAACCCTTTATTTAGAAAGCACAGTAAGCAATAAAATAAATGGTGAGAAGTAACCAATGTGAAATTAACTCTGCGATGCTTACTCTTTAGCGGGGAACGAGCTGTGGGAGCAGTAGGTGTGAATAATCATCATATTTGCTGAATATGGAAGAGAGAAGGCTGACAGGCAGACAGATAGGCACTGTATGATAGATGTGGTGTGGGAGGATCTTCTGTCTGTGTGGTGATTATATTGGTTAATGAATAAAGAAAACTGGCTTGACCTGCAGCATGGGAGGAGGAAGACAGAGTTAGGAGAAGCCATGGATCCGCAGCCTGAGACAGACGCTGGGAACTTTAGCTGGTAAGCCACAGCCACGTGGTGATACACAGAAGAATAGAGATGCATTAGTTTAGGATATGAGTTTAGGCAGAAATATGCTTAAGCTATTGGCCAAACAGTATTGAAAATAATATGGTTTTCTGAGTGGTTATTTCGTGGCTGGGCGGCCAAGACGAACAAGTGACCCTTCCGCCAGCATAGATGGATGACTGATGATAGAGGGACAGATACATTGATGGCAGCTTCCAGATGATAGATAAATGGATAGAAGATAGATGGACAGACAGACCTCACCATCATTACCACTACTGATGCATTTGAAGGTAAACTTCAGACAGTCTTTGTTCTTTTCCCCAGAGACATCATCAGTATCACCTAACAATAAAAGCACTCTTTTAAAAACATTTTATCTATATGTTTATTTTTTTTAATTTTCAAATGTGTGTCTGTGTATGCCATGCCAGTGTAGTGCCCACGGAGGCCAGAAAACATAGTTGAATCTATGGAGCTGGGGTTACAGATGGTTGTAGCTGCCCATTGTGGGTGCCGGGAACTGAACTCGGGTCCTCTGGAGAAGCAGTATTTGCTCTTAACAGCCGAGTCATCTCTCCAGTCACAGCGCATTCTCTTATATAATGACAAAATGAAAGAAATTTAAAATGGGCATGTTGGTGCTTGCTTGCAAACCCAGCAGGAAAGAGGCTGAAGCTGAAGGGTCCTGGACTAGCCTGGGCTACATAGTAAAACCATACCTGAAAAAGACAAGAAATCTAGCATTAATTTGATTCTATTATCTAACAAACAACACTCTCACTTAGTATTTCTCCTGAATTATTATCTTGTCTCTCTTACTCTGGACCATGTCCTCTCTCTTCCGGTGAGAAGGCATGGTCGTTGTTTGTCCCAGCTGAGGGACTCCGCCTTTACGCATCTCCTTCGGCAAAGGCAGAATCTGCTGAGCGTCTCCAGTATCATGTCCCCATGGGCCTTTGTGACAAACAAGTTAAGAGCTACTTCGAGTCCACGGAAATATTCTCGTCTGACTGCTGAGGATTCCCTGCCCGGCCCTACTACGCTTGGCGGCCATTCAAGGAAAGCAGAGCTGGCCAGTGTTCAGGATGTGAGGTGACGAAGATCCGGTGCCAGGCTGGGCAGGGAAGGGAGAGTAACTAGAGTAGAAACCTATGCCTAGAACCACGGACAGATTGCATGCTGAGCAGGGTCTCACTGGAGCAGGCATCAGTGAGGCTTACCTTTCTGCCTTCATGGCTAGGACGGGGGCCAGTTTGTAGGAAAGGAAGGGGCCAGAGACCAGCAAGTCCCTCTTCGCCCTCTACTGGTCCCTGATGGTCCCTCGGGGTAAATATGTCAGAGACAGAAGCGCAGTATCATTTCCCGACTCCAAAGGAGGGTGGCAGGCTTCTGGGACTGGTGCGGCCTCCTCCACGGTAACTCCACATGCCCCTGCCAGTTTGCTCAGCTCCTGCAAATACTTGTTGTGCTGTTTCTGCAGGCCTTGGTTGATGGTCAGTGTGGAATGGGGGAGGGAAATGGGCGTGAAGCCCACAGGATACAAACAAACCTGGACGAGTTGGCCATGTGTCAAGTCACTGTTAGGCTTGACAGAAGGTCTATTAATTTCCTAGGGTGCCATTTGACAAGCGCAACTTAAAGGTAATATTTCTTCTCTCCTTCCTTCTTTCATTCCTTCCTTCCTTCCTTCCTTCCTTCCTTCCTTTCCTTTCCTTTCTTTTTCTTTTTCTTTTTGAAAGAGAGAGAGACAAGGTCTCACTCTGTAGCCCTGTTTGACCTGGAACTCACGTTGATCTGGCACTAAAGGTGTGTGCACTACACCCAGCTAAAAATTTATTTATTTATGTGTGTGTGTGCGTGCATGTGTGTGTACAGTCTACCCTCATGTCAGAGGTGTCAGATCACCATGAAGTTAAATATACAGGTTGTGAGCCACCTAACATGGGTGCTGAAAACCAAACTGACAGGTCCTCTGGAACAGCAGCAGGAACTCTGAACCACTGAACTATCTCTTCAGACCATGCGTGACTTTTTTTTTCATGCATGGCTTTTTAACACAGGGGTTCTGGGGATCAAACTCAGGTCCCTCTTGGCTGCACTACTCTCCAGTCCCTCAGAGGTGTGCCTCTGAAGACAGGACTCAGCTTCAGCTCCTGCCCTTCTCTCTCTGCATCCTGGTGCTGTGGGACAATGGTTTTACCCTGTGAAGATTTGTTTCTTGTACTTGTTTAATAAAATGCTGATTGGTCAGTAGCCATGCAGGAAATATAGGCGGGGCAACCAGGCAGGAAATAGAGGCGGGACAATGAGAACGGGAGAATTCTGGGAAGAAGAAGAAAGATTCAGTCTGCAGTCATGACCCAGCTGCAGAGAGAGCAAGATAAGACTTCCTTGCTGATAGAAGGTATTAAGCCATGTACCTAACACAGACAAGAATTATGGGCTAATGTAAGTTATAAGAGTTAATAATTAGCCTGAGCTAATAGGCCAACCAGTTTATGATTAATGTAGACCTCTGTCTGAATGGGACTGAATGGGTGTGGGATCGGGCGAGACAGAAACTTCTGCCAACATCCTGGTCTGCTGGAAGTTCCTTCACATGCCTCCACTACCACGACATCTTCCTTAAACACATGAGGACAGATAGATATGGAATGAAGCACCCTAGAATTGCAGGCCCCAAATTTGCACTTCCCTTTGATACATGGTTTCTTTTAGGTATTGTGGTCTATGAGATACAGTCTACAGTCATCTGATAGGAGAGCCTCAATTGAGAAATTGGCTAAGTCAGACTAGCCCATGGCTCTGTCGCTGGGGGACTGTCTGTTACCTGATGCAAGAGGGCACAGCCCACTGTGGGCAGCACAGGAACCCAGAGACAGGGACTTGGAGGCAGTGACCCAGAGGCAGGGACTTGGAGGAATGGTGCTTGCTGGTTTACTCAAAGTCTCAGGCTTGACCAGCTTCTCATACAGTCCAGGATCACCTTAATAAGGATAGTGATGCCCACAGTGCTGCCATATAAAATAATATATTCATAAACCATTAGGAGTGTGTGTGTATGTGTGTGTGTGTGTGTGTTTCTCTCTCTCTCTCTTACACACACACACACACACACACACACACACACGGGGTCGAG